>NC_134209.1:85937500-86254166 GCF_965140235.1 Caretta caretta
CTCAGCTCTTCCGCTGACTGGAATGTTTAATTCTGTGCACTTCACAACCCTTATTACTGAGCCAGACCTCAGGCAGGCAAGTATTGTTTCCTAATTTTATAAATGAAGGAACTGAGGTTGTACAAGGTCACTTCTGGCAGTGCTAGGAATAGAACCCAGGGCTCATCCACTTAGCCATACTTTCTTTAAGAATGAATGCATCAAATATATGTGCCTGCCTGTGATATCTAAGCATTAGACCATACTCCCTGCCAGCCACAAGACTAGAATTAGGATTTCCGATTCATAAGAAAATAAGAACGACCATATTGCTTCATCTACCCAATATCCTGTCTTCCAGCAGTGGCCAATGCCAGGTGCCTCAGAGGGAATGAACAGAACAGGTAATCATCAAGTGATCCATTCCCTGTCACCCATTCCCAGCTTCTGGCAAACAGAGGCTCGAGACGCCATCCCTGCCTATCCTGGCTATTAGCCATTGATGGTTGGACCTATCCTCCATGAACTTACCTAGTTTTCTTTTTTTTAACCCTATTATAGTCTTGGCCTTTACAACATCCTCTGGCAAGGAGTTCCACAGGTTGACTGCGTTGTGTGAAGAAATACTTCCTTTTGTTTGTTTTAAACCTGCTGCCTATTAATATCATTTCTCCACACCAGTCATGATTTGATTGATCTCTATCATATCTCTCCTTCGTCATTTCTTTTCTAAGCTGAAAAGTCCCAGTTTTATTAATCTCTCCTTGTACGGAAGCCATTCCATACCCCTAATCATTTTTGTTGCCCTTTTCTGAACCTTTTCCAATTCCAGTATATCTTTTTTGAGATGGGGCGACCACATCTGCATACAGTATTCAAGATGTGGGCATACCATGGATTTATGTAGAGGCAATATGATATTTTCTGTTTTATTATCCATCTCTTTCTTAATGATTACCAACATTCTGTTCGCTTTTTGAACTGCTATGCACATTGAGTGGATGCTTTCAAAGAACTATCCCCAATGACTCCAATATCTATTTCTTGAGAGTTGTAACAGCTAATTTAGTCCCCATCAATTTATATGTATAGTTGGGATTATGTTTTCCAATGTGCATTACTTTGCATTTATCAACATTGAATTTCTTCTGCCATTTTGTTGCCCAGTCATCCAGTTTTGTGAGATCCTTTTGTAGCTCTTTGCAGTCTGCTTGGGACTTAACTATCTTGAGTAGTTTTGTATCATGTGCAAATTTTGCCACCTCACTGTTTACCCCTTTTTCCAGATAATCTATGAATATGTTGAATAGGACTGGTCCCAGTACAGACCCCTGGGAGACACCACTATTTACCTCTCTCCATCCTGAAAACTGACCATTTATTCCTATTCTCTGTTCCCTATGTTTAACCAGTTACCAGTCCATGAGAGGACCTTTGCTTTTATTCCATGACAGCTTAGCTTGCTTAAGAGTCTTTGGTGAGAGACCTTGTCAAAGGCTTTCTGATAATCTAAGTACGCTATATCCAATGGACATTGTCCACATGCTTGTTGACTCCCTCAAAGAATTCTAGTAGATTGGTGAGGCATGATTTCCTTTTACAAAAACCATGTTGACTCTTCCCCAACAAATTATGTTCATGTATGTATCTGACAATTTTGTTCTTTACTATAGTTTCAACTAGTTTGTGCGGTACTGAAGGCAGGCTTACCAGCCTGTAATTGCTGGGATCACCTCTGGAGCCCTTTTTAAAAATTGCTGTTACATTAGCTATCCAACACTTCTAGTCATTGGCAAAGCATGTCACATTCCCTTCTAGTGGCTGGCCCACATACAAGGGAACAGCATACTGTTGCTCCAACTTCTCTTTTAGCTCAAGTGGTTGAGTTCTGTGCTGTGAATCTAAAGGTCTTGGGTTCCACCCATACTGATCACTGATAGAATTTCTGTTGATTCAGTTTGCTTTAAAAAAAAAAAAATCACACACCTAGAAAATGACATACAAAAACATTAAAAGAATATTAAGGTGGTAGAGTAAAGCACTCAAAAGTTAGGAAATAAATGACAGAATTGTGATTGTCCATATAAACTGGACAGTGATGAGGCAGAGGGTTGTAAGAAGAGAGAGAATATTTTCTTGTGGCAAAGTCTGAGAGTTGGCAGAGCTGGGTTCTAGTCCTTGCTTTGCTCCAGACTTTCTATTTGATGTTAGGCAAGACTGGATGATATTACACATGCACAAGGAGGTCAAATCAAGCTCTCATAATCAATATTAATTCTGGTACTTCTTAAATGATAAGTGTTTGTTTGGCTTTGCATGCTTAACATTCATTTTGTGCGTAATAAACAAATACACTATGGTATTCCCACGGGATGGTAACCAAAATGAGCCCACCCAATTTTTAAAAAAAAGTCTTCCACAGACTTCACATCACAAAAGTAAGACTTCTAAAATTGGTAACACTTACATGACATTTGTTGTAATTTTCTAAACTTTAATGGTTTGCTCATAATCAATATACTAAAGAGTCTAAAAATACTTTATGTAGGTAACTCCCAATGATTTCCATTCAAATAGTGGCTACTCAGCACCTCTGAAAATTGGGCTCATACTGTCTAAGGATCTAATTATAGTTCTCCCTGTTTCCAGTGTGGCATGCAATATGTGTATTGCAAATGTCTACTGCAATGCACGTGAAATGTGTCAAACCTAAACTAAAACGTTTGGGGTGACTCTTGAAAAACAAGCATAAAACCTAGTTTATATGGTCTGTAGTGTAATATAAACAACTACAGTTCTCAGATATTTAACATGAATATGAAACATGCATTAACTAAAATTTTCTTTATCAACAATACCATTTTGCAAAAGTTATTTTCATTGTATGTCCATTTAAAAAAAGAGAGAGTATGTGCCCCCATTGTAGTATAAGAATACAATCCTATGGCACTGCAGGATTGTAAGTAATCTTAATTTTTAAACTACCTTTTAAAATTAGTTACTGAAAGTATGTGATCAAAGCTTTAAGTATAACAACAATTAAAATTATGTAGATGCTTCATTTAACCCTATCTGTTACTTTTGAATCCTGGCCTGAAAATTAAAGGATGTCTAACACTGGAAACTGATGTCCCTTGTTGTTGTTTTTTTTAAAATGTTGGTCCACTCAATCACATCACTAACTGCTCTGGACTGCCTTTATAAATTGCACCTATGAAATTCATCCTGAAGCTAGCGGCCAGACATTCTTTATTACCATGAAAAAATGACCTTAAAATTGTTCTCTTAAAGCTGGACTATGTACAGCTCTAACACAAGTGAGTGTGCAAGGGAGGAGCTGGGAAGGGCCCAAGGAAACACTTGCTCTTTGGCCAAGAGCCAAACACTGTAGATTTCTGTCTCCCTCACTTCAGGGAAAAGGAAGATCTGGCCATGAAATCCTCTATGCCGATTGAATGACTTATAGATGAACAAGGTACATCATGGATAACAATTAGCACATGAGGGAAATTCATGTTTTGTTGAATTTGTGATCCACCTATTACTGATAAATGGGACAGTACAATCCACTTCCTGATTGATGAACAATAATGTAGGGAATAAGTCTTTTGAGGAATTTCTTTAGTCTGAGAACAAGCATCCAACAGTAGTAGTAATAGAACAGGTGCAGTGAATTCACCAAAGGCCACAGTGTAAGTAGAATTTGAACTTATCTCCTACGTTTTCCCTGATTTTGTTTTTCCTCTCAGTTGATTTTTGAGGATTACCATTAGATATTTTTGTGTTTATGGTAGTGTCTTTTAAAAGTAAGAAATAAATTAATCAGTTAAAATCTGAAGAGGTGAGTGGTGGGGAATCTTGTAAATTAGCACAGTTTGTAGATGCATTTTACCAGTGACTAGAGACTAATTTGCTCTACAGTAAAGAAAATGGCAGTTAGGGTTGTGAGAGATACTATACAAAAGATGTTCCAACAATCTGTTTTCTTCAGAATAAGCCTTGGACCTCACCTGAATAAGTCCATCTGGAAATCTTCAAGAACCTATAAAAATACAGATATTTTTATTTTCTTTAGAAAAGGCAAAACCTAGACACACTCCCATATGGAAAGGATTCTGATTTGTAGAGCCCAAATACAATGCCATTAAAAGCAGTGGAAAGATTCCCATTGATTTCATTGGGAGTTAGATCCAGGACTTTAATGCACCCTTCTAATAAAATTCTGTTACCAGTTTTTTTCTTGTGCCTATAACATAGTTTGTGCTGTTACTGAGCAACTATTTTCTAGGAACTAATGAGAGCTTTGCAATTAGAAAACAAACAAACAAAACCTCCAAGAACTTAAGTCTTGCACACAACTGAACAGTTACAACAGCTCAGTTTTTTCTATTAAAAAATATTGAGCTTTTTAACACTAGCTGTCATCAGACAGCAGAACCAAGATTTCAATTAAGGTAGGTCCATCCTACTTTCTCCTTAATTAAAATGACAAAAATGCTATTTTTCATGGTTTCAGCACATCAGGGATAATGAGGCACACCGGGGTGGAATTTGTAAAGTTCTTAAGGCTTTTAATAGAAAAGAAATTTATGCATAGAAGTGATTGTGAAATATTTTATTACTGTAGCTATAACTGAGAAGTAGTTATGACAGCTAATCGTTATGACAGTAGTGTACCTTTAAACAGGGCCTCCATAAGTGAGACACTTAATTACAAACATGCACATTATTTTTTTTCTTATCAAGAACTTTTGGGAAATGTTAAATGCATTTCTGATTGATAACACGACACAGTTTAAAGCCTACATTTAAAAAAATCCCCAAAACTGCTTAATCTTGTGTAATGCTATAATATCTCCCCGGAGAATTAGAAGCATATAGCAGTAACAACTACTTCCAAAATAGTTATAGTTATTTATTAACTTAACTCAACTCAACTGAACGGTAAGAAAAAGCTTCTGAAAGGCACAATATACTTCTTGAGAATCAGTTTACAATACTGCTCTTCTTTTGGATTTGTAATCAATTACTAACAACGTAGTTTGTCAATATTTATTAATTGATACACTGTCACCTTTAAGTTAACTGTAAATATTTTTTTAAAACCATCCTTCCAGTACTTATGGAAAAATAAGAGTAAACAGATGTGTGGCATTACAGGGGACGGATTAAAAACAAATAGATGTTTGAGATGTTGTCTTTGTTCCAGGCCTCTCCTTCTCTTCCCCCCTCTCCCCCCCCCCCACCCCCACCCCGGTCTGTTGTTCACCTCCTTTTAAACCACAAAATAATTAACCTTCCTCTGGGAAAAAAAAAGTTGTTTTTAAAGGAGAAGCTTAGAAATAAGACTTTCCTTTTGAGGTCATGGGGTATATACGATATGTTTGGATTAACTTGTGAAGGAATACTTTAATCAGGGCTGCAAATCAGATTTACTTGTCCTTTGCTCAATACACTGATACCAAGTAGAATATTGCATCAAATTCAAGATCTCTGTCCTCATTTTAAAAGCATTGAATGATCTGCACTTGTGGTACCTAAAAGATACTAAACTCCACTCCTTTGGCATGTTGCCTCAAGAGTAAAACTCATCAGTGAAGGAGGCAGATCTTTCTGTGTGCTGGCTTAAGACTGGAATTTCTGCAGTGTCTAACAACCACCTCAAACGTCTTCACTTCATACTTTTTGTGCCTTCAGTCTTCAACCTCACCTTAACTAATAAACACCAGCACTTATTTTTAAATAATAATTTTTAAGAATTTTAAAAACCTAAACAATCTTTGCCCTGGCGAGAGGTGGGAAAAAGAGAGAACCACCTACACATAGGACAGATGCTAGTCATATTGTTTTGAGAACAACTGGAAGGTGCTCGATATGGTGAAAGTTGTGGTAGTGAAATAGCTGGCAATTTTGTCTTCTATATTGGATCATTATACTTGGCAGAAGAAGAGCTGATAGAATATTCTTTGAGAAGAACACTGTTCTTGTTTTAGTGAGTCTTAATTTTAAAATGAGTCAGCAAGAAAGAAAACAAGTGTATTTTTTTCCCATTGTCCCTGGAGGAGCTTGCCAGGGGCTGTAAGAGTGCAGAAGTACAGGTGAAGAAACTCCCAGGATGCTGCACTGTATTATGGTTGCACAAACGTGTTTCAAATTTAAATCATTAACTGAATGATTGGTTATATAAAGATCTAATAAAGTCACTATATACTTGAGTGCTTCTTAGTTGCTAGTAAACACAGTCCTTTGTGGGAGGAAAGAGAGACCATGTAAACAAGCACTTCATGTCACCCTATTGCTGCTAATGATCAGAATTATTTTATATACTTAGTGAATTTAATTGCCAAGCTAGAAAATAGACTACTAACATGCCTGAGAGTGTTGTTAAGATGCAGATTTTTTTTTTTCAGAAATGTGTTTGTCGCCTAGGGTTCACTTTGGCATGAACGGTTCCATGTGTATTAATCCAACTGCAAGCAAAGACCGAAATGGAGCACCACCAATTCTGGAAATACAACTTACTGATGATATGGTTTGTTTCTTTGACGCAACAGTAGAGCTTAGGTAAAGTAAAAATTAAAGCATTTCTTCAGTGTTCAATCTGTGTTCTTTTTATAAAAATAAGGTTTTCACCATATAGTTGAGAAAAGATTATTTTGCTTTTATATAGTGGTTTTCATCTGAGAATTTCAAAGCACTTCATAAAAATTAATTAAATATGCCTCCTAGCTTTAAGGAAGGTAAGTATACCTCATTAAAGCTCCCAATGTCCTTACTGGGTATGTAAGTAATTTTAATTACTTTGTGAATACATAACTGAGGTACAGAAAGTGACTTGCTTAAAGCCATCTAGGGAGTCAACAGCAGATTGGGATTCAAACCCATGACTCCTGATTCTGCTCCCTGCTCTAACAACTGAATGTGCCACCTGTATTTTGCCCTTTAAACTCTCGCTTCTGCAATCAGATTTAGACAGGTGGACTCTTGCTTCTGCATGGATCTGATTGCAAGGTGAGGGTCTGGGCCTTTAATGGTTACTGTATATCTCCTATACTTAGAAGTACATGGTATGTTTTATCTTGTGCTTCAATATTTCAGAATCTATCTATCCCAAAAAAATGTAGGCAGGTATTTTTTAGCAGTGCTTGTGACACATGTTTTGGGGCATATTCCCAGCCATTGGCGCTGTACTTCTCACCTGTGTGGAAGCTGTAGAGGAATAGCATCTTTGTGAGCTTTTTCTGTAAAGCACTGTGAAGCTTTCAGATGAAAGGCGCTGTATAAATTCAAGGTGATTTTAATATATGTATTTTCTATTCTAGAATAGGCCTTAAATATAAATATGTGTAAATTTGGGCTTTCTTGCATCTATTACTAAGTTTGTGGGGGTTTTTCCTTTAATTTATGGATAAACTTTATTTTAACATGTAAATGTTTATCACAATAAGGTGCTGGTCTCCTTCTGAGCATTCACAGTGTAATGTGGTGTTGATATCTTAATCCAATAGCTTTCACTTCTGGACACTGAATTCTTTTATTGTTTTATTTATTAATTCTATTCAGTATCAGCTGCCCTCTTTGTAAGTAAAACTTTAAAAAGGTATTTTTATTTTTATTTTTTTACACTTTGGCTAGAATGAAAAACAAAAATCCTGTCTCAGAACATCAGGAATATTTGCATTTGGAATGACACACACAGTTTTTAAATGGTGCCATACAGATATGTTTGTTCATAAGAATGGTGGGCATTCAAATCTGATTTAGGTCATGAATGAAATGAATCTGATGGTTCCTCTATATCCCAAAACTGTTTTGGAGAACCTGTTCATGAAACAAATTGCTCTTCAACAAACTGTGTTTTGTGCTGGAGCTGCATGTTTCCATGAGAGATTTGGGGCAAATTTCCCTAATGCAGATATCTAATCTATCATTCATATTTCTCCCCTGTCACCACAGTATCTGAGCATAGAAACTCAGTCTTTAATTTATTTATCCTCACAACACCCTGTGATGTGGGGCAGCACTAGTATCCCTGTTCTACAAGGGGGGAACTCAGACATCCAGAAAATAAGGGCTAGACTCACAAAGGGAGTTGAGCATTGTGACGCTGAGTGTTGCAGTGCCTAACTTTTAGGTGCCTAGCAAATCACAGGAATAACACTGCCATTCACAAAGCCTGAGTTAATTGCTTGGGCTCTTTATACAATGAACAGGGAGAGATAGGCATCTTGGACTGCCATTGACAAAAAACAGCACTCTAAACGACTTCCTGCCTAAGCTAGTGAATGGGAGATGCCAGTGACATGGGTGTGTCCGAAGTTTCGCCCTTCTCACAGAGACACTGCTCTTCTCTAGATTGTATTTAGGTGCCTATCTCTGCTTGTGATTCTCAGTTATGAAACCTCTTCTAGAGTTAGGTGCCTAAGACATTTCCTGCAAGAAGCTGGGGGAGGAAGAGCTCCCTCATAACCAGAGGTTAAGGTACTCACCTGGGATGTGGGCGATCCTCAGTTCAAGTCTCCCCTGTGCCTAATGAGAAGACGGGATTTGAACAGGGATCTGCCACTCTCAGAGGAGTGTCCTAAACACTTAGCTGTAGGATATTCTGATGTGTGTCTCCCTCAGTCTTGCCTGGAGGTGCTGTTCCACTTGTAAATAAATAAATATTAATTGGGCCAGAGAGAGAATGAGAATGACTCTGTTGCCTGGTGCTTAGGACACTCACCTAGGAGTGAGAGAGACAGGGTCCAGTCCTCTTACTCCAGTGGCTCTTTCTTTTATGATTTATCCACAATGGAACAGCTTCACTGGGAAAGACTGAGGGAGCCCTATCTCAGAATATCCCATGCACAATGCCCCTGAGAGGTGGCAGATCCCTGTTCCAATCCTCTTCAGGCAGAGGAGGGACTTGAACTGGTGTCTCCCACAACCCAGTGGTGAGTCAGTTAGGTGAGCACTCTAATCCCTGGGCTAAAAGTTATGAGAGAGCACCTCCTCTTTTTCTTCTCTCCACCCCCTGCCCCCTGTGTTTTGTGAGGAGTTAGGTGGCCTCTGAACATGCCTACTGGATCGGGGCCCACATGTCAGTTAGGTAGATGAACAACTGTCTTCCCCTGGTTTGTGAATCATTTGGGGTTCAGGCAGGAGATAGGTGCCAGGATGCTTAGAGGCAGCAGTACATATGCTCAGAGGCAAAAGCTTAGGCACCTAGGGAACTTTTTACTGTAAATGCTTAGGTACAGAGCGAGTTCAGGCTTCCCCAGGATTAGGCTGTGACTGAGAGAGAGTATCTTTCTGAATCTTGCTTAAAGGGTTTTGCCACACAGGAAGTTTGTGGTATAGAAAGGGATTGAAACCAAGTCCCAGGCTTGTGCCCTACCCACTGGACCATCCTCCCCTATAGTTAGTTACAACTGAGAGTCTCTGCTTAGGAAATGCATTTAACACTGTAAATGCTCGGCACGGACTGATAATTATTCTTAGAGCTGACTTGAACAAGGATGGGATGCTTGCCTATGCACATGGCCTGGCACTAGTGTATTCTATGTATGTGTTATTAAACCACCATATTTTTGAAAAAGGGTAAGATTTCTGTGTTTTTCTATGCATGTCACGAGTATCTGCGTGGCTTTTTGATCTCTGTGTAATGTGCTAGGGCACTCATAAATACTACACATTGTGTAAGTACTGTCTAGTTACAATGAAAGATAGATTATTTTGTCTTGTCTTGCAGGAATGCTGCTGAAAGTGAACAGAAAGTAAGAATGATGGAAGACTTAGATGTATGCTCTCCAAAATTTAGTTTCTTAAGAGCAGAAAGTGAGATTAAGCAGCAGAAAGGTCGCATGTTATGTGATGTGTTGTTGGATCAGGCAGTGTTACCTGGAGTGGGAAATATCATAAAAAATGAAGCACTCTTTGACAGTGGTCTCCATCCAGCTGTTAAAGTAGGTGAAATATTTTCATGGATTCCCTTCTGTACCAATTGCAAGCAGCTATTAAGACCATAAACATGTATCTACAAGATATTTTGGTCTAGTTTAGATTTTTGTAGGGAGGAGCTTGTAAGGTCTTAACAATCTTCTACACCCTCCATTTCCCCTAATTAATGCCACCCTGGATTCCAGTGATCTCCCAGACTCTACTGTCATGCTTGACCATCCTGCCCTAGGAGGGTTAGTGTGGCACTCTCTGGAGCCTGTCAACACTGCTCATGGGTTAGATGGGAGAATTGCTGCAGCAGACATGCTATCTCTTTAACTCACATCCCTTCTTGACCAGAAATTAATTTAATTTTCAAACTTTGACCTGCTGTCTTGAATCATGTTGTGCTACCATGAAATTGCCATGCCAGTCCATTATAAAATAGATTGTTCTCATTTTGCTTGATAAATTCAAACACAAAAATCTCTGTGGACTCTAGATAGTTTAAATTACAACATTTTCTTCATCATATTCAGTTACTTTAGTCCCTCAGACTCTGCTCTCAAGCTTTTCCCATGCAGTGCATTCACCATACCTCATGAGACTCTATATGATTTGAGGCTCCAGACCTTCCTCAGATTGTGTAGGCCTTGTCTTTCATGACAGGTATGAATAAATATCCTCAAAACAATCTAAGACCACCTGGATTCTTAGCTAAAACAAGGTTGATCAGAGTGTTTGAGAGAAAATCGTGATAACTCAGTGGAATGAAAACATATCTAGCCTTAGACTGTATGAAATTTAAAAGGTGAGTTACAAATTTAGGCCTTGATCCTACAAAATGAACTCCTGAAGCTAGTGAGGGGATCTCTCGTTCTCTTCGCAGGACTTGGGCCTTTTTGGTTAAAGACTTAAGTATTCCTGTAGGAATGGGCTTTAGGCCTTGTCCT
This sequence comes from Caretta caretta, assembly GCF_965140235.1. Taxonomy (NCBI): domain Eukaryota; kingdom Metazoa; phylum Chordata; order Testudines; family Cheloniidae; genus Caretta; species Caretta caretta. The sequence continues at coordinate 85,948,354 of NC_134209.1, forward strand.
CACTGTGAAACATTACCCCAAAATTCCCACTGGTTCTGTCACTGGCTCATCTCAACCAAGGTTAAAACCAGTGGGAACAAGTCTCCAGAAGTTGGAATCAATTTTACCACTGTTTCAGTTAGAGCAAATTTAACTAAAATGGTGGTTAAAAACTGTTTAGCTACCAGAGCCTTGTCTACACTCCAGTTCCTGTTGGTTTTAACACTGGTTCAACTGAACTGGTGGGGGGAATCTTTTCATATGCTTCCCCAGTGTAGACACAGTTCTAGAGTTCAGGTATTCCTGTCCATTTCTCAGGTACTTTTGTTCACTCCATTGTTAGTTTTGCTCAGGGTTTGAGCCTTGGTGCCCCACGCAGCTTCCACATGATAACTCTGTTCACCAGCTAATGACAGTCACATTCAGAATTGGAAATCCTTTGCCCCTCTCTTCACTTGCTCCCTATGGGTACATCTATACAGGGATAAAAAACCTGTGGCATGGCCATGGCTGGCCTGGATCAGCTGACCGAGGCTAGCGGGGCTCCAGCTCCAGGGCTGAAAAATCGCTATGTAGACTGTCTGGCTTGGGCTGGAGCCTGAGTTCTGAGACCCTTCACGCTCACAAGGTCCAGTTCAAGCCAGACAGTCTACATAGCGATTTTTCAGCCCTGGAGCCGGAGCCCCGCTAGCCTCAGTCAGCTGACCCAGGCCTCCCATGTGTGGGTGTTGTTTTTTGTTTTTTTTTTTTAAATCTCTCTGTAGTCCCACCCTAAGTTACAGGGGAAACAGAAGTGCTGTGGGGTGTGTCCTGGGAGTTAATAAATCCGGGCTCTGGGGGAGAAGTGCATTTCAAAGTTCAGCGACCCATAACAGAAAATGTGTGGCTCTAGGCACTCTCCTGATTAAACTGAGGAGCCTTTAACTCAAGTGTGTCCGTAGAGATGTGCACTGTTGTTGTAGCTGCGTTGGTCCTGGGATATTAGAGAGACAAACTGGGTGAGATAATATCTTTTATGGGACCAACTTCTGTTGGTGAGAGAAAATTTTCAAGCTTACACAGAGCTCTTCTTCAGGTCTGGGAAATGTACTCCGTGTCACAGCGGAGTACAAGGTAAACAGATTGTTTAGCATGAGTAGTTAACATGCAGTTCAAGGCACCTTTCAAAGTGAAGGGCCTGATTACACTTCTCCTAGCCATAGAAGGGGGGGGGGGGGAAAGCTTATGGGGGAGGGGGAAGGTTTAAATGGATTACAGATTGTTGTAATAAGCCATAAATCCAGTGTCTCGATTCAGTCCATGATTTTTAGTATCTAGCAAGTTATGAATTTAAGGTGCCAGGCTTGTCTTTTGAAGTTGTCTTGCGGGATTCCTTTGAGGATGAGGACCGAGAGGACATACGTAGAGTAATCGCCTTGTCAAAAGTGTTCACCCACAGGTGTTGCGATGTTTTTGTCTTTTATCATTTTTCTGTGTGAGTTCATCTGAGAGCATAGTGATTGTCTCACCACATAGTTGTTGTTGGTGTTATTGGTGGCATTTAGTGTACTGGATGAGGTATACCACATGTAGTGATAGGCACAAGTAGCACCCATGGATCTTGAAGTGTGTGTTCTGTGGGTGCTGATCATCATAGCAGTGGAGATAGATCTACAGGTTTTGCATCTGTTGTTCTGGCAGCATCTGGTGCCACTTTGGTTGGTGTGTCCTGGTCTGTAGGGAGCTTGCTTCTAATTAGGAGGCTGGAGAGATTGGGGGGTTGTTTGAAGGCCAGAAGTGGGAGTTCAGAAAATATTTCTTTGAAAATGGGGTCCCCATCAAGTATGGCTTGTAATTGTTTGATGATACCCCATAGGGGTTCTAGTGTGGGGTGGTAGGTGATAACTAAGGCTACGATTTAGTCACAGGTATTTTTAGTAAAAGCCATGGACAGGTCATGGGCAATAAACAAAAATTCATGGCTGTGACATATACATGACTTTAGTACAAATACCCGACTAAATCTTGGGGGCTGCTGCTGCGGTGGGGGAAGGGGGGCGTGCATTGGGGGGCTGCTGCTGCGGGGGGGGCGTGCATTGGGGGGCCGCTGCTGTGGTCTGCCTGCTGCTGGGGGGGGCCGGGGCCAGTGGCTGCTCTGGCCGCCCCGGGGACTGCTGCCCACCCGAGCAGTGTCCAGTGTGGCTGGCTGTGGGGCCACTCCAACAGCAGCCGGTGTGGCTGTTCCCAGGGCCACCTGAACAGCTGGCCGTAGAGCCAGCTGCTTGGGCAGCCCTGGGGTCAGCCACACTGGCTGCTGCAGAAGTCATGGAGGTCACCAAAAGTCACAGAATCCGTGATTTCCACGACCTCTGTGACAGACCCGGAGCCCTAGTGATAACTAGAGGTATGCAGTTGGAAGGGGTTTTATTTCCATATTGAAGCAGGTGGCGGAGATGTCACACATGAGAATTAAATTCTCTAATACAGGATTCTAAATCACTGAGGTGTTGGTGTTAACCTATAAACTCCAGCAAGAAACCAAGAGGCAGCAAGTGCAGATTACTACATGAAACTGAAACCCATACTGGAGACCATTAGGTCAACACTGAAGTAAAACACTGACAATTTTGTAAAGTAAAACACTGACAATAGCTGTTTTGGGGGCAGCAGCACAAAGTCAGACACTGTAGAATAGTAAATAAGCATATTTGTGTATGTAAATATACAGCAGAGGAGGCAAAAAAGTATGAGAATATATGAGACCAAGTAGCTGTGTAATACCATGTTTGTTGGGGGTATCCATAGAGACGCTCTCTAATTATAAATCTCTTTACTGTAGTTGCTCCAGTGTATTATAGTTGTATAAATCTATTTTTTTTTAAACATTTTTGCCTTTTTCACAGGCTTGTCAATTGACAGATGAACAGACACATCACTTGGTGAAAATGACCCTTGATTTTACTCTTCTCTTTTATAAGGTGAGGGCGATAAGTTCTAAGAGAGAAAATGCACTGAAACTTTGCACCAAAATGTGTAAGCTGTATGTAGCCATCTAGTGGAAACAGTAAAAAGATGCAATAAGTCATCATGCTGGAAGTGGGAAGGACTTTTTGGTTCAGCCACTATTAACTGTTTGAGAAAAAGCAAGCAAATAATGTGAGATATTTGAGAGTAATTGGATCCTCACTGCTTTGTTCATAAAGTTTGAAATAAGATGTATGGTGTTATTTAAATACAAAGAGTAGATTTAACCTAGCTTTTTAGATTTTAACTTACATTTTGTAGAAATTCACCAAGGCAGTCTTCTCATTCACCCAGGGATGAGTGGGGCTTTAAAACCCTGAATCCATTGAAACCAGCAAGAGAGAGGTAGTCTTGTGGTTAAGACACAGAACTGGGAGCTAGGAGATGTGGATTCTGTTCCTAGCTGTGCCAGTGATTTTTTGCATGACATTGGCCAAGTAGCTTACCCTTTCTGTAGCTTGGTTTCTCAATCTTTAAAATGGGTGTAATATTCTGCATTTATACAGCATTTGCTGTTGAAGGACCTCAAAGAGCTTTTAAAGAATGAAGTAAACCCCTAAATCCTCTCTAAGATAGCTCCTGAGCTAACCCATTTTGCAGTGTTATGAGTAAGAGTAGTAACATTTTATCATTGTTTCTAAAATGGTAAATACTGTGGTGTATACAAATTCCAGTTAAACTTTACATGATGCAAATATTTTGGGTCTTGTTTTGTGAACACAAACATTATTGGGCATTCTTAAAACCATACTGAAATAGGAAGAAATGCAAGTATTTAAACAAATGTTACAAATTACAGAAAGAACTGGCTGGTAATGAGAACATAACTCTAAATGCGGAACAGAAATCCAAGAAGAATCGAATTATGAATATTTGAATGAAGTGGTATTCATATTTGAATCTGATGCAAAGACAATCGAAGAGTATTATCTGTGTAATTTTTTTAGCTGCAAAGTTGTCAGTTCGTGTGTGTGCGCTCTCTCTCTTTATATTGGAAGATACAGAAGTCTTGCATTGGATCAAATCTCTTTCTAATCGCATTATAAAAATGTTCTATTTCAGTGCCGCAAAACAGGATCAGCCCTCTACAAACATTACAAGGTGTACAAACGCCCTAACTGTGGTCAGTGCAGTGGAAAGATCACGGTTTGTCGTTTAGGAGAGAATAACAGGATGACATACTTCTGTCCTCAGTGTCAAAAGGATAAACCTCAGCTTGTTGATGTTAGGTATGGCATTTGCTTTATAACTCTTTAAAGCGTGGCCCTACTCTGAAAAGTGCTGAATAGAACTGCTCCCTGTGTGTATTCAAAACTCTGTATGCTGCCTTTACTGACAAAAAGGGGCTTTTACTGTTTTTTTTTTTTTCTTGTGAGCACAGCAGCACTAGTTCAGCTAAGAGAGTGAGCTAAATTCAATTCCTATTTGTACATCAGCATAGTTGTTGACTAAATTCCACACCTTTTCAATTATTGGCTAAATTCCGATTCGAAATACCTTATTCAAACCTTTTTAAATTATTTGAACCATCAATTGTTAGCCTACATAATGTGAATTTACATAACTATGTGAACATATAAGTTATCGTTGCTCTCGCTCTAGTTGTCAGTCAATCATCTTTTACTCATTTGTGTCATCTTATCTTAAATTAGATCCAGATCCTACAAATACATAAGCAGGTGCTTAACTTTATACCTATAAGTCCTGTTGATCCCGCTGGGGTTACTTGTGTAAAGCTAAGCACTTCTGTAAGTCTTTGTCGATCAGGATCTTAGATCATAAAATCTTCAGGACAGGGACCATGCCTTTCTATATACAGTGCCTAGTACGCTGGGGCCCTGGTCCTGACTGAGTCCTTTGGACACTACCACAGCATAAATAACTAATAATCCATTGAAGGCAATGGGACTTCCCAAATGTCACTAAGAACAGATTTTGAAGTCAGTAAGGTTTCACGGTTTGGCTTACAAAATCCTTAACTAATGCTGATGTATATGAAAGAAAGAACCCTACTTGACTCTTACCCCAGGTGTATCTACTGGGGTCACAGTTAAGGGGAAAATAGTTTTACTTCTAAACTAAGCCATTTGATATAGAAGCTGTTAAAAGATAATAGTATAATTCTGCAATAATGGTGGAAGCTCACAGTGCTTTTCAGAACAGAATCACACTTCAGCATTTGAGGAATTTTTAATTAATACATTATTTTATTTAAATAAACTCATTAACCTTTTCGTGTCTTTTTAAATAGATGTTTTTATAACTTACGGTTGAAAGATTTGGGTATAGTAATTTTTTTTTATTTTCAAAAATGTGAGTATAACTGACATACTATACAAATGTACAGTAAAAGTATTTAACAAAGAATTTTATGTAAGATTCAGGTTTCACAGCTGAAATATATTTGAAGTGAGGAAATGGAAAACATTAGAGAAGATGCCTACAGAAAGTTCCCCCTGCCACAATGTACATATGTAGTGTTTTCTCTTCCTGTTTTTCTTAAAGAGCAAATCTTGCTGTCCTTAGTCAGATGAGTTGTTGCATTGAAGTAAATAGTTGGTTACATGAGTAAGGTGAGCAAGACCTGGCTTAACTGTTCCTTAATATATTATTGTTTGAGCCCAATCCTGTTCCCATTGATATTAAGAGGGAGCAGTGCCGAGCCCACTGTTTAAACAGATTTCACAAAGTACCCAAGATATGTAATGTGGCTGAGTCAATGTGGTGGTAGAAATCTTAACTTCTGTGCTTTCATACCTTTTTATTAAAACTGTGCAGCCTCTCTTACTATGACATAGGTTTTACATTAAATTTCTTTTGTTTTGTTCCTTTGATTGTTTGCCAAACTTGACATTTTACAGAGGCTAGATTTCTAGGAAATGCGGAGCATCTACCATCTGCAATTTGGGCCCTTTTTAAAGTGAATCAAGCTGGGCACCCAAAGCTCATCTTAACTAATTCGCCTCTCACAGTTTGTATGGTAACTTCCAACTTGTGTATGTGTATATCTTACTATATGTTCCATTCTATGCATCCGATGAAGTTAGCTGTAGCTCACGAAAGCTTATGCTCAAATAGATTTGTTACTCTCTAAGGTGCCACAAGTACTCCTGTTCTTTTTGCGGATAAAAACTAACACGGCTGCTACTCTGAAATCCTCAATTTTGAAAATCTTGGTCCGTCTTCTTACTGTTACCAGCTAAATGTTCCTAGTTAGCCTTTGCCATTTACACGCTGTTGAGTTGAACAGGATAGGGAGGGAATGAATTCACATCGTTGATGTTCCTATTGGTTGGCTGTGATGTATAAAAGTGAATGAACTGGGCAGCAGTATGTTATGTAATTTGTTTCGACTTTATAGTTATAATGAATAAAATTATAGAAACTTATTTTTTAAATGAAAACTTTGAATGTACAACATATTATAATGGAGCAAAATTTTGCAGTCCTTGTCAAATCATGGGAATCTATGACTCTTTATTTTAATCATGCTTGTGATTTTTCTCCTCATGAGTTTTGGGAGAATTTTACTCTGTGTGTGCCATTGAGACATTTTCAGGCTTAGACAATTGTGATAGCAGCAGTCTTTCTACTTGGAAAGGTGGGAAGGGAGAAAATACATTGATATCAAGAGGAGCAAGGGATACAATTTTCAAGTGCCTCATTTTCACTAAGCTTTCAGTTCCTTATAGTGCCTTTGAAAATTTTACCCAAGACTTCATTCAAATAAAAATTTTAGCTAAGATTAGAGAACATTTAAATCCCCACCACCATCACCTTCTTCTCAGGCAATTATAACTCAAATAGCTGAAGGGATTTTGCTAAAGGTATGTTTGGGGTTTTTTTAAACCTTTGAGCACAGATCAAACAAAGAAAATTTCAGCCTATAAGATAAATATTTCACATGCTGATAACTTTCTGAAAATATGGGGGAAAAGAGTTATAATGAGAAGTGACTAGCAGCAGGTTGGGGTGAGAGTTGTGTTCTGTGGCGTCAGGTAAACAGAGAATGATACAGAAAAAAATCTGCTTTTTTTCTCATCGCCCTCCTAGAACAGACTGATATGCTAGGACTCACAGACAACAATAAAAGTAAAGCTGTGCAATATTTTGCTTTTAAGGAAACAGTAAAAGAAAAGAAAGCAACAATACAATTTGTCATTTGAAAAAGCTATCTGGTAAAGGTAGCCATAGACCAAAATAATCTCCCTTTTCTCCCAATGCTATTGTTATTCAAGTGTCAGAGCACACTATATTCCATTGCTTTGTGTTTTCTATTAGACTTTCCCAGAATGAAAACACACTTATTTCAAGTGTCAAGGATTTTATGAAAAGGCTGATTTACTGCTCCAAGATGCTCTGATTTTTAAAGCCAGAAGGGAGCATTGTGCCTTGTTACAGGTGACAGTCTGATTAAAGTATCCTAAAGACTTAAAGGAATTCTTTTAAATGTTCTTTACCTTATCAAATCCAAGCAAGTCTTCAGTCTTTAAGATAATGAAATCACAAAATTCCAGTGAACTAAGAATAAAAATATTTTAGATTACTAAGCAGTCTTCACACCTAGAGCTGTCACAGATCCATAAACACACGTCTTGGCCACTCACCAGACTGCTATTAGGAAATCCAACCGCTGAATCCCTGGGTGTTTTAAGCCTCAAGAGTCTGAAGAGAGTCCAGGCACTGCTCTTGTCTTGGGGTCCTTAGACATACTCTTGGGGTGCAGATCCTATGTCTAGTACCCACTTATGAGAGCCACAATCATACAGCCAGCTGCCCACTCCTGGAAGGATGCTGATGCTTCAGGCTTCCTCCTATAGCTTAAACACATCTTCTTCCAGAGCTCCAACACCACGTGGGTGTTCTGGGCCCACAGTTTACCTCTTCAAGGGACACATGAATAGTGTAACATGTAACATTGCTCTTTACCTAATTGTACAAGAAATACACAGGTCCGTGCAAAAATAATAAGCCATCACCACTACCAGAATTGTTTTTTGTGAGAAAGCAATTAGGTAACTCCAGGAGAAGGTTCATGGCTGTAAATCCCATGAAGAGATAGGGACCTCCCTCCAGCCCAGACATAAGTGCATAAGACTCTTTTGAGGGGTGGGACTTAATACCTGCCCCTCTCCTTGGCATTTCCTGTTGGCTAGGTTAGGCAGCTCCACACTCATCTGGCTGGTTTTTTTGGATGCCATTCTTAGGCGCATGACTTTCTCAATGCATTGTACAGGGAGCATATCTACCTCAAGGCCGTGGATTCCACTAGTCAGTAGGGTGCCTAAATGTTAAATATTGCAATGTCAAATCTAAATCCCCTTTTTGGATCTAGCCCTTTGAGACTTCTCTTCCTAGCTTGCCCTCTCTGATTCATCCACTCCCTCTCACCTGGCCACACTTCCTGGAGGGGTCTCTGTCATCCTCCTATGAGTCCTTTTTAAAGTGAGCTGTAGCTCACGAAAGCTTATGCTCAAATAAATTTGTAGTCTCTAAGGTGCCACAAGTACTCCTTTTCTTAACACCACCTTGTTGTCTTTGTTCTGCAGCTGGTAATTTTTCAATCTCCAAATCCCTAGTCCCCAGTTGAGAGAAGTTATAGAGAACTGATTTCCCTAGGATGCAGTTACTCTTCTGGTCTCCCCAGAAGGAGGGGTGCTGATCATCCTTAACAATTGGCTATAGTCCCTGGGCTGGGAGGGACAGTTTTAAAGGCTTATCAGCAATGGTGGATACATAAATCTAGCTGCATTCCGTGACACAGCAGTTTTCATCGTAACAACTTCATAATATCAACCAGAATTCAGATTTTGTACAGACACATTCCTCAGATTGTCACTAGAGCTGTTCTTTTTTCCCTACAGACGATTTCAATTTTTGGTGAAAATTCAAAAACCAAAATTCTTCATCCAAAATCAAAAATAGTTTGATTTGGAAATGCTGCCATGGTAACTTACAGGAGTGGTAGTAAGGGTGCCTCATGCTTTCATTTTCCTCTATGAACCAGGCTCCCTGGTCTGACTACATGTCCCATGATGCAATATGGTCTCTCCTCTTGGAGAGGAGAGGTGATATACCAGGGAAGTCTCTGGCCATGGTGCATCATGGAAAATATAGTCTGGCCAGGGAACTGGACTAATGCAGTGGAAAGGGGCATGAAGCAGCTAACTAAAACTTCCACGAGGCATCTCAGTAGCATTTCCAAATTAAAAAATTTCTAATTTTAGATGAAATATTTGTTTTCTGATGAACCTATATTTCTGGTGGAAAGACACTTTTGCAAAAAACTTTTAGTCAAAAACCCAATTTTTTGTCAGTTTTGATGGATTTTTTTTTTACCAGCATTAATAAAATCTTTTAAAAAAATTAGTACCTATTGTATTATTATCTGCTGCTGAAGTGGCTTCCCAGAATCCACAAGGTAATATCAGGGGAAGAAAGAGAGGGTGAAGCTTTTTAAAAGTAAATAATTCTTACCTCTCACAAAATTGATAAATTTATAAAATACAATCCTAGGCATGCTTAATATGGTAGCAGAGCTCAGAGGGGCTTGCTGCTTGTCACTAGCAAAGCATTGTGAGAGACAGCCCAGGTTGGACACTTAAGGGGACACAGCAGTCCCACAGTCCTGGGCTGCACCCCAGGGATCCCATCACAGATACCAATCCTTGAAATCCTGTTACTGTTTCACATCCACCACTATAGTACTGAAGTGTACCAACAAAAGAGGGAAGAGTATTGTATCATGAAAACAGTTGCATGTCAGATTTCCGGAGATGAATTAAGATCTATGTACAACTTGGCACATCAATCAGGAGTCAGGAATGTGGTATCTGGATTTACAGCTATGACAAAAAAATAGTGGATTTGATTGTTTAATGCTCTGATTCTGAACAGGTTCCTAAATACTAAACCTATTTCAGCCGTATGCATAAAACTGATATTGTACAAGACTGATTTTTTTGTTTAATTTTCAGTGAAAGGTAAGTAGATGCTTATGCTTCTTATTTGTAAGTGTTAGATTCCCATTTCAGTTTGCTGTTTTGAAAGTAGTGTGGTCTAGTGGCTACCCCAGGATAATGGAGTAAAGAAATCAAGGCTGTATTCCCTCCGCTAGTAAGGATTCACTGTATGATCTTGTTCAAGTCTGCTGCTTTAATTTCCCCATTTGGTTAATTGTTGATGAATACTGTGGTGGGGGAAGGAGAACAAGAATTGGACTACTGGATACTGCCTCCCTACATGCTCTTTCTTATTGCTGCTGGTTGCAAGAGGCTATAGCATGATGATATAGTACATAGTGTATAATAATTAACGGCTGTTAAAGCACTTTGAGATCCTCTGAGATGCCATTTTAGTTTGACCTATTTTTTTTTTATTGGCCTATTCAGCATTGAGCAGGATTTGTCCTTTGGGTAAAGGAGTTGTCTGTCTAATCCAAGCTATGATATGCAGCTGGAGCCCTGGGTACCACTTGTTCTCCAGCCCCACATCTCCCAATACATGCTGGATGCAATCAATTTGTGGAATAAACTTCACAAAAGGTTAACTCTGTTTTGTTTTGTTTCACAGCAAATTGCCAACTAGAAAAAGCTTAATTTGCTGGGCATATGGCAGGGGGTCATGTTCTAATGAACATGTAGCTCAGAAACCTGAAGAAGAGTGGACATGTACTCTCTGCACTCTAATAAACAAACCTTCTGCTAAGATCTGTGATGTTTGTTTGACTTCAAGGCCTGAAGGTAATGATAGCTTTTGTGTGCTGGTTTTGTATTCTGTTTACAGTATTATCCTGTTGTAGAAAGTGGTATTTTACCAGTACATTGAGAATGTTTGTTGCAAACTCCAGTCTTAATTTTTAAACCAAACTTTAAGGCTAGATTTTCAGTGAATTTCAAACCAGAATATAACCTTGCAGGTTATTTTTACATGAGTAACTGCATATCTGATTATTACCTTGTTTGCATGGGTGTAGATTTTGCACAAGAACACAGAGGGGCAACTTATTTGACCCTTTGAATCCTGTAATATTTGCCCACTAATAGCCTAATTTTATGAAGTGCTGTGTATGCTTAACTCCACTCTGTTCAGAGTAGGGATGACTCTTGGCTCTGCTAGCTCCCTCTTGTAGGCAGGGTGGCTCCTACTACAGCCATGCTGCTTTTGACTAGATCTCCCTGAAACTGCTCAGTAGCAGTTGTGGATGAGACCCAGACAGTGTGGGGAAAAGAGCTCTGAAGTATATTACCTCCTGCCTGGATTAGTCTGGAAATCTGTGTACCAGGCAGGGATGGTGAGGTGGAGAGCAGATATCCCTGGGCTCCATCGCTTCCCAGGTCCAACTCTACTGCATAGGCCTGCATAGAGACATTATGTGGGACAGGGGAGCCCTTCCCAATTCTTCCATGTGAAAAGGAGATCTGTATACAAAGGGAACTCTGAAAAACAGCCTACGTTAAGAACCCAACTCAAAAATCCTTGGGTTGCTACATGTATTCTAAGAAGCTACATCATAAGACAAAATGTGTTTTTAAGGAAGACTGCTTACACCACAGTCGCATGTGCCTCTTTACCGCAAAAACACTTGCATCTGTTACTCTACACTATGCTTAAGCTTCCTATGTATATGTGCAAGAAATGTAAAGGGTAAAGAATCATATAGATTGTGGGACTTGTGTGTTAAAGTCCCCTAGTTGGTTTTGACAATGTGTTTAAATTCCTTAGTTGATTTGAAAATCTTAATCATAGTGCTGATGTTTGTTTCTACAATACTTTTTTTTTTTTTTTTAACTGTGGCTATTAATTCATTCTGGGTGTCTTTTTGTAGTGGGGAGTAAGATGCTTTGACTTCTATGTCATGTTTAGCTGGCACAGATGTCTTTCCCCAGGCCAGGAATGAAGAAAAGTGTTTATCTCTGCAGCTAGCACAGATTTCTGTTGCCAGCAGAGGCTGAGCTTGCTGGTTCTTTTCCTCCAGAATCCCAGTGTGAGAAACCTGAAACCTGTCCGCAAACTCAGATTTGCCAATTAACTTTTTTTTTAATTTATACACCCAGCTGATTTTCTAAAACTTACAGCACTCTCTCTGCAACAAAGGCATTGTAGCCTAAGGCTTTAGAACAAAGTCCTGATTATTCTGTTTCTTTTCCTCCACCTCTTCCCCATTCCAATCATGTAGCACTTACGATATTATCAAAGACTGAGGTCTGGAACTTGAGGATTTGGTTAATTCAGTGAAACATCTTTATCTACAAAATTTCAATTACATATTTTCTGTTTAAATCAAATTTTCCTCATGTTGCAGAAAGTAGTATGTAAAGTGTTTTTTTTTTCCAATGTAGGGCTTTATCATTTACCTGTCTTTATAGACATTAAGATTCTTGGTCCCTTTTTTTTTAATTTGTTCAATTTTATATAATTAATTTCTCCCTGGAGTTCCAGTTGTGAACAGTATTCTACACTTGTGTAGTACTGTTACCTGCTGTTAAACAGCTATCATGTTCGACTCCAAAAGTGGCTGAACTTCTGTGATGGAGGAAAATTAATCCTGTGTATATCTAATCTGTGAAGTAGTCTATATAAATGTATGGTGGATGTTAATACATGCAGTTTATATATGACCTATAGACATACTTTCACACAAATGGCTAACCAAGAATTTTTTCTCCAAGTTTCAAAGGTAGAGAATGATAAAGATTCTACAGCCTCTAATAGCAGGTTAGTCAAGTACCCTTGTAACTGCTTTGGAAAGCCAAACACAGAAATAAAGGTCAATAGGAAAACCACATTTGGAATGACAACTCTAGTTTTGACAGATCTCAGCAGTAAATTCACTCCGTTAAAAAATGACAGAAGTGATAGTCAAACGCCAGATGGGAATTCTCACTGTGACTCTCCAAGAAACTACAACTATTGCCAGAATAACACCTGCCAGAGGAGTGGAAAAAAGTATGAATTTCATTCAGCAAATTCACTCACTGCAGTAAATACAGTATCACCCTCCCACCATCAGTCTGATTCTTCTAATCCAGTGCAGAAGAAACAGAAGATTGATCATTCAGCCTCAGATTTCAAAAGTAACGTGAGTTTGTCAAATAGGTATGTTATTTTCCAAAACTTAAACAAGCTTTTCATTTAAAGTACATCAGTCTTGTATAAAAATAAACTTGCAAACTGGAAATTAATGTAAGTCTGTGTTTGGGGGAAAATTTGGTTTTGGCCTTTGATGTTTTACTTTAAGAACCTAAGCCAATTCACTTATTTCTCTTGTGCTGGTGTGATTGAGCAACACCAAAAGTACTTGCTGTAACTTTAGAAGGCTCCGAGGCAGAAGGGAGGAAAGCCCGGGGGGAAACATTGGCCTGGAGAGCACTGGAGATGGGGCAATGTATTCAGTGGAAATGAGGCAAGTCAGAGAGTTGAGTGAGAGTTCGGGGATTGGAGAGGGTGAGAACAAAGCCAAAATGGAAAAATTCACAGAAAAGGAATAAAATAAGAACAGATTAAAAAAAAACAAAAGGAGACAGCAAAAGGAGATTAGGGTATGATGATGAAAGTGTACCCATCTATTACCACTAAAGGCTGGAAACCACTGATTTGGCTGATTCTGATACATTGATGTCAAAGCCTGACACAAACATGTTTCACTGTCTGCAACCCTGTCTCCAAAGAGCCAGGAATTAGTGGCAAGCATTGCAGGAACAATGTGATTGGATGCTTTGCTGGATGAACCAGTGCTTTCCACATCCAAGAGCCCAGTATGTGATCACACTGTAATGAGAGAACTTTGAACAGTATTTATTTAAGTATTGCTTCCATTCCATTGACATTTCCAGAAATGATAGTGATAGTAATTAAAAGAGATGGGATGAAATATCTTCAAATTTTTGGGGATTGAACTATGGGATACTATGATGTGGGTCTCTCTCGTTAGAGCCATTCCAGAACAATTAAATAATTAAACATTAACTGGGCCAGAAAGAAAAGCAATCACTATATAGTCCAGTAAAATGAGGAGATTCTTCCCAGTAAAATTGGGAAGAAATCTCCCTATCTCACAAGGGTGTTTCTGGCACTTGGATATTATATAAAAGGACCCACACAGGTAAAAATGAATGTAGCTTACAAACACTGTGACTTTTTAAAAAAAAAAATATATATTCTTTTTCTAATTTTCAGATTAGGTACACTACATAGCGCTGCTAGATTCTGAGGTTAAGGAACATCTCTTCAATGCAGCCCCATTCTGATTAGCATGAGCATTCTACTGGGCACAATCAGAACACATGCATCCAATACAATAGATACTTCCAGTGGCACTTCCATTCAAGTGAATTGTATAAATTTCAAATTCCTTTGGTTTGGTTTGTTTCATTTTCCTTTGACTAGTCACAGTAATGTATCCTGAACAGCAACTGAAAATGGGCTACTCTAGAAACACTGGAACCAGTTATAAAACTAGCCACCAGTGCTCTTTTTCCCTGGTAATCTCTGGTCTCTGTGGTTAATTGGTCTCTGTAATTATATTATTCAGTGCAAACATCCACTGGGCCTTGGACCCTGACTTTTGCCTAAAATGAAAATATCCTTAATTGCCTTGGGGTGTAGGAATTCATTCATTCTTGATTATTAAAGTATAACGGTACCAGTATTACTTAGATTAAAAAAAAACTAAAATGATAATTTAGGCAATGTTTTGTTTTAAAACGAGAATTAATTTTATTGCGAAGATTAATTTCTTTCTGCAAAAAGAAAAGGAGTACTTGTGGCACCTTAGAGACTAACCAATTTATTTGAGCATAAGCTTTCGTGAGCTACAGCTCACTTATTTTATTATATTTTGCACATTTAAAAGCCAGATTCTCAGTTCTAACTGGTTAGAGAAATCCATCCAGTGATGGGCATGAAGGGGCCTCTTGAGCGCCTTTGTTAAAATTCACTACCAAATTTAAGAGAAGGTTGGAGTGATAGTTCTGCTTCCCATGGAGTTATTCCATCTTTGGATCCCTGCCGGAGGTGTAAAAACAAAAAACTACTTCTGAAAACCTCTTTTTTCATTTTATTTTTTGGCTGCTGTTGCTGCTGCCCCACTACCTTGGGAATGGACAAAATTATACTATATTGCATTCACTTGCCAAAATAAATAAATAAATAAATAAAAATGGTTCTACAAGGTCATAAACCCTGCTTCAAATTGCACAAGTTAAACATTGGCCTGTTCTGTCACACATATTCAGTTTAGTTTTTCCTGGACAGCATAAAATAAATATCTTTCAGTACAGCTTCAAGGGATGCAGTCAATTTGAAAATCACACTTGTTTGAAAATTTGTGACCTACTCTAGTTAAGAGAAATATCTAAGATTACTAAAATGGAAATGAGTGAATGGGGAAAATATTTCTCTTCCTATTTGTTTACTTTGTGCATTTGACAGCACTTATGTCCAGACTTCAGAGGTGCTGAGCAACCCAGATTCCCATTGAAAAAAAATCAAGCTTTTAGCATCTGGTCAGTTTCATTGTAGCTTGATGATTATCTGAACTCAGCTGTGGTAAATCAGCATAGATGAGTCAGTGGAGCTATGCTGATTTACCCCAGCTGAGGATCAGTCCCATGATCTTCTGCACTAGCAATTTACTTCATTCACTTCACCTTGCTGAAAGATCTATAACACATCATCAGGAGGCAGAAAATTCATTACGAAAAGTCAAGTTGATAGAGTGCCTTTTAACTTGTTTGCCAGGTGGTGGTTCCTCCTTCCTTGGTTATCTTTGAGTATTTTTTTTAAATGGGAAAACAAGTTAATGAAATAGACTCCTCCTATTTTGGAAGTACATGTGCACTTAGTACATGGGGCTCATCACCCCCTAAAGGGAGGGGGAAGACATTTTTCATGGAACCTCATTAAAAAAAATGACCAAATGACACTGAGTTAAAGACCAAACACCAAAGGTAACTTCTGCCTTTTGCTTAAATATGTATATTCCCATTACCTTAATATTGCAAAATAATTGGCCAACAATCATATTTTAAATAGGATTAGGTCAGAGGTTCTTCTGTACTAATGTGATTGTATCCAAAGAGACCATTAGGCTCCTCAGTGATTTTCACCAGTCTTCCAAACCAGAGGTTCCAACATGAACCTCTGTTGGAAAATGAATGTTTGTAGATGTTCCCCACATGTACTCATTTAAAAATAAACATTGTGGGCTGAGCTCTGAACAAACACAGACCCTGATAAGACAAAATGCAACAGGTTGGAAGCAACTGAGGTGGTCAAGGCAGAGACGGGAGACACGGTAATGGGAACACAAGGTTACTCAGATAACTTGTGTTGCGCATAATATGCCTGAAATTTCCTGGTCAGATTTTTGCTCTTTAAGATAGAGATGAATGAATCTCTTACATTTTCACCCCAGTTTACATCACTAGTGGAAGGCTGTTCCACTCCGTAAACATGACGTGTAACCTGTATCTGTTAAAACAGATTCCTTTTTTCTCTAAAATACTTTTAAAGAAAACTCACCTTATTTAAACTGTAGGTAACTAAGAAATATGCCCTTGTGTGTTGAATTCAGATATAATCTCCAACTATTCTTAATAATAACAGTAAGGGAGAACAAAGCTTCCCTACCAGCTTTACAAGAAAAGTTTCCGCTCAGTCAGCTAGACAGTTCCTTATTGGAATATGATTGGGATAATTACAGTAGTTTTTATCAAAGAGCGTGGAAAATTACCTACTTGTCCACTTTAGAGACAAAGACCCTAATGGCCTTGTCTAAGCTATTTGTGATGGTTTTCCATTGCATGAGAGACGGAGAGAAGATTGTAAATGTAAACATTCTTGCTGTTAAGACATCCTGAATTTCAAACTAGATAAAATCCCATCCATAGTGGAAAACTGGTATATATGTAAAAGCCCTGAGGTAAGACAGCTTCTAGATTTAGATTGGAATTTACTTCATTTTTTTAGAAGGTTAAATTTAGCATTCAACGTCAGGGAAATCCATCCATTTTATATATAAAGAACCAAAGGGGTGGATTAGAAAAATTCTATCCAGCTGTCACTCTGTGCAAAGATACATTATTGACAATCCTGTTTTACAAGCCAGTGTGTGTGGGGGGGGGACGGGAGGGGGGGTTTGGTGGTGTTAATCCCTTTAAATTATTTAATATTGTAATCTGTCATTACAGTGAACATCGAGTTAACATGACAGATGGTATTTGTACATTAAATGCGGGCAGTCCTCGCTGCAGTAAACACAACCGCCCCTGCAGTCTCAGAGTTGTGAGAAAGGAGGGAGAAAACAAGGGCAGACAATTTTATACTTGTCCTCTACCCAGAGGGACTCAGTGTGACTATTTTGAAGTAAGTACAAGACCTCGGGCCTTAGTTTTAACCTTTCCAATGAAACAAATAAAACTATTATTCATCAGTCAAAACCCCCTTTTTTGCTTTAACTAAATCCTTTTGTTCCTCAAATATTTTTAAACATTTTAGAAAATATTAATTATCAGCTTAATATCTAATGTACACAAGTTAATATAATTTCCTATTTATTAAATAGAAAAAAGTACCATGGAAAATGGATGAGATTCTGGCTAACAATTGTTTTGTTTTGTACCTGAGGAAGGTTGGATTGTTGTAGGTTTTAAAATTACTGTTATTCAAAAGTAATGTCTGAGGGAGATCCCACTTTGGCTACATCTATGCTATCTGCTAGGTGCGTGACTTCTCCTGCTTGCATACATATACTCATGCTGGCTCTCATCCAGTTAGTGCAAGTATAAATAGCAGTGTAGCCACAGTGGCAGCAGAGGGTATGTGCCTGGTCTGGTTAAGCCATACCTCCGCAGCCACCACCCATACCATCACAGCTACATTGCTATTTATACTTGTGATGGCTCAATGAGAGCAGGGGAATCACACCCCTAGCTCAGAGTGTAAACCTTGCCTGTACACAGTTCAGTAGTAATTGAAAAATTAAAAAAAAATTCCATTGTAGTAGCTTTGAAGAATCAGAGTATGACTGTATGCATATTTGCAATCTTCTATATCTGAGCACTATAGAAAAATGAAATTTTATCTTAGATACAATTTCAAAAGTACCCAAGTCCCACTAACTTTCAGTGCGACTTAGGCTACTAAGGGCCAGAATTTCAAAAGCATTTAGGTGAGGTGCAGGTAGTTACCTAATGGGATTTTCAAAAGTGTCTTAGCAGGGTAGGCATATAACTCCCAGTTCACATGCTTGGTTACTTGAGGCTATCACTTGGGTAAAGCAAATGTGTGTACCACCTCCAGAGTGCGGTCAATTTAGACACATTGTTCTACTGCAGTTTGTACATGGGGTCGGGGGGGAGTGGTGCATTCAAGTCAGTGGCTTTAGGACCATGTGATCAAGAAAGATCCCTCTCAAATGTCCCATTAGTCTACTTAGTAACAGCACTTGCTTCCCTTCGTCATTCTTAGTAAAATGAGGAAATTGCAACTTAGACCTATTGGTCTATGCATGCGACTTATCAGACCACTGAGAAGAACTTATAACACAATAATTCATTTGAAACACTCATCATTCAGAAGAAAGGTGCATTTTAATACCAAGTTGAAGTTTTATGTGCATATAATTTATTTACTGTAAATTCAGTTATAGCTATGGAAGTCAAACTACCAGACTCTTAAGAAATTAAATAAGCGGTTTTAAGGGGAGCTTTTTTTTTTTTTTGATTGCCACTTGCATGGCGGAATCAAGTGGGAGGGCTTATCCTGTACATCTGAATTTTTGTCATTGGTCCATAAAAAGGAATTTGACCATTAGACACAGTAACACCCATGGGTAAATTAATAATTTCTCTTTACAGTGGGCAGACTCACAGTTTCCATTCTGCCATCATGGGAAACGCTGCATTATGAGGACAGTGTTGAAGATTGGGGCTAATAATGGAAAGAATTTTTTTGTGTGTCCTTTTGGGAAGGATAAACAGTGTGATTTCTTTAAGTGGGCAGAAAATGGACCAGGAATGAAGATTATTCCAGGATGTTGAGATTTTCATCTATAGTGACATTGGTCTTTTCATACTGTGTGTACTATAGTTCTCTGGTCCAAAGGATATTATTTTAGGAGATTCATTCTCAGGTGACATTTCACAATAAAAAAATGTGCCTAGATTCTGTTTGGAAAGGAAAACTGTGAGGTGGGGTTAGAGAAAATTTTATTTTCTGTTCATTCCTTGTAGCTGTAGCTGTTTTATCTAACTGTAGGATCTTTCAGAATTAGCAATTAACATATCTGGCATTCTGAAAATTAAACAATGGTAACATATCATTAGCATGCTAGTTTCCTGGGAGAAGACCTAGTCTGAAAGGGGGGAGGGGAGGAAATAATATATCTGTCATTAAGGTGTAGCTGTCGCAGTTCATGATGTATTGTAATATTCTGTCAGTGCAATATTTCTGGTTTTGATTGGAGTCTGTCTGTTCCTTATGTAGGCGTGGCGTTAATTTCTCAGCATTTCAGATGTTCAAATATTTATTGTTATATGTGATTTCTGAAAAATGTAACTCCTCTCAATATATTTTAAATAATTTGGTTTTAATATAACTTCTCATATAATGGAAGGTGAACATTTTGTGTTCAATAAAATTTAAGAAAAAAAATCACTATTTAATTTTATTTATACAGATCCATGTGTAATGGTTTGTTATGAGGATCAATGTATTTGTACACTCAAATCTAATCATACTTAATGAGTTCACTATTGTTGGCTAGACTTGTAGTAGAAGACACTAACATTTGTTTTATAATTTTACAAATCTCTCTAATGCATATTTTAATCTGTTTTAATGACTCGAGTGCCACTTAATAGATCCCTGAAAGGATGTTACTAGTGTGCTATTGTATAACAATACTAAGGACCATAATTCTGTTGTGATTCACAATCAGTGTAAATCTGTTAAGCAACAGTGCTATTTATTCTTAACAGCTTCTGGAAATTTATGTTTGCATATGATATGTCTTTGTGGCTGCTGTCCAGGATCATGGGAAAAAGAAGAAATGAAGAGGGGGGAGGAGTGGTAATCAAAAAACCTTACATTTCCTTACTAAAATATGATCTGCTGAAAATAGTAAGCAAACTAAAAGCTAACTAAAGGCTCAATTATAAAACCTTGTGACCCCTATCCCATGAAGCACTAATGCATCTTTATAACAAAATGAAAATATTGAAATTACATAGAAAATAAGAACACGAGTACAAGGTTTATTTAGATGACAGACTACTAAAGGGATAATCTCTTCATTTTACAGAGTCTCCTTTACCCCTTACAACACTTCAGATTGTAAAACCTAAAGCCTTTACATGTTTTTCAAGCTTTGTTGTCAATTTTACTTTGTGCAACCTGACTGAAGTGCAAAATGAAAACAAGTCATTTGTCACTTTCTTGGTTCTCCTGCACAGTCATAATTCTGCAATGTTTGAGTTGTAAACACTTCAAGGAAATGACTAAATTCAAAATAAACATTTTTCAGATTTTTTTTAAATAGTTGCTTAAACTAGCTTATATTAAATTCCTTTAAAAAACCCAAAACACTACTTTTTGGCACTGTCCATCTTGCTAACAGGGTTGGCCTTGAAACTAGACTATTCAAAAATTTAAAAAAATGATTAAATGAATTTTGACAAAAGGGCAAAATTTGGAAACTCTTGAATTCTTTTTAGCCAGTTGTTAAAGCCAAACAAGTTGTTAAATGCTAAGCTATACAAACTGAAACAAATGCATCTCGCCGTTTTTAGGTTACAGGATTATAGCTGTTTGTGCCTTTATTGCAGAGGTTTTTTTGTGCCCTATTCCAGCAATTTGGGAATCCATAGAGAAAAATATATCAGACTTGAAAGGCTAACAATCTGATCAAAGAGCAGTGAGCTATATAAGACAATCAAATATTAAATTACTTTTTAATCAGAATTCCCCATTGAAACAAGTGGTCAGTCCTTCGTAACCTTAGGGCATGATATGCAGCAGGCATAACATCAGCAGATCAGAAAAGGAGCTTCTACTCTTTAAAACGTCTGATTTTTAGGATATGATCCAACACCCAGTGAAGTCAATGAATGGACTCCTAATGATTTCAGTAGATTTTGGATTAGGCATTTAATACACATTCACTGTTACTGCTATTTGGGCAACATTTGGAAAAAGTCTCTCGCTATAAATTGCAGAAAGCAATTTAGAAATCAGAGCAAGAAATACGTTAAACTAAATAGTTTTCATGGTTATTGGCTCATCTCTTTAATAATAAATTTTCACAAAGCCTGAATAATTTAAATGTATTAGAAATAAGTTACTGCATTAAAAAACTGCATTCTTTTAAAATGGTAAATGGTACATTTTGTATCAAAGCTTGCAGTTAATTTTTTTTATTATCATAAAAAAGCAAGCTCTGCTGAAAGCATATTTCCAGGACTTTCCTATTAGTAGGAAGCAGTGAGTATAACAATTAAACATATTAGCACATGAAAGCCTCATGCATAGACTCAAATGTAGCATCAAAGGGATGTCCTAGGATGGCCTACTAAGTAATCAGAAGTGACTGCAGATAAGTAGCTTGTGAACAGCTGCAGAAAATCAAGTTTTGTTTTAAATCTGAGACTTCACAACGACCAACTCTGTGTTTCTACTGAGGGACTTCAACACTTATGTACATAGGGGAACAATGGAGATACCTGGAGGGGAGTGATTGGGTGGTATGGCCTTCCTGGCTTGGACCCGAGAGGTGAGTTGTTATTGGATTTCTGTGCTAGTCGTGGATTGTCCATAACGAATACCATGTTAGAACACACAGTTGCTCATAAATGTACTTGGTACCAGCGCATCTTGGGCCAAAGATTGATGATCTTGTCAGACCTAAGGCCATATGTTCTGGACACTCGAATGAACGGAGGCAGAGCTGGCAACTGATCTCCACTTGGTGGTGAGTTGGATTCAACTCATGGGACACCGGCTGGTTAGACACAGGAGGCCCAAACGATCAGTATGGGTCACCTGGGAATGTCTGGTGGAAGACCTTATGCGGAAAGACTTCAGTTCCCACTTCCGGAAGAACTTCTGCATTCCGGGGGAGGTCTTGCACATAGCGTCCGAGTGGACCATGTTCAGGGCCTCAATTGTTGAGGCAGCCATGAAAAGGTGTGACCTGAAGGCAGTTGGTGCCTGTCATGGTGGCAACCCTAGAACCTGCTAGTGGACTCTGACTTGAGAGCTTTCCTCACCTATAAAGGAGGCCTTCCGAGCAGTGCTTGTGAACTGGACTCCTGATACGGTTGAGAGGTACCGGCTGACTAAGAGGGCTGCGGCTGTGGCAGTTGTTGAAGTGAAAGCCCAGGCTTGGGAGGCATTTGGAGAGACCCTGGAGAATGACTATTGGATGGCCTCAAAGGTGTTCTAGCAAGCCATTTGTCACTTTAGGAGGGGTCGGCGGGATGTTTGACAGGTTGTACTCAGTAAGGGAGGTGAAATGCTGATCTTGACTGAGGAGATCGTCAAGAGGTAGAAGGAGCACTTTGAGGAACTCAACCCGATGGACATGCTCCCCTTCTAGGAGGCAGCACTGGAAACCTCCAGTGAGATCAGATCTATTTCTGATGCTGAGGTTGATACAGCGGAAAAGTGTCTTCATCATGGTAAAGCAGCAGGGGTGGACAAGATTCGCCCGGTGATGTTGAAAACCCTGGACAATGTTGGGGTGTCATGGTTAACACACTTTCATTGGTGCGTGGAAGGCAGGTGCAGTATCTCTGGACTGGCAAACTGGGGTGGTGGTCCCAATCTTTAAGAAAGGAGACCTGTTCCAACTATAGGGGGATCACACGCAGCCTCCCCAGCAAAATCTATTCCAGGTTGCTGAAGAGGAGGTTATGCCCATTAGTTGAACCTCTGTTCCTCCTGAATCTATGTGGATTCTGTCACAGCTGTGGAACAAAGGACCAGCTCTTTGCTCTCTCGCAGATACTTGAGGGATCATGGGAGTTTGCTAATCCAGTCTACCTTTGTTTTGTAGAACAAAACCTGGAGAACACATATGACCGCATTCCCAGAGATGTCTTGTGGGAAATGCTGCAGGAGTTTGAGGTACTGGTGCTGCTTTTGCATACTATCCGGTCCCTTTAGTCTCTGAATGAGAGTTGCGTTCATATTCTTGGTGTTGTCAAGTTCATTCCAGGTGCGCCAAGTGCATGTCTTGTCCCCACTCCTGTTCATGATTTTCATGGACAGGATATCAAGGTGCACATGAGCTGTGGAATACATTCAGTGTGGGAACTTGGAGGTGGCATCTCTGCTGTTTGCAGATGATGATGTCCTTGCTTTTTCAGACTGTGATCTCCGATGGGCACTCAAACATTTCACTGCTCAGTGTGAAGCGGCTGAGATGAGAATCAGCACCTCCAAATCAGAGGTTGTGATCCTTTCCCGGAAGAAAGTGGACTGCTCTTCTTCGAGTGATTTGCTCATATTGATTCCAATTAGGTGTGTGCATGCCACGTGCATGGCCGTCAGAAAGTTTTTCCCTAGCAGCATCTGTCGGGCCAGCAGTTGAACCCCCTGGAGTGGCACCTCCATGGCGCTCAATATACGACGCTGCTGACCCAGGGTCCTCCAGTTCCTTCTTACCGTCCATGACGGTCATTGGAACTGTGGCGTCTTGCTCAGCAAATTCTCCAAGTTTCCCTACCTTTAGTTAGATAGTAGTAGTTCTGGTTTTGTTGATAGTTCTTTCTTGTAGTTAGTGAAAGTTGGGTTGGGGGCAGGGGTTACCCTGCACCCCAACTGTCTGTCTTTGGGGCTCTCATAGAATATCAGGGTTGGAAGGGACCTCAGGACGTCATCTAGTCCAACCCCCTGCTCAAAGCAGGACCAATCTCCAATTTTTGCCCCTGTCAAGTTCCTTCCCCACTCTGAACTCTAGGGTAGAGATGTGGGGACCTGCATGAAAACCTCCTAGGCTTACTTTTACCAACTTAGGTTAAAACTTCCCCAAGGTACAAACTATTTTACCTTTTGCCCTTGGACTTCCGCTGCCACCACCAAACGTCTTACCGGGTTTATTATTGGGAAAGAGCCGTTTGGAAATGTCTTTCCCCCCAAAATATTCACCAAAACCTTGCACCCCCCTCTTCCTGAGAAAGATTTGATAAAAATCCTCACCAATTTGCATAGGTGAACACAGACCCAATCCCTTGGATCTTAAGAACAATGAAAAGAAGCATTCAGTTTCTTACAAGAAGAATTTTAATATAAGAAAAAGTAAAAAAGAATCACCTCTGTAAAATCAGGATGGTAACTACCTTACAGGGTAATTAGATTCAAAACATAGAGAATTCCTCTAGGCAAAACCTTAAGTTACAAAAAGACACAAAGACAGGACTATCCATACCATTCAGCACATCTTATTTCCTCAGCCATTTAAAGAAATCATAATTAATGCATATCTAGCTAGATTACTTACTAAGTTCTAAGACTCCATTCCTGTTCTGTCCCCGGCAAAAGCATCACACACACAGACAGGCTTTGTTTCTCCCTCCCCCTAGCTTTTGAAAGTATCTTGTCTCCTCATTGGTCATTTTGGTCAGGTGCCAGCGAGGTTATCCAAGCTTCTTAACCCTTTACAGGTGAAAGGATTTTTCCTCTGGCCAGGAGGGATTTTAAAGGTGTTTACCCTTCCCTTTGTATTTATGACAGCCCAGATCCCTAAATGCCCTCCTCCAGAATTGAACACTCAACCTTGGGTTTAGCAGGCCAATGCGCAAACCACTGAGCTATCCCCAAAGTCCCATGCCCAGGTCTCCGGGATTTAAGCCCTACAAGTCCTGCTCCAAGCCCATGCCAACAGGTGACCCCCAATACTCTTCTCTGAATTGTCCAGGGGAGGCTCACCGAGCCGAGAAGTGCAGGATCTGCAAGGGATTTTGTCTTCTGACTAAGAAGGAGCGGAACTTTCACCTGAAGCAGCTCCTTATGGAGGAAGCTTTTAGACCCCAGCCTCCTTCGGCGCGGCAGAACCTGGCACCAAGCTCTCTGGTGTGCAGCGTCCCAGTGACGGTGGTGGAAGTGGCACCGCAGATGGACTCTGGCCGAGACCCGCAGCACCGAAGCTGGCAACATCAACCTGGCACCGCTCCCACTCCCTGGCACCGAAGTGACACTGGCAGCCAGAGAAGGGTGGGGTCTCCTTTGCAGAGACCCACCCCCCTGGAGCTGGCCTCTGTAGTGCGTCCAGGGAAGGAGCGCCCAAGAGAGAAGGTCGTGGTTGCGGCACTGTTGTCTTTGGCCCTGCTGGGGGAGCCATTGAGTACAGGGCCATTGGACTCCCCACTTCGTGGCATTGTGGTAGTTCAGCTGCCGTCCACCCCAGACACCTTCGTTCTTCATCACCATGCAAGGTTCTTCATCGCCATGACGGCACTAAGGTCTCCTCTGCTCCATGCCAAGTCTCCGGGTGGCTCAGCAGATGGCACCGTCTTGAGGAAAGCTGGCGTTGATCCATCTGTTGGCTCCATTGGGCGAGCCTAGGTACCACTTCGAGGTCCCAGCACTGCTCCCCATCGCGGTGCAGGTTGTACTCGCAGCACCGTTCCGGATCACGTCAGCGCTCCCAATCATGGCACCGCTCCGCTTGCCAGTTGCCTTTGCGGAGCAGGTCCCAGACCTGGCACCGATCTAGGTCCTGGTACTGATCCAGGTCTTGGCACCGCTCCCCAGCCTTGCGGCACCGCTCATTGGTGGATAGTACCTCGGTGCCGCCCTGGCCCTCGCAGTCCCGATCTCGTTCCTTGGGTTCGGAGACAGTCACGCTTTTCAGGTTGGGACTGCCACCAGTTGGACCATAGCCACCCTGATGTGGGGGCAGGACCATGGCTGGTGCACGGACAGGGCCCCACCCAGTGGCCCTTCTGGACCCCGTGGGTGTACCACCAGGCCCAGGGTGCACAATCTGGAGCTTCCTGGTTGGCCACCTCTGAAACAAGGGTGCCGGAAGCCTTGGCCAGTCGGCCTGCTCCTTGGGGTGTGGAGGAGATGTCGTGCCCCCTCCCCACCTTGGAACCCCTTCCAACTCTGGAAAGCCCCCTTGGAACAGGGAGATCGGGATGACCCTCTCCCCCACTTGGCCTCTTTGTCCTCCTCCCCTGACTAGGCCATCGCAGGCACCTCCATTTCCGGGCCGCCCCACATAGACATCCGCATCCACCAAGACTACTGCGCAGTATACTGCGCAGTATCCCAGTGGAAACACTTCAAGCCCCAGCAGCCGCAGCAGTGCTTCTACCCTCCCCGGCCGAGGCAGGACTTTTACAGGCGATGGGGGCGGAATGGCAGAAGGAAGCCCTCCAACCCCTCACCTGGACAAGGCCAGGGCCTGACCAAACAGTCATTGGGTTCCAAGCAGGCCTTTTGAAGAGACGCCCGAGGACGGCGTACCAGACTTACCCCAGCCTCCGGCCCATTCTGGACAATTCAACAAATTCATGGTAAAGTTTAAGTTCCGCCTGGTCTCCCTTGGCACCATTATCCCTTCCTTGGATCCTGGAGACTGGTATGCTGCCCTTGACATGAAGGACAAATACTTCCACAGAGCAATTCATCTGGTGCATAGGCGCTTACTGCACTTCATGGTCAACCGCGAACATTACCAGTTTACAGTCCTTCCGTTCGGCCTTTTTAACAGCCCCCCGAGTGTTTACCATGCATGTTGGTCGTGGCTGCCTTCCTCTGTCTATGGCAGGTGCAATTGTATCCCTTCCTTAACGACTTGTTACTTTGGGGCTGCATCAGAGAACATGTGCAGTCCCAACTCCACCTGTTCAGGTGTACGTTCGAATGGCTGGGTCTCCTTCTCAATATGGAGAAATTGACCCTGGAACCGACCCAGAGGATAGAATTCATCGGGGTGGTGCTGGACTCTATTCAGCCACAGGTCCTCCTACCGGACTCCTGCTTCCGGGCTATCACGGGCATCATTCAAGGCCTTCAGCAATTCCCGACCTCAACAGCATGAGGATGCATGAGTCTCCTCAGCCACATGGTTTCATGCACGTATGTGACCCAACACACCAGGCTCCGGCTCAGGCCGTTGCAGGCCTGGCTTGCCTCAGTCTACCGCCTGGAGTGCAACAGCTTAAATTCAGTGGTCACTGTAGTGGGGCAGGTCCTCGCCTCCCTCTGTTGGTGGCTTGAATCCCAAGTGGTGTGAGGGGGGATCCCCTTCCACTGCCCCCAGCCTTCCTTGTACCGGGTAACAGATGCATCAGCTCTAGGGTGTTGCTCATATCCATTCCAAACCTGCCCCCACTTCCTTTCTGTCGGAGTGGCTGGCAAGAAGGAACTGAAGGGGCGCTGGGTCGGCAGGGTCATATATTGAGTGCTATGGAGGCGCCACTCCAGGGGCCTCCACTGCCAGCCCGACAGATCCTGCTCGGGGAAAAACTTTCCGACGGCCGTGCACACAGCGTGCGTGCACCTAATTGGAATGGATATGAGCAACACATCTCAAAGAACAAATTACAAAAGATGAATAACTGCTTTTTCCCTCCAGTTAATGGGGGAGTAGCTGCCCTTAGTGGATGAGTTCAAGTATCTAGGGGTCTTGTTCACAAGTGATGGCAAGCGGGAGTGTAAGATCAACTGGCGGATTGGTATGGCGGCAGCAGTGATGCAGCTGCTGTACCGATCCGTGATGCTGAAGCGGGAGCTGAATTCAGACAAAGCTTTCTATTTACAGGTCACTCTCCATCCCTATCCTCACCTATGGTCATGAGCTTAGGGTAATGGCCGAAAGGAAGAGATCGTGGGTACAAGTGGCAGAAATGAGGTTTCTCCTTAGGGTTACTGGGCTTACTCTTTGAGATGAGGTGAGGGGCTCAGGTATTTGGGAGAGTCTTGGAGTAGAGCCGCTAGTCCTCCAGATTGAGAGGAGACAGTTGAGGTTGTTTGGGCACCTGATAAGGATGCACCCTAGGAAGCTTCCATTGGAATTATACCAGGTATGTCCCACTGAGTGGCAGCCCTGAGACCAAACCAGGACACTTTGGAGGGATTATATTTCCCAGCTGGCCTGGGAATACTGGGGAATCCCCCAGGAAGTGCTGGAACCTGTTGCAGAGGAAAAGGAGGTCTGATCCTCCCTACTTTACATGCTGCCACTGCAACCCTCACCAGGAAAAGCAGCATAAAGGAAAAAGAAGAAGATGACTTCACATAAAAGGGAGATTTTATATAATATTTGATTTTTACTAGAAAAGGCTCAATAAAACAGGTAATTCCAAGCAAGTTAGCAAGAAATTTCAGAAGTCTTATGAACTAAAGTGATTTTTGATACAACACTGTTATTTGAGCCAAAGAGTTATCTGATAGAAAATGGAAATCTAGTTCAAGTAAAGCCAACCAAAAAGAAAAAAATGGGCTGGTAAAATGTATTATAGGTACTGTGAAGAGCAAATAGCCAAAGGCATAAAATAAGCTGTTTAGCTCAGAAGCAGAAAACCTGTGAGAAATGGGAGCAACTGAAGAAAATAGGCTATTAGAGATGCAAACTAAATGTATTTAGTCTTCAGTAAAAAGGATGCTACTGAGATACCTATTTTTCATTAATTCCTTATACAAAAGCTTCACTTAGAAATGATTTCCCCACTGCCTCCATAGACTGTTGAAAGTAATTAAATAAGGTGTGAGACACCCACCTCTTGACCCTATTCTAATGTTGACACAGCATGTTCCTACTGACAATTCTCTATCATCACAAGGAACTTCCTACTGTTCCCCTCATTGATAAGGAAACGTTACGCACAACACATTAATCTCTCTAAATAGAACCCCAGTCCTTAATTACAACCTCATGCTTGCCTCATAAAAATACCACACACTTAAGCTGTTTATACTTTAATTGACTAGTTGAAGTTTATAACTAAAGTTTCCAGAGCCTGTACTTGTTGGTGGAAATAGTGTTTTGGGGATTTGGGTAGTTATTTCCTTGCCTTTTAGGGGGTGTGTGGTGGGGGTGAGGTGTATCTTGGTGTAAATCACCTGAATCTCTTTTAAACAAAGTTTTGGTTCATGGAATTTCCTGGGTTTTTAAAATGGCAAGCACAGGAAGGTTTGAGGGGGGTAATGGGGCAGGGATGTTGTCCTCCCCAACACCCTCCCAAGTATGTATTATGGCAAGTGGAGGGATTGAAGATGTTTGCAGTGTGAGGAAGGGGAAACTAGTACTAGGGCATGGATTCTAATCCCACCTACTCTTTTTCCAGTGCTGTTCATCCTTGCGTGTTTCACAGCCCTTATTACTCAACAATACTTAAAAGCCCCACCTTAGGAGGCAGTCAAGTATGGTGCACCCCTTTTTAACAAACAGGATATCTACCAGATTGCAGTCATTTTTAGCAGAGCTAGGAATTAAATGTAGGTGCATAATATAGTACACCCCAATTTCAGCCTCTCAGAAAACATTTTACATGCTTGACAATGCTCTCTGAAACCACTAAAGTGAGGTCTTCTAGGGTTCATACCCTGCTGACAGCTCGTTTGGGGGATTTTTATGTTTGCATTAGTGTGTTTCTGGTATTTAACCTGGTTTATTGTATTTCTTAAACAGGTTTTCACTATGAAACCTATTACTATGTCAGTCATGGCAAAACATGAAACAAAACAGTTTTTTTTAGATTTTAGTACTTTATCAGAAATTTTGATTGCTTATGTTACGTGCTGGTTTGAAGGTTGCAGAATATCATAGCAAAGCCTTGCATGAAAGGGGAGCCATCTTTCCCAAGGGTAGCTTGTGACTTCAGTCCCACTGAAAACAATAAGAAAGGATAGCCATCTTTACTAGGAGTCCCTGAGGAATCTGTTTCAACCTGTATCTGTATACAGATAGGAAAAATGGGATATGCTGAAAATTGTGTATCAAGTTGTTATAACTATTAGCCCATTATATAAGATCCTCTAAATAAACACTTCCTTTTCAATGGATGTGATCTTCTATTGCAGTAATGCTGTAAACAGAAGTGTAACTATTTTTTTCAAATGATTTGACTGGCGGTGTCACTCTTAAAGGCCAGTCATTCAGCCTTGTGCAGGAAATATTACTTTTTCACATTTTAATAGCCACACAGATTTCCTTGTAAAGCAGTGTGAACTTTGCTAAGATGCTGGGTAAAATTGTTTGAGGTTAAGAGCTAGGTCACATTGGAAATGAGAAGTAGAATGTTTAAACCCAGAAAATGCTAATGTCATACCCAATCCCTGTTTTATTTTAGCATGTTCTCTATTATTTCATGTTGAATTTACAGGGAAGTAAATCTTTGGCTTTGAAAGGAATACTTGTTTCCAGTGTATGACATACTGGACACATTTTATACTTTAGTCTCAGGCCTTTATCCTCTTATTTGGATAGAAAATAAATGGTAATAAAATCAAAGGGCCATGTACTGTTTCAGTCCATACACATAACTCCCATTTGATGTTAATAGGTATTCCACAACTGGATTGAGGGTACTGAATGGCCTTTAAATTCATAATTCATTAGAGGTAAGAGAGGCAACTCATAAGATACCCACAATACATATTCAAAATTTAAGAAACTATTAAGGCATAATTGTGACAAAAGGTTTTTTTCCCCATTCTACTGCAGAGAGATTAAAGTTTGAGCTATATATTTTTAAAAATGACTTTGCATGCAAAATGCAAGTAGCTCAATGTTTTTCTGTATCTAAAAAACGTACATGAGAACTCAGCATGTAAACCCAAGGATGAGAAAATTTGTGGGTGCAGTTTCAAGGCTTAAGACCCTTGAAAGAGGGCATGCTTTTATCTGTTAGCTGCCCATCCCCATAGTATCCAAGCACCTTTCAATTAAAATCAAAAGCGGGAGCGAAGTCCCTGTTTCACTTCATGGAGTCTCTGGCCCACCTCCCTTTTCCCAATTTTGATTTTATGTCTGTCACTTGCCTTACAATTAGAAGTGTTTTAAATAAAACCTTTGTGTAACTTGTTCTGTAGGAAGCAAGAGATAAAAACCATAAACCCAACAACACTACATCAAAAGCAATTTTAATATTTTCTACTGTTGGAAATATACTTACTTTGCTCTAAAAAAACAAAAGCAATTGACAGCTGCCATATTGTTGCTGATGACCTCTCCTATAACTTCCAAAACACTATCCCAAACAAGAATTACTGTGGCACCTTAGAGACTAACAAATTTATTTGGGCATAAGCTTTCGTCAGATGCTTCATCACTTGATCCACTTCATCAGATGCATGCACTGGAAAATACAGTAGGAAGATATATATAGACACAGAGAACATGAAAAAATGGGTGCTGCCATATCAACTGTAATGAGACTAATCAATTAAGGTGGGCTATTATCAGCAGGAGAAAAAAAAATCTTTTGTAGTGATAATCAGGATGGCCCATTTCAAACAGTTGACAAAAAGGTGTGAGTAACATTAGGGGGAAAAATTAGCGTGGGGAAATAGTTTTTACTATCCATCCACTCCCAGCCTTTATTCAAGCCTACTTTAATGGTGTCCAGTTTGCAAATTAATTCCAATTCTGCAGTTTGTTGTTGGAGTCTGTTTCTGAAGCTTTTTTGTTGGAGAATTGCAACTTTTAGGTCTGAAATTGAGTGACCAGGGAGGTTGAAGTGTTCTCCAACTGGTTTTTGAATGTTATAATTCTTGACGTCTGATTTGTATCCATTTATTCTTTTGCATAGAGTGTCCAGTTTGGCCAATATACATGGCAGAGGGGTATTGTTGGCACATGATGGCATAGATCACATCGGTAGATGTGCAGGTGAATGAGCCTCTTATGGTGTGGCTGATGTGATTAGGTCCTATGATGGTGTCCCTTGAATAGATATGTGGACAGAGTTGGCAACGGGCTTTGTTGCAAGGATAGGTTCCTGGGTTACTGTTTTTGTTGTGTGGTTGCTGGAGAGTATTTGCTTCAGGTTGGGGGGGCTCTCTGTGAGGACTGGCCTGTCTCCCAAGATCTGTGAGAGTGAGGGATCATCCTTCAGGATAGTTGTAGATCCTTGATGATGCGCTGGAGAGGTTTTAGTTGGGGGCTGAAAGTGACGGCTAGTGGTGTTCTGTTACTTTCTTTGTTGGGCCTGTCCTGGAGTAGGTGACTTCTGAGTATTCTTCTGGATCTGTCAATCTGTTTCTTCACTTCAGCAGGTGGGTATTGTAGTTTTAAGAATGCTTGATAGAGATCTTGTAGGTGTTTGTCTCTGTCTGAGGGATTGGAGCAAATGTGGTTGTATCTTAGAGCTTGGCTGTAGACAATGGATCGTGTGATGTGGTCTCAATGAAACACTAACCCAGGAACCTATCCTTGCAACAAAGCCCATTGCCAACTCTGTCCACATATCTATTCAAGGGACACTCATTATCTAGACAATGAAATGGAGGGACTTCTATGCCCAGTGGTAAGAGGAGGGTAGGAGGAAGCTGTGTGTGAAGAAAAGAACCCAAGGCTGTAATACCTCATGGAAGGTTTGCTTTAACACAGCCTAAGGTAAAGAACTGGGAGGAAGGAGGCAGACTGCAAGTTATACACTATCTATGACTGATATATCTTTGCCTCCTACTCCCTAATAGATGGTGCTGTATTTCCTGCATAGGAAGTTGCCAGGTACAACTGGAGAAAAGGGATGAACAACAAAACAAACTTGCATATACAGTAATTCATTTCACTGTACCGTGTACATAATGAGTACTTTTCCACCATCAAATAATGTCATTAAGTTATTTTAAAAGAACAATTAGGAAAACTATGATGTAAATTCAAACACAGTTTTTTGAATGAGACAGGAGTAAATCTTTTGCTCTTGCATATTAAAACTTATTTTTACATTATATCACATATAAATGGAAATGATTGCTCACTGTGCTTTACAAGCAACATAAGCTGTAAAATACAACCTTACATTTTAAGTGACTTATTACTTTAACATTATGCTTTAGTCATTGTATAGACAGTGAAAAGCTAATTATTTCAAGTGGAATTTTGAAGGTAAAGGTGGTAGATTTCAACTTCTTACAGTACTTCCAGCTGAAACAGTCTTGAATGCAAAAGTATAATTTACTCTGATCAAAACCATAAAAAACTCCTTATGCATGTTCTGTGCTTAATCTATGAACAGTATAAACGTGATTTTTAAAATGCTGTACGCTTATTGCAAGACTGTTTTGAAGTCATGTTCATGTTACTTGAGATACTTCAAAAGAAAGTATAGAGTTTAGAGAGAGAACTGAAGCTTACTGGAAATAGGATGGAACACAGCCATACTTTTAAAACGTTTAGTATTTTTGTAGGATTCAGAAAAATATAATGCACATCTTGTATTTTTCTCATCATTGTTCATTACAGTATATTCATGTGTAAACAGTATCTTTTCCCTTCTATTCTCCACCTGCTTACATTTTCCTCTTCTCTTTTTTCATATTACTTGGTGAAGATCCAGTGTTTTGACACTGCAGCTCTTCACCATAGAAGCACTTGTATCAAGCACTGCACTTTTGTTTGACTAGGATGGGGTAGAACATAACCTCAAGGAGGGTTTTGTTTTGTTTTTTAATACTGTTACTTAATATGACTTTGCCATCAGAATAGACAGGAATAAGTTATGTTTAAGATCATGGTTGTGTGCTACCACAACTTAATTTTCTAGTGAAAAGAATCATGCAGGAAGATAAAAGTAGCTAATCCAAAAAAAAAAAATTGTTTACTTCTACGTTTTGTGGATAAACAGCAGTGGGAAACATAGCAAGTCCAGAATAGCTCATTCAGGTTGTAGGAAAATGTCATTTTTAAAAGTTTATCCATGTGTGATGTTTTAAACACAATTACCACAAGTCAAAAAGAAACTAAAAATGTAAAACCTAGAAGGTTATGAGGTGCTCAGATAGTATGGTGTAGATAAGCACATAGGAAGAACATGGAACTTTTAAAATTAGTATGACATGTTTGTATTTTCATTGTTCTGCTTATGTCAGTGTACCCTGAGTTTAGAAGACTGTCGTTCCTTTGGTGTAGTACAGCTCTAAAAGACATGTAATCAACTTTTCTTTTCAAATTCTTCACTGAAAGTCTTTTGACCTTTATATACATATTAATCCAATGTAAAGCCTGTGATGCATTGCATGGGGTAGATTACCTTATTTTTAATTGATTTCATGAGATTCTTTGCTTATTTTTATATTCAATTGGTATTTTACACATACTACTTTAAATCAATTAAAAGGCATATTTTACATACATCCATTTTCGCTGTAACTACTTTCAGTGAAACTCTCTTAATAATGGAGAATGCAGCACTGACAGCTTTTCAGATAGAGATTTGTCATCAGAGATCAGTCCCTGTGAGAGCACTATTAATCCAGCAAAACTAAGTTGCTTTGACCAAAATAATAGTCACAGGGTTCATGGCAATGTTTCAGTGACTACCCTTAAGCAGGCTCTGATAGGGAAGAATCTTTGAATGACAATTTGAGTGAGTATAATCCCTGTTTACTGACAGTGTAAACCAACTGACTGAAGAATTTTTGATGAGGAATGTCAAGGTTTCTTCCCCACTCTGAACTCTAGGGTACAGATGTGGGGACCTACATGGAAGACCCTGTAAGCTTTTTTTTACCAGCTTAGGTTAAAAAATTCCCCAAGGTACAAACTTTGCCTTGTCCTTGAACCCTATGCTGCCACCACCAAGCATTTTACACAAAGAACAGGGAAAGAGCCCACTTGGAGATGTCGTTCCCCAAAATATCCCCCCAAGCCCTACACCCCCTTTCCTGGGGAAGGCTTGATAAGAATTCTTACCAATTTGTACAGGTGACACAGACAGACTAACCCTCTGTTTCTCCCCCCCACCCCCTTCAGATTTGAAAGTATCTTGTCCTCTTATTGGTCATTTTGGTCAGGTGCCAGCTAGGTTACCTTAGCTTTTTAACCCTTTACAGGTGAAAGGGTTTTGCCTCTGGCCAGGAGGGATTTTATAGCATTGTATACAGAAAGGTGGTTACCCTTCCCTTTATATTTATTTCAAGGAACTTTCAGTTAAAGGTGAGATTCTTCACTGGGAATGGTAATGCCAATGGCCTCAAATAGCTCACTGCCCTCAGGGTTCCCATCCCTCTGCTACCTGTTTTTTAGTGTGCTAGAGCCTTAGCAACCCATGGAAACTCATTGTGAGCACACTTGTATTTAATGAGTTAGGCAGAGCCTGACCATACTCAGTGTTCAGGTGCCTAAATGGTAGGTTTAGCTGCACCTCTTTTGAAAATCCCATTTGCTGCATAAACCCTTGGCCACAGCTGCAACGCGTAAAAAATTGTGTATCCAGAAATCTCCAGTTACACCTAGAGCCCTTGCCCTGTTTTTGAAAATAGCATAGATGCTGACTCCGTGGATGCTCCAGGACAAGAGCACTCATGGAAAAAAAAAGTTAGGGGTTGCTTAGAACTCACCAGCAGCCAGCTCCTCCCCATCCCTCCCCCCGTCCCGAGCTTCCTGCCCACCACCATCAGCTGTTCCATGGTGTGCTGCTGGTGTTGGGGAGAGGGAGAGAAGGTGGGTTGGGCTCCAGGGAGGACGTGGAACTGAGTGGGAAGAAGTGGGACAGAGCAGGGACCTTGGAGGAAGGGATGGAGTGGAGGCCTGGAACAGAGCAGGGGTTGAGCACCCCTGGGGAGAGGAAGAAGCTGGCGCCGGTGGTATAAAGTCACATTAAAACACATTACGATGGGCTTGATCTCACAATTAGTGGAAAATCCAGCTCTGGACAGCAGGCTTATTCTCCTTCCCCAACCCTGCAGGAAATATGAGAATTATATGCATGTAAAATATACCATTCTTAAGGGAAATATTTCTATCTCATTGGGGTCGTTTATATATAGTTTATGTAGAAGCGATTAAAGGGAGAGACAATACAGCTCAGTTGAAAGGATGAACCTGCTTGTGGCCTTTTAGACCCCAACCTTGTTCCAGGACAATTTCATGGGGGTGGGAGGGAGAGAAAACTACCAGCTGGTCCTAAAGCCCTGCTCTGACAAAGGAGCAATTAAGTCAAGCTATTTTTCCTCTATCTTCTTCCTGAACTGGAGATATGAAAGGCCTTTTTTACTTAATACATTTTATTGAGTGTCCCCCAGTACTAGTGAGATTTGTGGTGTTCTTAGCTCACCAGATTTAAATCACATTAACAATGCAAAGACAGTATTTATTCAAAGATTATAAAAGAGGAAGTAAATAGGTAAAAACATTTAAAGGACATTTGTTCCCTATGATAGAGGTTAGTGAATCTACCTCTGCTAGGGGAAAAAAAATACATCAGGACATCTACAAATCTCCCACTCCCTCTAGCCCCTCACCACTTTCCTCCAGCTCACAGCCGATGCAGTCTCTGACCCGCAGCAAATATTGTCTTTACTGTAGTTTAGAGATGTCTGATTTGACAGCTACTTGTATTTCCTTTTCATCTACAATACTTCAAAAAACAGTGATTCTGGCTAAGAGTAGACAGCAATGGCGAATTCTGGATCAGACACACAATAGGTCCACTAACAACACTAGTTCTTTGAAATGTGTAGTTACACTTCAACTGAAATGCCACCACCAATATGGGCTAGACACATCACCTAAAATAAAGACTGTAGCCCAGATCCTCAAAAAGGTACTTAGGTTCTTAAGTTCCATTGATTTTAATGGAATTTAGTAAGCTAAATACCTTTGAGAATCTGGGCCTCTGTACCTGCCAACCTCTTCCCTGTGGAAAGGGTGGCCCTCTGCTCTGGTACTCCATCTACCCAGGGATGAGCATTCAAATAGTTTGTGTCTTATACCAGACTTAGACTTGAAATAGTTGCTTAATTTTCCACCACTTCTTACAAGCACTGCAGGAGTCTTCATACATAGCTTTTGTAATTGCAGTTATCTTATTTGGAACTCCATATGATTTTGCCAGTTTTCATTGGCTTCATGAAGGCATTTGATTTCAGTTTGGACGAAAGCATTATGGAAACAGCCAACATCTTTATTCTCCATTCTGGTTTTCTCTCGCCCACTACCCCCCACCCCCAAATCAACCATCAGAGTGTAAATATCTGACCAATGCAACTTCAGCTTGCTCTAAAGCTGCACTGTTCCTTGCCTACTACTTCCTTTAAAACTGGCCTTAATCTGTTACTTACTTTCATCATGATTTTTCCCAATACTGACAAAAAGCTTATGCCTCTAATTATTTAGATCAGCAGGATTTCCTTTCAAGATTGGTACAACTATTGCCTTTAGACAGTCATCTGGTACCTCCTCTTGCTCCCATACCACCTTATATAAATTTTTATAATACTTTGATAGTGGTTGGCTCCTGGTGTTTAGCAGCTCAGCTGTTACACTCTGTTCCTGCAGCTTTCCAATTTTTTTAAACTGCTTCACTGCTCTTTCAGTCTCTTTTGATGGTGGTTCAGTGCTGATACCCATTCTGCTTTGCAAGGTGCCGTATTTATCTACCATGTCTAAAATGCTTGCATTTGGACAAATACAGGGTTCAACGCCTTGTCAACATGCTCTTTCCATACTTCTGACACCTCTTCTTCATTTGCTGTCAGTTTACCAATAGCATCTGTTTCCAGTTGCATCATTGACCTGATATTAAGTTGTGTGGAAACAATCTTTTGGTATATAATTTTCTGACCTTTTTTTTTAAAAAGGTGTTGAGCCTTTCCTTTTCAAAACTTTTGCTCAGCTAGTGTTTGTGATTTCTTCATACCTTTACATAATGCTTTTACTTCTTAAGCTATCCCAGCAATCTTAGTTTTACACTTTTTCTATAGTGTTGTTTGCCCTGCTTTTCCTTGGTTGCTTATGCTTCCCACTAATTTCCTCGACTATGTTTTATATCACTTCCTTGAATATTTCCTTTCTGGTCTTTAGTGATATTTCTTCATCACCACAAATTAAAGGCCTGAAACACTTTCCAAGTGTCACCTTGCATACCTCCCTCACACAGCTATTCTTGAATTTATCAAGATCTAATCTGACTCCAATTGCACCCATCTTTTTCATGGACTTTAAGTTAATCTTTTCTATTAATAGTTCATGATCACTGTCCCATTAAGCAATTCTGTAGATTTGAACATCTATGCACCTAGGATTTTTATACAAGATCAAAGTTTAACTTTCAGTCTCAGTTTTGAAAATGATTTCATTCTTACAAGTATGAAACACTACAGCAACCTAACAGAAAAGCAATGAGTGCTATAAACTATTGAAATAATAAAAATTGTCACAAGACTTGTTTGGAACTGAAAATGTAAGATCTTCCATGCTGACAAGTTCATATTAATTGCAAATAATTAAATTCAAATAGCATTATAGTTCATTGACACCACTGTGTATTAACAAATCCCAGACTTCACTTCATGCACCTAAGAATTACTCCAAACTTTCATAATTACAAATGCTGAATTCTATTGTAACATTTCAGGTTATTTTCATGAGTAGAGCAGATATCACCCAGTTATAGTTATACCAGTGTGTTGCTCAGTATTGACTTTTAATACTTAAATTTCATTGTGTTCTTTATTGTGAACCTTTATTACAAGTATTTCTTTAGAGACTGGTCATCCAGCCATTACACGAGGAAAACTTCTACTAACAGCATATAGAGAAAGGATTGTCTTATTTTCACACCATTCTGCTAAAACAAAAGATTAATCATTTTCTTTAGAAAGTGTCAGATTGTACAATTCTTTGGTGATCACAAAGACTGACATTTTACTGTTGTTTAATGAGATAGGTATTTGTTTTCTGTATAGCTGACCTCTGATTGTTCCCTAGTCTGTATATTTTTTATTGCATCACTGCAGGATTGTCTACTTAATTGTAATAATGGCTGGCAGAGCAGTAGGAAACTCTGCTAGAGACAAAGCATTCTTGGCAGAAAATGCGTGACAAAAAGAAACTTGTCAATTCTATATTGCTTCTCAGTGTTACAAAAATGACTGTTGCAGATAGAAGTGTTTAGATAGGGAACGATTTTGTTTGTTCAAGCTACAGTATATCCACCTGCCAAGCTGAGATGCATTTCTCAGAGGCCATCTACGATAATTTGCTTTGAAATTTTTCCCATTAGAGTGGAATAACCAGGAACAAGACTAAGCCAGCTGTGTACTGTTGTAGTTTAAAATAGCACATCAAACATAAAGGGAAGGGTAACCACCTTTCTGTCCACAGTGCTGTCCTGGCCAGAGGCAAAACCCTTTCACCTGTAAAGGGTTAAGAAGCTAAGAACCTCGCTGGCACCTGACCCAAATGACCAATGAAGAGACAAGATACTTTCAAAGCTGGGGGCGGGGAAAGAGATGGGTCGACAAGGGGTCTCTGTCTGTGTGATGCTTTTGCCAGGAACGGATCAGGAATGCAGCTCAGAACTCCTGTAAAAAGTTAGTAAGTAATCTAGCTAGAAATGCATTAGATTTCTTTTGTTTAATGGCTGGTAAAATAGCTGTGCTGGATGGAATGTATATTCCTGTTTTTGTGTCTTTTTGTAACTTAAGGTTTTGCCTAGAGGGATTCTCTATGTTTTGAATCTGATTACCCTGTAGGTATTTACCATCCTGATTTTACAGAGGTGATTCTTTTACCTTTTCTTTAATTAAAATTTTTAAGAACCTGATTGTCTTAAGATCCAAGGGTTTGGGTTTGTGTTCACCTGTACAAATTGGTAAGGATTTTTATCAAGCTCCCCAGGAAAGGGGGTGTAGGGCTTGGGGGGATATTTTGGGGGAAGACGTCTCCAAGTGGGCTCTTTCCCTGTTCTTTGTTTAACACGCTTGGTGGTGGCAGCATAGGGTTCAAGGACAAGGCAATGTTTGTACCTTGAGGAAGTTTAACCTAAGCTGGTAAGAATAAGCTTGGGGGGGGTCTTTCATGCAGGTCCCCACATCTGTATCCTAGAGTTCAGAGTGGGGAAGGAACCTTGACATAGCACCTTCTTGTCAGTCTATTTTTTGGGATGACAGCACAATTATTTGAAACTAGAACAGCAGTTTTGTTTTCAAGTAGTGTACCACACACTGTAACAACCACCATACAAACAAAACATATGTTTTAAACAATACGCATGACATTGCCAAGTTAAAGTAAATCTATATAGGCAAGTGGAGTATTGCTTCTAACAAGTCAAAATATACACCAGAACAATGTAGCTGTATGACCAATTGCACCCCATATTCATGCGCTACACGTGGTTGTAATAATCTTTGTACAAAATATGCGATATAAGGTGTCACTTGAAAACAAATAACTTGCTGGTCAATAATATCATGGTGAAATGTGTAGCAAGATTATATGTAAATGTATGAATATAAGCTGAAATCATGACTGTAATGTGTTCACCAGGCAAGTCTGGGAAGTGAGGAAGCCTGTCTCTCAAAGACAAAAGGACAAGCTGATGCCTCTAGCTAACTTTCAAAGTTGATGGGCTATCATCTATCAAGTGGCTGTTCTTTGGAAAGGAACTTAGCAAACAAGAGCGTGGCCTCTTTCACCACCAAACTCCTTGTCTCTATCCTCACAGTGGGCATGAAGGTTATCTAGGGGTAATCCTCGGGGGAAAAAAATGCATTTCAAAAGATGACAACTATAAAAATGAGGGCAAACATCCTAAGTTCTCTCCTTATCGAAGATTACTCCTGGGGGAATTCTGCACCAAAAATTTAAAAATTCTACAAAAATTTTGCATCTTTTATTTGTTAAAATAATGCAATATAATCACACTGGTTTCAATTATTTTGGTAATTTTATTTAAACTACAATACAATGGATGGAGAGACATCTGTCTAATAGCAATGAAGCTAGTATTGACCCTTTACTTCTAGTTATTAATCAATGAATATATGCAGCTATATGCCCAATGTTACATCATAGGCAACTGCAGAGCAAGCAAGGGCTGGGAATTCAAACTCCCAGTTTATATTGGCTACTAACCACCTCCAGAAAGGTCAGCAGCAAACAGCTCACAGAGCACATTTTGATTTTTTTCAGTCCAAAAATTTACACCAGTTCTAATCAGTAAAGCACCATAAAACCACACTGTCCTTTACAATAAGACTCCTTTACAGCACTTTGGCAATGCATAGGAGCCTTAAAATTCTTACACCTGTTTTATACTCCTGGGGGAATTCACTAAGAACAATGGGAACAATTCACTAAGCAGGCACAAGCTGCTACATTCTGCTCTGCCTGAGGGGACAGATCCTGCCTCACGCGTACCTCCACAGAATTCCGCCCCCTTGCCCTTCCATGCCGAGCATGCTGCAGTAGCGAGCAAGAGGGACAGTGTGTGTGTCTCACACACTCAACTGCCCAACCCACCCCTCCATGGGTGATTTGTCTCTACCGGCTGCTCTGGGTGCCCAAACCAACCTGCCTGCACAGCTGGGGAGAGGTGCATGACTGCTCTTGTCGCTTCCCCATCAGAAGTCATTTTTCTGTGTGGAAACAAAGAAATCTGCAGGGGCCATGAATTCTGCACACATGCAGTGGCATACAATTCCCCCAGGAGTAAAAGATAAAAGAAACAGCTGTTGGACTTTAGGAGTGGATCCTGACCTGATAATTTGGTCAGCAATGTTACTGGGACCATGAGGTAAGGGACTTCACCTAGAACCAAGGTAATGTTTGTAAAGTTTTAGTACTGGGAAACAGTTTATCTTTATTTCTCTTGTAACTATTTCTGACTTTAAATGTCTTAGATTGTAAAGCCCTTTCACCTGTAAAGGGTTAAGAAGCTAGAATAATCTCGCTGGCACCTGACCAAAATGACCAATGAGGAGACAAGATACTTTCAAAGCTGGAGGGGGGAGAAACAAAGGCTCTCTCGGTCTGTGTGTTGCTTTTGCCGGGACCAGAGCAGGAATGCAGGTCAGAACTCCTCTAAAGGGCTAATAAGCAATCTAGTTAGATATGCGTTAGATTCTGTTTTGTTTAAATGGCTGATAAAATAAGTTGTGCTGACTGGAATGTATATTCCTGTTTTTGTGTCTTTTTGTAACTTAAGGTTTTGCCTAGAGGGATTGAATCTGATCACCTCTGTAAAATCAGGATGATAAATACCTTACAGGGTAATTCTTTTACTTTAATTAAAATTCTTCCTTTTAAGAACCTGAGTGCTTTTTCATTGTTCTTAAGATCCAAGGGTTTGGGTCTGTGTTCACCTATGCAAATTGGTGAGGATTTTTATCAAGCCTTCCCCAGAAAAGGGGGTGTAGGACTTGTGGGGGATTTTGGGGGGAAAGACGTTTCCAAGTGGGCTCTTTCCCTGTTGTTTTTGTTAGATGCTTGGTGGTGGCAGCAATAAGGTTCAGGGACAAAAGGTAAAATAGTTTGTACCTTGGGGAAGTTTTAACATAAGCTGATAAAAATAAGCTTAGGGGTTTTTTTTATGGAGGTCCCTACATCTGTACCCTAGAGTTCAGAGTGGGGAAGGAACCTTGGTGTAGCTCCTGAGTTCCAGCCTCATAAGCCCATGTCAGCTGTGCTGCAAGTCTTTTATCACCCTGTAGATATATCCTTTGAGTCCTACTTTGTAAATTAGCTTTTGAATTTAGAACTCTACCTATTTTTGCATCTTGGTTCCCGAGTATTTCTTTACTGAATTAGTGATTTGCCAGATTTATACAGACACAAATTGCATACTTCAGCTGTCTGGGTCTAACTGATGGAAAAATATGGTGCAGCTTGCTTTTACATGGCATTGAACTGCTATTTTGTTAGTTCCGTTAGTCCTTGGAAATATTTAACTGTGCTTCATTGTGGCTGCCTATGTATCTTTAAGACATTTTTCATCCATCAGTCGTTGCCTTCTTTTGTAGGGCTGGTGTAGAGCAACAACTACAATTTCACCTGAAGTTGTATGATCCAAATGACTACCTCAGAAGGAAGTAGCAGAATTTATTGCAGTAATGCCTCATTCATATTTATAAATTGGGCAGTAGGTAGTGATATGTTGTGGGGAGCCACATTCGCACACCTGGGAGACCTTGATTTTTCCGTTTGTGCAATAGATATCCACATCTACCATGGTTTGGTTCAGAGTGGACCAAGATGACGGTGGGAGGTCAAATCCAAGATCATAGCCTGATTGCATGAAGCCAAACGAATGTTTCCAGAAAGGCTTGCGGGACTTAAGATGTTGTTCGGGGGGGCGGCGTTGTCAAGGTCTTGGTGAATAGGAAGACATCTGTTTTTCCTGGATTCGCTGAGCTTCGCGGAATGTTGCAGCAGTTCAGCGTATCAGCGGGAGAGCGATGTTAGGATAGGTAGCCATGGTGTTATGATGCATCACATCACTGTATTTAGCTGGGTATCTTCCATCAGTGGGGTGACCGGATAGCAAGTGTGAAAAATCTAGGTGGAGTGTGTGTCGGGGGTGGAAGGGTAATAGGCACCTTTATAAGACAAAATCCCAAATATCAGGACTGTCCCTATAAAATTGGAACATCTGGTCACCCTATCCCTCAATGACACTGCATTAGGGAGAATCAGTTCAGATCTTCTGAAGGTTGGAAGGTTACTCTGTAAGACAGAAATTGAGTAATGGTAATTGTGTTTAAATCTGATTCTTTTAAATAGCAAAATCCGTGCTGCTGCCTGAAAAGCCCAAATTTCTGGATTATCTATAAACACTTAATCTATCTGATACTAGTGATTATGTGTACATAGTTATTTACCTCCAACTCAAAACAAGATGCAAGCAAGGAGTAGGCACTGCACTGGATTTAATTACTAACAATTGGAGCTAGTGGGACAGAAGTGTCAGTGACATGGTTAATTTTACTCTGACTAACTAGAGTGTACGAGGGTATGTTTGTAAATTAAGCACTGCATCACAAATGTCCTCACTAGGAGGTCTGTTCTCTCCTCCATGTAACTCCCATTAAATTTACAGCGAAAGAACATTATGGAAATGTCCATGCAGCAGAATCTCTGATTTTTATGACCTAGTTTTGTCATTATTGTTTGTGATGCTGAGTCAGGTGGTAAACATTTTAGATGTTTGTGCATTTAAGAGTATTTGCTGGGTTTTCATCGCCCCCCCAGACAGATGGAATCAACGTAGCTAACTACACCTGCTACTGCAACACTCTCTTGTAGTGTATAGCTATTATGTTTACAATGACAGGTGGTGGTATGTGAAATAAAAGCTATGGCAACTTGTAAGTATTGCACTTGTTCAGGTAATTCCTGTGAGGTGTTGATTCTTAATGGGTTGTTTGAAACAACATAGGGAGAAAGCTTTTGAAAAAAAAAAAAATTCCTCTCCAGGTAGACTTCCCCTCCCCTTGTCCAGGTAGACTTTTGCAAATACATTACTGTGAAATGTCAAGTTTTGTTTGTTAGAAATGATCCATGTAATATACTGCATGAATTGAACTGGAAGTTTTTCTTTTTGACGCTTGAACAGTGTTCTTTTCCAGGTTGGCAGCAAATTACATTTCATTGAGTGTTTGCATTTTGTTCAATTATATTATTGAAGAAGCTTCTTTGAAAAATAGATTTTGATTGGTCAGAGTGCATAGGTAAAGCATAAAAAATGGAATTATAAATGGCCACTTTAATGTAGTTTGAAAGTTTTATTGTATTTTATGGTTACACTTTGCATTTACCTATCACCTTCTATCTGAAGATATCAGACCTCTACAAGCATTTAGGAATTTAATCTCACAAGAAACTCTGTGACATAGATAACTTTTATTATTCCCTTGTTGATGGAATAGTCAGCACTGATCAAGCTTCCAAGGTACAATATTTTACTTGTTCTACAACTTCACGGCTGCTGTATTTCAAAACTTTATCTGTTGTTCCTTTTCCAAGATGTAACCACTTCAT
Source organism: Caretta caretta (assembly GCF_965140235.1). Lineage (NCBI taxonomy): Eukaryota > Metazoa > Chordata > Testudines > Cheloniidae > Caretta > Caretta caretta. The sequence continues at coordinate 85,993,280 of NC_134209.1, forward strand.
GTTCTTGACATTTACTATAAGTCCAAGTCATCTACACTTATTTTTTTAAGGTATCAAAGCATAGCATCATTAAACATGTCTGCTAGTTGTACAATATCTGCATAAGCTAAGGCCCAGATATGGCATTGTGTAACATGCGAGCAGACTGCTGTACCTAGCTAGAGCCCCACTGAAGTCGGTGGGAAATTCTGTGGGTACAGCAGACTGCCTCTGCATTACTTAGTACTAAATTTGGACATGAATGATTGTTTCATAGGGCAAAAACAAATGTCAAACCTTCCCCATTCTAAAATTCTGTCACATACTGTTGCCTTTAATTCTACCTTTGCACATTCTTCAGAGTGTCCTAAAGATGATTTTCTCCATGTTAGGATTCTAGCTAATACAAAGTGAGCTATGTCATTTTGCTTTTGGGGTGTTAACTGTATGCCACTGAAACATGCTTCCCACCTTGTTCTCTAGTAATTTGTTTCCAAATATGTAGAATGGACATCTGATATATAATATTACAAGTTATGATGATTTAAAACCAGTTGGCTATAGCAGTTTAACATTTCTGGGGTGCAATCCAGACAAGAGGGGCTGTATCACCCCTGCCCTCCGAACTTGGGTGCCGCATGATGCTTTGCTGCTGTAGCTCCGACCTGGACTGCTCACAAAGAGCCTTCCAGCATGCAAGTAACACCTTGAGGGTATAGCTGTAGCCTGCTAGCTATACATCAGTCACACTGTAGCTTCCACAAGCCTTGGCTACCACTTGCAGGGTGACCCCAAACCACTCCCAGTCCCCAATTTCCACCCACAACGTGTGTTCAGCCCTCTCCTGGACAGTCCAGATGTATTCGGTCCATTGCCCCTCGAAGGGGATCAGTATACAACAGTTTGCTACCATAAATTGAGTTACCCATGCAGTTTACAATACTGAATTAGTTTTTGATTAAAGACTAAAGTCTGTTTTAGGGATTTAAAGGTATTTACCCTTCCCTTTATATTTATGACATGCTATAAAACTGCAGTGTAAAGGTTCATGCTTGGGCTGGAGCCCAGGCTCTGAGACCCTGCAAAGGGGGAGGGTCCCAGAGCCCAGGCTTGGAACATCTGCACTGAAATTTTATAGCCCTGCACCTTGAGCCCAAGTCAGCTAACCCAGGCCTTTTATTGCAGAGTAGATGCACCCAAAGGATGAGGGATTTCCTTACTCCCCCTGTGAATTTCCCCACCCCAACCCTCAGTTTTGTGAACTAGTTACATACGGTGTTGCCACTTTACAGATTGTTTGGAAATCTGAATTGAAACTGAAACATTAATACTCTTTAAAAGCATATACAGTGTGTCAAGTTTCCTTCCCCACTCTGAACTCTATGGTGGAAGTGTGGGGACCTGCATGAAGACCTCTTAAGCTTACTTTTACCAGCTTAGGTTAAAACTTCCCCAAGGTACAAACTATTTTACCTTTTGCCCTTGGACTTTCGCTACCACCACCAAAGGTTTAACTGGTTACTGGGAAAGAGTTGTTTGGAAACGTCTTTCCCCTCCCCCCCAAAATCCTCCCAACCCTTGCACCCCACTTCCTGGGGAAGGTTTGGTAAAAATCCTCACCAGTTTGCATAGGTGAACACACAGATCCAAACTCTTGGATCTCAAGGGCAATGAAAAAGCATTCAGTTTCTGAAAAGAAGTAAAAAGAATCACCTCTGTAAAATCAGGATGGTAAATACCTTACAGGGTAATCAGATTCAAAACATAGAGAATCCCTCTAGGCAAAACCTTAAGTTACAAAAAGACACAAAGACCAGAATATCCATTCCTTTCAGCACATCTTATTTCCTCAGCCATTTAAAGGAATCATAATCGAACGCATATCTAGCTAGATTATTTACTAAGTTCTAAGACTCCATTCCTGTTCTGTCTCCGGCAAAAGCATCACCCAGACAGACCGAGACCCTTTGTCTCCCCCCCCCCCCCCTCCAGATTTGAACGTATCATCTTGTCTCCTCATTGGCCATTTTGGTCAGGTGCCAGCGAGATTATCCTAGCTTCTTAATCTTTTACAGGTGAAAGGGTTTTTCCTCTGGCCAGGAGGGATTTTAAAGGTGTTTACCCTTCCCTTTATATTTATGACAGTGTATGATAAAATACATGCATCTGAAAAAATAATAGATTTGAAAAGTATGAACATAGACTAGCTTCCTTATACAGCTGTTTATGACAGTGTCAGTGCATTCATTTTGAGGATATTTACCAACCTAATAATTTCAAATGATGATTTGTAAACAAATCTAAATGAGCTCTCCCTGCCAGCTAGTGATAAGCTGGGGGGGGAAAGGCTTCAGGACCAGATTGTATTTACATTCACACCTAATCTACCCAGATATCGAGCAAATAGAGCAGTGTTGCCCAAGTGAGGATTTTGGCTGGGGTTGGGTTACAAATCACTTGAATGTAGGGGGGTAATTAAATGTAGTTATTCTTATTGTATGAGTAAAAGGGCAGTAGAACTGTACTTAGCCTGTGCTGATTGAGGGCATCGAAAGAGAGAGTGGGGACAGGTGTTTTGCTTGATGGTCTGCCTGAATCACAAATACTAGTTGACCTGCCCCTCTCCCCTGTTTAAAGACAGAGCTGATTAGGCTCCATAGATAGTCTTTTGTTTTGTTAAGTGACCACTGCAACTGAAATCACTGATAGCAGGTCTAAGCGCTTAGACCTGCTATGGGACAGTGTTTCTGTGGAAGAGATGGCCCAGCCTGCGCTAGCAGTGAGGTTCCGCCTCCGAGAGCTTAGCTGAAATCACTGAGAGCTGGGTGGAACCTCGGGGACCAACTCACAGAAGTCACAGTGGCATATGGCAGCAACAGGAGACAGTTCAGAGCCATTGGGACAGAGCAACAGAGTGAACGGTGGCACAACAACCAACAGCGGCCAGAGCATTGGACTATGTTTTAGTGACTTTGCTCCAGAATGCTAGATTTGTGACTGGGAAACTTATACAAATATACATTTCCTAGTAGGCCAAGGTTTTTAAAATGCATTATTTGCCAAGGTCATTATCTCACATCATTGCTATCTCAAGAGGTCATTATCTTGGGGAGTTTCTGTGCTAAACGTTTTAATTATTTTTTATGTAAGAATGGCCATACTGGGACAGACCAATGGTCCATCTATCCCAGTATCCTGTCTTCCAATAGTGACTATTCCAGGTGCTTCAGAGGGAATGAACGGAACAGGGAATTATCGAGTGATCCATCCCCTGTCGTCCACTCCCAGCTTCTGGCGAACAGAGGCTAGGAACACTCAGAGCATGGTGTCATATCCTTGCCCATCCTGGCTAATAGTCATTGATAGACCTAACCTCCATGAACTTATCTAGTTCTTTTTTGAACCCTGTTATAATTTTGGCCTTCACAACATCCCTGGCAAAAAGTTCCACAGGTGACTGTGCATTCTGTGAAGAAATACTTTGTTTTAAACTTGCTGCCTATTAATTTCATTGGGTGACCCCTGGTTCTTGTGTTGAATAAGGAAGTGTTATTTACTCCTTCACTTATTTTCTCCATACCAGTCAAGATGTTATAAGCCTCTATCGTATCCCCTCTTAGTCATCTCTTTTCCAAGCTGAAAAGTCCCAGTCGTCTTTTTAATCTCTCCTCATAGGGAATCCATTTCATACCCCTAATAATTGTTGCCCTTGTCTGAACCTTTTCCAATTCCATTGTATCTTTTTTGAGATGGGGTGACCATGAACACATCATGAAGGACTGGAAGTACCGGACACACAAGACGACACAAAAGGAGTGCAAAATTACAACAATAAACCAAGGAGTATGTAGATATAGTGCTTCATGGTAGGCTTGAGTAGCTAACTTTAATTTTTGTGATTTTAAAACACGAGTTAAAACTAATAAAATGCTCATGAAACATTTTTCAGTTTTTACTCTGGTGCCATACAGCCCACCCTCACAGTTTCAACCCTCATCGGCCTTCACCCCCCCTGAATATTCCAACACCCCCCAATTTCAATTCCTGGGGAAAACACTACAAAGGATTCAGCAAGCAGGACACAAACAGGTGCCCCAATTGACCCAATACACTTACTACGCCTGAAGGATCCCAGTGTTGAATGTACGTTACCTGTTTTGTGCATACTATTTTTTAAGTTTTGTCTTTCTAGATCATAAACCCTTCAGTGTGCTAAATAAGTGAATTAAACTATTAAATTCAATACTGATACAACTTTTAAGCAGTGATCAAGGTTACGAGACATCTCTCATTAGTTCCATGGTGCGTACATATACATATAGCACACAACATTTTCAATATTACTGTAATAGAACATGTTTATTTACAACTGATGAGTAACAAGTTATTGAACTATGACATCACATCATGCCAATTTCCATCTCGCTGTCCCCCTTCATTCCCCTTTAAATAGCTCTGTAATTTTTAGCAGTTATTTTAAGAACTGGTAACGCAATGAAACAAATGGTTTCTGTGACCTATATGTGGATTCCCAGCTTTGAGTGGAATGAAGTTGTCTAGCAAGCTCTCCAATTAGTGGATGCAAAAACCCTGTTGCAGCCACAGTGATAAACAGAAAGTCAGAATGTCATTTTAAGGTTCACTAGCTGGTGAACTGCCAAGGTTGGAAACATTGTGGCAGACCAGTACAAAAGTTTGTGACAAATTTTTTCTAGTCTTGAAACAGTAATAAAATAAATTCAATTCTGGTCTTTTACCTCTATTAATATCCTTTGTTTTAATATTTTAACATTCTTCCCAGGAAAACACATTAACAGTGAGCTATAACAGTTCTTGATTTGATGACCCTCAATTCCATATGGAAGAGTGATCCCCGTTCATTTGGGAAATGGTTTTATGAATATATGTTCTTCTTTTAATCAAACTATGATTGGATTATAATTATCTCAGGAGTTATTTTGCCAACAGATAATTCATCACCAAATGTCATACCCTCACTCTCTCATGACAGTTTCTGAAATAGCTCATTCTTGTTATGGAGGCATTATTAGGAGCTCCACAGATAAGATTACAAACACTTAACACCCTTCCCGCCCCCCCCCCCCCCCCAGAGGGCTAAGTTCTTGTATACTCACAATAACTTGTTCCTAAATGGTATAAATTTTATTATGTTTAGGTTACAGGTTTAATTTAAATGGAAGCAATATTATTCAGGCCTTAAAATGCAAACAATCCCACATAACTGGTATCCATGTCTCACTGAGAGGCAGCCAAATTCTGCCAAGGAGGGCCAGACCCAAGGTGCGCAGCAGAATATGCTCCCTGGCATATTCAAGCCTCCTCAAAAGGGAAGAAATTGGAAGAGTTCCCATTGCATTGCTCCCCTTTTCCCCCAACCCAATTTTATATCCTTTTTTTATATATATATATATATACATATATATATATATATATATATATATACATATATATATATATATACATATATATATATATATATATATATACACACACACACACACACACACACCCCTTTGTTCTCTACTATGTCGAGCTCAAACCTCAATAGCTCAGTCCTGCTTCTTGGGAGCTATACATTCACTCTCCCCTCAGCAGCCCAAGGACTATTTAATTGATAGAACATGGAACAGTTCTAACAGGAGAATATCCCAAACTCTAGTGTGTAGGTCATTCACATGGGATATAGGAGACCTAAGTTGAAGTCCCTGCTCCAAATCAACCAGAGTGGGGATCTGAGGACAAGTTTCTCACATCACAGCTGAGCTGTCACATATTCTGGACATTCTCCACCCAAATTTAGCTGCCTTTTGTGCAGGTTAGGAAAGCTCTGCGCATGCCCACTGGATCACACAAGACAGATGGGGGAACACCTTGTCTGAGAATTCCACTGAGACTTAGACTTGAGCTAGAACTCCAAGCAGCTCAGGGTCATCAGACCTGAGGGTTTTATGTATGCCCACTAGTGGCAACTTAGGTGCTTTCAGAGTTAAGCAGCAGCTGAGCAAGAATTTTCAGGATCTAAGTTGTGCTTAAATATTGGCCTTACTTGCTTAAGTCCTATTGTTTATCTAGCCCTTTGACTACTTGTTTGCATAAAAATTAACAAGATGTACAGAGAATTGACACTTTTACAGAGGAAAAGCATTCTGAATAGTTAATTCAAACCCATGAAAACCTTCCACAAGTGTTCTTAAAGCACCTTTTTAATCCACATTCAACAGCTAGTGAAGGAAATGAATCCTCCAAATTGAACTTCATCAACAGAACAGTTAATAGCAGGTCATTAAAAACAACAGCCAGTCTTGTCTGGAAGACTTTCCAGCTTTTAAAAACATAGACACTAAGAACATAAGGCAACGACCATTTTAATGCAGAGTTTTCAAGGACACCAAAAAATTAAGATACATTAAAGTAAGCTTGCATTACCCAGTGGTTTTGTTCAAGTAGACAGAGCTAATTTAAAATGACCATATCATACCATAAGTATTTTACTTTTTTCCCCCTTTTAAATTTCCTTATCAATCTCAAGCTCTTGATTTAATCAATTGATCAGCAAGCCTGCTAAGTTAGAAGGAAGATCAAAGATTCTTTAAAACAGATCTTCAAAAATCTATGGCAGTACATTATAAATAAAACTTGGTATCTGCAAATGAGATGTAGTAGGAGATGAAATGAGAAATAGCACTCTCAGGGTCCTAGGTACTCAATTTTGTTCTCTAAAGATAAAATTCCATTGTATACATGCAATTGCTCCTTTAGAGGTGTAACCTACAAAGCGTGTGTGTGTGGAGGGGGGCAGGGGCGAGGGCACTCACAGAGCAGAACAAGGACAAAGGAAGCATTTCCATTTACTAAGCATCCTACAAAGAGAACTGACAACCTCATAATTCAATTTTCAATACAAGTGGCAGGCTGGGGATAGGAAAATTCTAATTAAATGGAGAAAACTGATGCTACAAGAATCAATATTTAAAACCTTGCGCAAATGGGAGTAGTTGAGCGCCATCTATGGGTAAAGGTATTATCACAACCTGAGAAACCAGGGAGAAGAAACTAATTTAAAAAAAAAAAAAAAAATTGAAGCCAGCACAAGAACAGTAACAAGTTACTAAAGGAGTGACATATTTGAAGTGGCAGCTTGCTTGCGGCTAGGAAAAGTTTACAGAAAACAGTACAGTTTATTACACTACCAAACAAATAAATAGCAGCCAAAAAACCCCAAGCTAAATTTTGCCAGTAAAAAGAGAAGTATTTTTATAAGTTGCGTTATTGTAGTGCATCCTGACTTGCGACAGATTACTGATTAGTAATTTAAAGAAAGAAAACAAATCTATACCTCTCAAGCAGTAATGTCTATATCCAAAGACCACAGACAAGAGATCTATCAGTGTAAGTTTTTATATAATGACTAGTGAGGAAACATGGGAGAAAGTACTGTATTTCCACACTTAGGCATCAGAAGGACAGTTCCCAGAATTTCATAGAATCATAGAACTGGAAGGGACCTCGAGAGGTTATCTAGTCTAGTCCCGTGCACTCAAAGCAGGACTAAGTATTATCTAGAAAGTCCCTGACAGGTGTTTGTCCAACCTGCTCTTAAAAATCCCCAATGATGGAGATTCCACAACTTCCCTTGGCAATTTAGTTCAGTGCTTAACTACCCTGACAGTTAGGAAGTTTTTCCCTAATGTCCAGCCTAAACCACCCTTGCTGCAATTTAAGCCTATTGCTTCTTGTCCTCTCCTCAGAGGTTAAGATCAATTTTTCTCCCTCCTCCTTGTAACAACTCCTTTCTAAGTGGAGTACTTTACATTTGTCCTTATTGAATTTCATCTATTTACTTCAGACCATTTTTCCAGTCTGTCCAGATCATTTTAAATTTTAATCCTATCCTCCAAAGCACTTACAACCCCTCCCACCTTGGTATTGTCTGCAAACTTTGTAAGTTTACTCTCTGTGCCATTACCTAAATAATTGATGAAGATATTGAACAGAACCGGACCCAGAACCGATCCCTGCTTGACCCCATTCGTTATGCCCTTCAGCATGACTGAACTACTGATAACTACTCTCTGGGAACGATTTTCCAACCAGTTATGCACTCACCTTATAGTAGCTCCATCTAGGTTGCATTTCCCTAGTTTGCTTACGAGACAGGATCAAAAGCCTTAGTAAAGTCAAGCTATACCATATCTACCACTTCCCCCCTATACACAAGGCTTGTTACCCTGTCAAAGAAAACTATCAGGTTGCTTTGACACGATTTGTTCTTGACAAATCCATGCTGACTGTTACTTATCACCTCTAATTTATTAATCTGGGGTTCAGTTGCCAAAAAGGACTGTTAAAATTAAGAGATTTACAAAAATGAATTATGGCCAGTGAAACACTTAATACAGAAAAATCAGTCTTATTCCACCCACAGTTCTTCTAGAACTGACCTGTGGGCTCGGAATCTGTACATCTGATGGGTGCTTTACCTGAGCTTAGGCAGCAATGGAATGCTGATCACAGCAGCACTGCTCACGCTGACAGAACACAACATGGGAAGTGAAAAGGAGAGCACAGTATGGAAGCCATCTTCTGAAAATGAGTCAGTTGCTGGGATCCTACCCAACACTTTGGGATTGGAAGGTAATAAGAAACATCTTCATTTGTTCCCAGAAATAAAGGAAGAAAGGAGGGAGTGTACCTGAGTCACAAAAAGCCACAAAATAGAGTAACTTCCTGACACTGCAGGATAACATTTGCAATGTAATACTGCATCACTGTGACTGAACATCATGGAACGATGAAGCATCACCACAAAAGCAGAAGCTTACTTTGCTGCTCTCCATTCAGACATGAAATTGTTCTCCAGTTCTTCTTGGTACAACAGTCGTGCAAACTTTCATCTGTATTTGAGACTGGTTCCAAAAGGCATTTCCCATTTTAAACTATAGTCATCCACATACACCAGCTGAGTATTTTGAAATACCACTTTATCATCAGTAGATATTTTGGATCTCTATACAGTATCCTGGAATCTAAAAAAAAAAAGTCAAATTTGTTCATCCTGTAGATGAAGCCAACTTACCCACCAGAATCTAGAAATAACCCGCCAGATTAACAGATTCGTTTGCTAGATTGAGAAACTACAGATGAAGTTTACTGACATACTGGTGACATGGTAATAAAACAAAATACATTAAAAAAAGTGAGAGTGATATGTGCTATCTCCACATACATTACTCTTCCTCAAATATCTGTGCAAAAGGAAACTGCAAACACTTTGTAAAATGGCAGTCAGTGAGCCTTTTCAGCCTTCTTTTCCTCCTTGGTCTTTAAGTGTAAATGCAGTTGGTACACAAAAAATTAAATGCAGTCTACTACTTGCTCAGATGGCTGATTTAGCAAAGGACTATAAACCATGAAGTGAAACTGAGTGAATCCTGGAACTTTATTGCAGGCAGCACCTGGGAAAGGAAAAAAAAAGAAACAAAAGTGACCTGCCTATTCCCTATAGGATTAGTATGTCTGTCATATTTCATCTTCTAAAGATCCAATTACTAATTCTGGTACAATGGTGTAATTTCCTTTTACAATCTGTTTAACCCAACATTGAGATTTCTCAAAAGCATTTTACTTTTCATGTGGAAACAGCATGCTCATTACCAGTGTAGTGCACTTAATAAACTTAGTAATGTAAATTAGAAAAAAAATAGTGATGAGTGTAATGCGTTCCTACAACTATAATCGCTCAAATACAGAACTGTGGGAAGAGAGATCAAAGATCTACAACAAGCAGTCTACCCAATAAGCCATATTGATCAGCAAATTTTACTTTCTACTGATCTAAGAGTTTACTAATGAGATGCCCAGCATAATGACTGATCTTGGATTGCTTTGAAGCTGTGTTACAGTCACATTCAGACTGCCTTATGCCATATCCTAAAGATGTTTGGGATTTTTAATTTTTTTTATAAACCTTCAAATTAATCATACCTATAAAAATATGAGAAATTGAGGTTATAAATAGTTTCGAGTATTTACTAACTCCTCCAGGAAAGTTCTGTACAAATCTTAAGGTATTAGGCTGAAGAGGGCCAACCTGGATTTATGGGGTGTTTGGCAGGATACCATTTAATTATGTACTTCCAGACCTAATAAAATATCTGGTATTTGATAGTAAGAGTGGAAAATCCCCTTGCTCCCCCTACTCCCCAATATTGGTTAAAGTTGCAGCCTGCTGCTTTAAAATACATCTCTATGTTTCACTCGTCTGTGTCAAAGTTCTCTGTGTTGAACAAAATATAACAGTAATATATACCAAAACTTCCAGTTGTGTTGGCACAGATAACAGCACCAAAGAAGTATGGAGCATACTTCTGGATCCTGGAAATAACTTTCTGGCAAGCTATAGCTGGATCTGTTCCTGTCCTCATATACTCCACTGCTTGATAGCTGATTTAGGAAACAAATCAGAAGTTACACTCATTATGACTGAATATAATCAAAATAGACATTCTAAAATATGATAGCTCAGAACTCCATCAATTACTGGAGTACAGGGGAAAAAAAAAACTACTGGCCAAATCTCCATGTTGAAGATATTACGGTATTCAGTTAGTGATACAAAAATATGGCAATTCATGTCCACTTCATATGAACAAAGTAAATTATTTTGCTTTGTTCATATGAACACAAATACAAAACTGGAGACTAAGCTACTGATCAACTCCTTTCCTGCTTGGAGTTTGCAAGAACTGCTGAATTGCTGTTTTTCCTCATTAATGAAGTGTTTTGGGGTTTTTTTGTTTTGTTTTTTTTATAAAAGTTGTCTCAGATTTGCCATGAAGCTTCAAAAGGTTTTCTTTTTTTAAAAGGTGTTTTATTTTAAATGCAAAACCGAACTAAATACCTTCATATCTATAGTAACACCACATAATATCATTAGACTAACGATACTGCTAACCAGTTCTACATTTCCACAATGCACAATCTCAAAAGTCAACAATTTTGAGTAACAGCACAACATGGGCCTAAAAGGAGTAGTCTGTTCTGATTTCAGAAAACATAAATACTGTGTATCAAGCCACTATGTCTTGTTACAATAAGAGAAACTCAAGTAAGGAGGGAATGAGCTTCAAATCTGGCACTTTGGAGGAGGACTATCATCACATTTTGGGAAGTTCCTTATCTCTGGACTCAATATCTTCTGTCACAGAAATACAAGTTACCAAAAAAAACCCCTATCTATTCACCTGAGCCGGATAAAAATTTGAATGTAGAGCTATCGTCCATAGTTTGTTTCCTCATAAGTCAATTATTTTGAGATATTAACTTATATCATACATCAACATTTCAGAAGTGAAAAAATCAAGGGGCAAAATAATTACTGTTTTCTGGACGTTTGACAATTCAGAGCTATTCTGCTTTAGATTACACACCCTATTCTGCACAAGACAAGCACACTGACAAACAGAAAGGACATAGACAGTGTCTTCTAGTCCAGTCATTTCCCAAAACCGGAATGCATAAAGCACTGGTATTCCAAGCTTTTGCAAACAGTTCTTCAAGCTGCTTAAAAGAGGACTTAGCATCTTAACTATTATCTTGTGATCTGAAATCTATTGTAAATATCAATGTCTCTGTAACCTCCAGAATGGAGTACTGCAATATATTCTATTTGAGGCTACCCATGAAGACCATTTGCAAAATTCAGGCACCCAGATTTTAAACAGACTACACCATTTTTTGGAAATGAAAAGGAGCAGGCACAAAGTAAGATGCTGACTATATACAATTCCACTGGTGAAGAAAATAGCCACCTCTGAGACCACTTTCTCTTCTTCCTAACACTTAAGAAGTGTTTGTTCCCACAACTGAAACTTGAGTGTAGGACACAAAGCATTTTTGGTGGAGTACATTTAGATCTGAAATCCACTCATTTCTTCTGTCAAAGCCCAGGTTTGGCAACGTTTGCAGGATTTTCAATGAGGTAGCAGAAAACATGTTAAAGAATTGGTAAGTGATTTGTTGTCTGTAAGAGAGGATGTGGGGCTAGTCTGGTATTTTTGGCCATGTTGATTGGTATGAATAAAAAAGGAAGCAATGGCCAAATATGTTAAGCAGCCAACAAAACCAACGATTTTATTAATTCATCACTTTATTTGTTGATTTGTTTCACAGGAATTCTCTGGCAAAAATGTAAGCAATCTTCCCCAAAGGGACAAACCTGGGCAAAAAGCGCATCATGATATCACCATCTCCAGTGGCTGCCGCTCCTCCAATTGTACTATCAGCATAGGCTCCAGCTCCAGCTATTGGAGAGTCCCCTACACGACTATATAGAGGAAGGAAAAGAAACATCAAGTTAAAATGAAGACAGTTATAATGGGCCAAATACTGGTCCCAGTTACACTATTGTGCAACCTGGCTGAAGCCAGTGGGGTTGTATCAGTGTACCAGAGCAGAACTAGACCCAATATTTAAAAGGCAAATTCTTAGACTGGGTTCTTGTTTAAACAAAACACAACACAACATAAATAGCAGCAATGAGAATACACCAGGATTTTACAGTTTCATATTCCAGGAACTCCTAATCTTACACCACGTTAATGAGAGCTCTCTACTCTCAGTAATAAGGACTGACACTTGGGCACTTAAATACACTGCCAAGAAAAAAGCAAAATCACTCGGTGAAATAGTGACTGTTCCACAGTTTCAGCTTTCCAGAGTATTCTTCCTTCAAGATACAGAAGGTTTCTGTTTCAGTTTAGTCCACTTTGACAGTGGATTTAGCAAATCTGGAAAAAGGCGCTCATTCTTGAATAAGAGAGTTCATACAGAGTTATTCAGGAATAGGTCCTGAATAGGTCCATGTGTAAACAAGGCCTCATTCCTTGATCCTGTTGAGACTCCTAAAGTTCTGGAGATATTTATTGAGTCACTCCAAATCAAATTTATCATTGACATGAGTTTTTTTAAAGTTTCTTTAACTTTCAAGAGTGAAAACATGGGTCATATGTCATTTTTTTTTTTTTAAAAAAAAGCTTTTAAAGGGGCCACCAGGCTATTACAAGCATAAAGCAACAAACTCAATTCAACATCAAATATGCAAGGGGTAACCCTAGATCTACACATTCTTTAGACAATGCTCATAAAGAACCTATTCTTGCTCCCATTTAAAAATGAAAAAAAAATAAAAAAGCAGGCCTAAAGTAACTTCTACTATATTTATACACAAAGTTGAAAAAACAAGCCCACTAAAAATTGTAATTGCAGCAGCACCTTAAAGACCCACCAGAAAATGGGGCCCTGTTGTGCTAGTCCCTGTATAAACACGATCATTTAGATAAGCAAAATATCACCTCACCTACACAGATAATTACATGAAATCAAGGATTACAAATACCATATGTATTTTTCTCAAACTACAAGTACTAACCCCTGGATTTTGTGGACTGCACCATTTGTAGATGTCCCAACTGCAACATTTCCGGAACCACCAATTACAATCATGCCTATAAATTTAAACAATGGTGAAGCTTAACAAGAATAATTTCTCATATATTTGTTAAAACATCGGTTACAATTCAGCAGCATAAAAACTGATCATATATTTATAGCCCTTGTAAGGGCTCTATTTTTAAAATGAAGTTTTACACCTGAGCTGTGATTTTCAGAGGGACCTAAATATTGGTATTTTAAAACATTTGAAAATTGGGCCATATATAATCATTCTTGGTAAAACAATAATAAGTATAATTTAAATTCTCCAGTGAATTTTTTTATCCAAATTTTAAAGAGTCCAAAAAAGCCACTAGTATAAACACACACTTGAAAATACATTAATAAAGCTTAACTACCTTAACCAAGTACAAATGAAGAGGTGACATATTCAACACATGACCCACCAATCTTAGCACCCCCCTACTTCCAGCAATTATAGAATTCAGACCTCAATTCAGAAAGATTCTTAAAGCAGTAAGTAGTCCCACTGAAGTCAATTAGGCACGTTCTTAAGTACTTTGATGAATGTGTGTGTGTGTGTCAGCACTTAAAATTTTAAGTGGTAATTCTTTGGTAATGAAAATTTTGAAGATTTTTTGCATGACAAAGATCCAGTCCAAAATGCAGAAGATAAAATGTAACTGACAAAATATAGATAAATAATCTGTACTGAGTTGTCTGGAAAGGTCTCTCCAAAGTCTGCAGTTCTGGAACGTCTGCTATGCCGACAATGTGAAAAATCAATCATGAAATACAAGAAAATGTTATAAACATACAAAATTGCCTACGATGCAACAACCAAAAATGCTTTACAAGACTATTACTCCTAACCTATTTTAAACATACAAATTTGCAAACAATGCTGTTGCTCAAATCAAAAAGTTAAAAAGAAGAGGAAACATTAAAATAGATTCTAGATTTACAAACCCTAAATTGACTAAAGAGTTGCAACCAACTCCTTTATAACACGTGCATAAATAGTACACACACTTGAAAATGGTGCTGTATATCTGGTATACTACCAGTCTGAAATAATTTATTTGAACTCAGTAAGACTGAGTTGATCATGAAGCAAAAAAGTGAATACATCTTTTAGCATAAAAGAACCAAAGAGTGTTACCAATTGTATCATGATTATGAATATTTATTCTTTTCTGTGAGTTGATCCATTCTTCACTATTTAATTGTTTAGCCTGTTTGTATGGTCCACAGGATTTTGAGGCATCTGGTATTACATTCTGTAATCAATATTTTATTCATATGAGTCTTTAATATTTCAGTAAAGATGCATTTTAAACAAACTACTGCAACAAAAATCTAAATCCATTGTACAATATTTTAAGATATCTAATGCACAGTTGTACTGAAGTTACAAAAGAGATGGATATTCTTATTAAGAGATGAATTGACTGACTTTTCATAATGTGTGGTACAGGATCTGTTAATCTGATAGTGCCTATTAGAGAAAAGCAGCAGAACAATCACAAGACTCATTCTTTGGTCAAAACAAGTTTGCATTCTTCAGCAAGATAAAGAAACCACAGAAACAAAGTTGCTGTTAGTACCACACTAAGATAAAGTAATCCTCTTGTACTTAAGATGACTAAACTTGGTTACAAGTAATACTTTAGGCAGGACACCTTTTCAAGTAAATGAATAGGCAAGAGAGTATGTACCAAATTAAACTGTCTCAATTCCACTGTATTTCAGATACAAAAACAGACAACAACCTACAGAGGAGTGGGCTCTGCAAGCATGTAACAGTCTGTGCACAGGGACAAACATGCTAACTTATGATTGTCATATCTACAGCAGGGATCTCAAACTCATGGCCCGCAGGCCATCTGCAGCCCGCAAACCTCCCCAATGTGGCCTGTGGGGCTCCAGCAGTTTTGGGGCCAGGTCCCCCCTTGAACCCACCTGCCGCCCCCAGGCACTCCCCGCCAGGCGATTTACAATGGCCCAGGGCCCCAGCAGTGCAGCAGAACTGAGTAGCAGCTGCCTGCTCGCTCCACATGTCTGCTGGCCCCTCCCTGTGGCTGCGGGGTGGGGGGTGCTGCGCCTATGCACTGTCCCTGCCTTGAGCGCTCCTGTGGCCAATGGGAAGCTGCGGGGGTGGTGCCTGGGGCAGAAGTGCATGGAGGCCCCCCGGCCCACCCCCCCTTGGAGCCCCAGGTAAGCGGCAGACCCCCCTCTCCGAGCCACCCCCTCCCCACATACCACCTCCTGCCTCCAAACTCCCTGCCAGAGCCTGCACCCCCCCTTCCCACACCCACCCTCCTGACCCTAAACTCCCTCCCAGAGCCTGCACCCCAGACCTCCTCTCCCACCCAAACTACCTCCCAGAGCCTGCAACCTAATCCCCTACCCCATACTTCCTCCCCAACCCAAACTCCCTCCCAGAGCCTTAGGCAGGTGGGGTCAGAGTTTTGGGGGGCAGGTTCTGGGCAGCATGAGTGACATTATTGGCCCGCTGGGAGGATTTGAGGACTGGTACTGGCCCTAAAGTAATTTGAGTTTGAGACCCCTGATCTATAACTACCAATTTAGGCTTCAATTTTGGAAAGACTTAAGCCTATGAGTAGTCCCTATGATTGTAATGGGACTACTTCCATGTGTAAAAGTCACTCATGTTTAAATACCTGCAAGATGAAGGCCTTAATTCCCACTAAGGGATTTCATTTAGAAACTCAATTTTAAGTTTCTGCACTCATGCCTCACTGAGAAATCATCCTCTGTTTTTGAGGGTTAGCATTTTCTTCCAAATTCAATGAAAAACCACTGTACTAACATCAATATTAACAGAATTCTACAAATCAGGCAGCAAACAGGCTTTCCAATCCCCAAGTATATCAAATTAACAAGAATTCCAGGATTTTTAAAAAATATTTAATGGAACATTCTTTGTTCCTTTAATATGAAGTATTTCTTTAATAAGTCAAGAGTAACAAGCAATGTTGGTCAAATTTCTAAAATAAAACAATTATACTGTACCTTCCAGTAGTTTGGCTGACAGCTTTGATTAAGCCACTTTAAATATATTGAAAGAGAATTCTGAGTGGTTAAATCTTCACAAGGAAATCCCATGCTTTCTGCAAACAGTGAGGCTTTAACAGGCAAAAAGAAAAATTCAGCAATATTGTAGCATGAGTACATTAGGTTTATCATACACTATATGTTATGATCAAGATGAAATATTAGTTTATATATAGCTCATCCCCCTGAAACTATAGAATATACTTCTTCAGACAAACAGCATGTCAGTGTAATCTCCGATATACCATCGCATCCAATTCCTCCTTTACTGAGGGCGCTATATCCCACACTTCTAGGAGGAGAGATGCTATCTACTGTGTCTTTTTGTTTCTTCATTTAAATATGTTCTCTCTGACTATGACGAGAGAGCTTTCTCTTCAGACATGTTGCTTTACAAAAGGAGCAAAACTTTTCAAAAAGGACAAATACCATCCAAAATCAAGACTGTGCTATGTGTAACAGGGAAATTTTAAACAATCAAAAATTTGTAAGTAGCAAATTAATTACAAAAACACTATCAATTTGATATCTAGACATTTTTAAAGTATGAGGTAAGCAGAGAAAGACTCAGATATCAATACCTGCCCCTGAGTACCTCTGACAATTTCTGTGGCTTTACTATCACACTTTCCTAAAATTTAAATTTGATTATGTATTTCTTAATTTTTTTTTTTTATAATTGTCACAGTATGAAAAACAAATCAATAGTAGGGTAAACTGACTGTCTATACAGGAGAAAGAATGAAAGCAATTGCCACAAAGCACAGCCAAATGCAAAGTAAATGAACAGAAAAAAAATAGAAAAATGCTATTAATTCATCTTTTAGTTACAGTAATCTTTGGAATTATCAATCTGGAAGAAATCAAATTCAGACAGAATTGTTTACAGACTTGTAAATTACCAATCCCTTCCATGTTTGAGTCCTTTGACATTTATGTGAACATAATACATAGTTTTACAAGATTCTTAGGAGTTTCCGCTTATCCAAATATTACAAAAAAAACTTTCAATTGATTTAGAAGTTAATTTTGTATTGCTTTTCTAAAGCTACGTATGTATTGGGAGTTTCATGAGCAAAAGTTACTGATATTTACTGACATTTCAGTATCTAGAACAAGCAAGCAAGCGACCACATGAGCTAAGAAAAGTCTGCTTGTTCATGTTTATTGATCCTCCTTTTACGACTTCTGTAGTGGAGCTGTTGGGTAATGTGCACTAAGGTAGTATGGTTTCATTAAAAAAAAAAGCATCTATCATACTCCCTATCTGATATAATTTGGAATCACTTAAACTGAAAAGGACTCAGAGTACTGTTTAGGAAGTTAGAAATATAAGACTCAATTATTTTCAATACTGAAAACCAAACAGAACGAATTCCCATTAACATTTTAGTACCAGGAATAATATACTGTACTTTCCACACATTACAATACTATCAATTACAGTATATTCTATATTATGCTGAACAGTTAAGGGCACAGTTGTGTTCTTTTTTCTGTCAATCACTCAAAGAAACTTCTGTGTGGACAGAAAAATTAAGGAGACTATCCTAGTTTCAAATATTTTTTCTTTTACTCTCCAAACAAGAGCTGAAATATGTAGAATACGGGTATCGGACGATGTAGCTTGATAAAAGCAGAAACAATCTTGTAGAAAAACTCTTACAAGAAGTCATTCTAGTTTGTTCTAAGTACATTTTAAGGACAATTTTTTTAAAATTGTTTCTAATACTTTGTGTGGAACAGAAATGTGCCTTCCTCTCCTCCACTGATATTAAAGTTCAACTCCACACACTAGTGAGTCTGCTGTCCTCTCCAGTCAGCGTTTGCCTTACCACTTCCCAGTGTCATGCCTCATATTGGCTTCCAACATCCCTGCTCTCATCCCGCTGAGCACTTCCAGAGAAAATTGTATGACTCAACTTCCTTCACAAAGAATTTGTTTTTCCCCCCCTTCCACCTTCTTTACCCTTCTGACACACGGTGCTGAAGCTTGTCACCCCTCTGACTCTCTGTTCAAACCTACCTCCATTATTCTTAGTCATTCTCAGACTTCATTCCTGGTATTCCAGGTTGCTCTGCTATTCCCACACATCTTTTAGTTTACCCCATCCCAAACCCCTTTCACCTTGAAGCACAAAGTCTACTGTGACTTTCTTTACTTCCCACTCTACTCATTCCCTCCTGAATCCCTTGTATGCTACTGATACGCCTCTTACCACAGTCACTAGAGACTGCCTCCTGGTCAAATCAAAAAGGTCTGTAAAGCATCTCAAACTCCAGCCCTCCCTTTCCAGACCTAAAGGAGTCCTCGCATCAACTACAGCAACTGTCTCCTCTGTCTTGTCTCATTTTCTTCATTCCATCCAAAATGCTACTGCCAAATTCATCTTCCTTTCTTGTCACTGACCACATCACCTCTTTTTAAATTTAATCTTTGCCTTCATGACTTCCTCCATGCAGCCCCCTACACTTAAAAAGCCCTTAAGTCAACCAAAGTCTTCATAGTAACATTTCTTCCATAAAGTCACAAGATATTAATCCACCAATAAAGTATTAAGTTACCTTAAAAAGATGAAACCTCCACTGTTTATAGAATTTATCAATACGTGGTGTGTTGTGCCAAGCTGTACAGTACCTGATTTATTTACAAGCTCTGAGGCAGAAAGTCTTCATGTATGTTTTTAAACTGCAAAGTACAATGACTGTGCTCAATAAATAGGAAAATGAACTTTGAAATAAAATTAAGTACCAATTCTGCCATTCATTTTTTTTAGCAAAGCTTCCCTTGTATTTTAAGATGAAATATTGGCATATGCCAGCTTCCATTTATATAGTGTCTTATGTCAAAACATCTTTACTTAGTATGTGCATTTTCAGTGATATGCAAACAGCTCTGGCATTCAAAGTTAATAGTTGCGGCTGAGTCTGTAGAGGGAACATAAAACCCTTTGTTTTAGTTCAAGCAGAAATAGCAGAATAAAAAACCCTGGTAATTTGTAGATATTTAATAAACTTAAAGAAGGATAAATGCTTTTCAACTACTTAACAGCATTCATTTGAATATATATGTGGGGGATTCCTCCACTATCAAGATTTATCTATTGTAAGTCTCCTTATTGTACAGTGATAATTAAGACAAGGATAAGAATTGGAAATAACTGAATAAAGCACATAATTACCCGACTCCCCCACTAATAATGTGTGTTTAGTGTGCTGAATCACTTTCCGTGCTACACCAATAGCATTTTTTATACGTCTGAGATCTGCTACTGCCCCAACTTCCATGGTGTTGCTGAAACAAGAAAATGGAAGTGAGAAATATTTAAGGCATGCATATATTAAACAGTAACAGAGGATAATAAAACAATGACATATCTTTTCCTATAGATACTTTGTGCTAGTCTACACTAAGGAGCTGTGCCATTTTATCTATCCCCGAACGCAGTTATATCAAGATAAAGGTGCGTTATACTGTACTGGTGGAAATCATCTTTGTACTGATATAAATGCATACATATTTAAGTTTTACTAGTTAAGTATTTCAGGTATAAATAATTGCACCACTAAGCAAACCAGTTGCTCTAGTAAGACTTTCAAAGTGTAGGTCAGACCTAAACAATGAATAAGGTCTAAAAGACGTAACACAGAATTGCCAAGAAAGTAAAATTTGTATGGAAATTAAAGAGCAAATGGTTCTCTATTAAGCTTATGCTTAAACCTCCAGATATCCCAATCCTGCAAAAGTAAGCTTTTCTCTGCCTCTTTAGACAAACAGTCATATAGGTACTGTACATTATGTTTAATTTTCAAGGAGAATCTCTACTCTTCAATATCCAGGAACTCCATATGCATCCCTTAGCTCCCCTATCTGGCAATCAGGCTATTTGAAATGAATGTCAGGGATTGCAAGAAAAATGCTTAGCTAGCTTCCAAACATCCTGGTGCCATGGCGATTTATTCCCTGTTTGATTGGATATTTCCTTCTTTCTACTGTACCCCTGAACACATCAGTTAATATCAGAGTTTGAGTGCAGTGTAATGTCTATAGAACACATCAACATGATGGCATGGTACATATAACAATGTTTACATCATACTGAACTGTACTAAAAATCCTTAGTATTATTCCCTTCTCCAAGTAACTTTCTTACCCATCCATAATCATGGCATCTAATGTTGTTTCTCCATGTTCATCTGGACTTCCTCCAAACCCCACACTTCCATCACACTGATCAGTCTCACACTGACCGCAACCTCTCTCTACTGCATCCAGCTCAGAGCCTCCTGACTTTAAGATATACCATGCTGTAATCAACACAAACACCTGGTAAGTGAAAATAATTACTGTCTAATATTTCATTTAAAATTATAAAAACAAAACACACATGAAACTACACCAAGTATGGCAGGTAAAAGTAAATTGTATTATGTGTTGTTATTCTTAGGTGAAACTAGAGAAAGTTTTCAGAGTAACAGCCGTGTTAGTCTGTATTCGCAAAAAGAAAAGGAGTACTTGTGGCACCTTAGAGACTAACCAATTTATTTGAGCATGAGCTTTCGTGAGCTACAGCTCACTTCTATTCAGGATATAAAAAGTCAACATTTTTTGCATAATTGGCTAATGTTTCTGAATGGGAAGCGATGGAATATTTTTGTGAGTGGAGAGTTGTTGCAACAGTGTCCACAATTATAGTATATGATATACACCATAATTGTGGACACTAAGTAAAAAAAACACAATCATTTACTGTTGTGTAATTAAAGCACTCCTTCTCTCCAAGGCGTGAATAGCACTAAAGCCACACATACATACCAACTCTTTCACACAGGTATATCCAAGCCCACATGGAGTCTGTGTACCTATGCAGGATCATGGCATATTTAAAGATTTTTTTTAAATATACAACAGGAAAATGTTATATTAAAAGCATTTCTTAAGAGCCATTTCAGACACAATTAACCATAGTTAAAACGTGCCAGGTATAAAAATAAACCTAACAGTGTTTAAAGTATATAAATAAACAGAAACTAAAAACAGTATTTATGCAGCACTAAAAATAACCATCTTTTTCCCTGCTCCCTCTCTGTCATCTATCCTTTGAGATCTAGTTTATGGCTCAAAAAAAGCCTTTTATGTGAGTCAACACAAATGGCCCTGCTGAACTTGGCCCACAGACCTTGATCATTCAAACTGCTTCATGGGATCAGAGCCCTGAGTGTATGTGAAACCACAATAAAGTTAATGGAGTCCCCCATGGGTGCAGAGATCCACCCCTCTGGAACAAATAGCAGG
Organism: Caretta caretta; assembly: GCF_965140235.1. Lineage (NCBI taxonomy): Eukaryota > Metazoa > Chordata > Testudines > Cheloniidae > Caretta > Caretta caretta. The sequence continues at coordinate 86,015,106 of NC_134209.1, forward strand.
ATTAGGACACAGGCCCAGATCCTGCAAATATTTATGTGCGTATGTGATGCTGTATAATGGGGAAAGCAACCGACTACACTAATATGGTCACCACCACTTGCAAAACTGTGATAAATCTTGCACAAAATATACCTTGTATGGTATCACTGAAAAAGTTATAATTGGCTGTGTATAGTTGTCTTGTAATAATGTGTGTATCAATATCGTGTATGGAGTTATGACATTTTGCTATGTGTTTGTAACTTGAACTTGTTGTGAGTCTCCGAAGCATCCACAGGTTAACCCTTCAGGAGTAACAAAAGGAGCTGTGAAGACACCCTAACAATAGCATCCAAAATGTGCAAGCAAAATTTGCAATTCATATGAAGAACTGCTGAGTCTACACCTAGGAAATTTCTGGAAAAATCCTGGCTGAGAGGTCAAGATATAAAAGGCAAGAACAAAAAGCACCTTTTACCTCTTTCTTCTGTCCTACCACATCCCTGGACTATTGAATTTTGACAAGGAAAATTTTGAACAAAGGACTGAGGTTCCCACTACTACTTGGGAAAATCAGAGAGACTTATAAAAAACCATCCAATATAACATCCCTGCTAGCATTTTGGATTTACACGCTTTAATTCACCTGCAATGTAACTTACCTGCTTTAAACCTCTGCATAACTCATTTCTTTTCTTAGTTAATAAATCTTTAGTTAGTTTACTAAAGGATTAGCTGCAGCATTGTATTTGGTGAGATCTGAAGTGGACCTTCACCTGGTGGTAAGTGACTGGTTTGGGGGCTGTAAGAACTCAGCATGTGGTGAATTTTGGTTTTAATAACCTGTCAACACAATAGTCCAGTTTGTCTCGGTGGTAAATGTGGCAGCACTAAGACGACTAGCTAAAGCAGGGGTGGGCAAACTACGGCCCGCAGGCCGCATCCGGCTCATCAGACCTTTTAATCCGTCCCTCGAGCTCTAGCCAGGGAGCAGGATCGGATGCTTGCCCCACTCCGCACGTGCCATGGCTCCGTGCAGCTCCTGGAAAGAGCGGCAAGTCCTCTCTCCGGCTCCTACATGTAGGGGCAACCAGGGGTCTCCACATGCTACCCAAACCTCAAGCACAGGCTCTGCAGCTCCTATTGGCCAGGAGCTGCATGGGCAGCACCTATGGACAGCGCAGTGTACGGAGCTGCCGAGCCGCGCCTCTGCGTAGTAGCCGGAGCAGGGACATGCTGCTGCTTCCGGGAGCTACTTGATGTAAGTGCCACCCAGAGCCTGCACCCCGACCTTCTCTCATGCCCCAACTCAGATCCCCCTCCTGCTCTCCCAGCCCTGAATACCTTCCTGCACCCCAAATCCCTCAGCCCCACCCTGAGCCCTCAAGCACCCCCCCATCCAGAGCCCCCTCCCACACTCCAAACCCCTCAGCCCCAGCTCAGAGCCCCCTCCCCCACACCTCCTGTCTCAGCCCGGAGCCCCTCCCATACTCCAAACCCTTCTGCTCTACCCCCAGCCCTTCCTATACCCCTCATTTCTAGCTCCACCCCAGAGCCCACACCCCCAGCCAGAGCCCGCACCCCAACCAGAAATGTTGTGAGCATTCATGGCCCACCATACAATTTCTATACTCAGATGTGGCCCTCAGGCCAAAAAGTTTGCCCATCCCTGAGCTAGACTGTCAGTGGTTTTATGGCGAGCTAATAAAGTGACCCAGGAGCACATATACCTTGCTGCTTTGGCTAAATCTAACTATAGGATATCACCAATTTCGGAGCGTTTGCCAAATTTGGACAGCCTGACCTAATACTGGCACCCTCCATTATGACCTCCACTAGACATGGGTGATAGCATACCTAAACTTGACTATTCTGAGTAATTCCCCCATTGTTTCTGTGAGACTATGCAAAAGTAGTCAATTTAAGCATGTGGATAAGTGTTGGCAGAAACAGAGCCTTACATTGCAAGTGATGTACACTGCTGACAAAATTAGGTTTTAACTGAGTTAACAAGAAAGAATTCATATCAAAACTACAGTAGTCTAGCTTGGGTGCATTTTCTAAATCTGTCTCTACAACCTATATCTGTCTTTGGGGGCAACAGTAAGAGTCAGAAATACACATCTTATCTGTAAGTTACAATATACACCTCCTAACAGAGGTAAAACAGAGCAACAAAAAATCTAATAATGGTCAGAATTGCTGCTGTCTAAAGCATTATGTTGGACGGATTCTGAAGAAACACTGAATTTTTTTAAAAAAATATATATATTTTAAGCACACTTTTAAATACCTATGTTACTAATATCCATTCAGATTATTAGAAGCGAAAGTAATGTAAAAACTCAAGTTTGTCCCAATTTATGGTGTTTCATGGTCCAAACTGAGAAAACGCAAAAAGGAAAATAAACAAATTACCTTTATGTGTAGGTTCCTAATGGTATGCCATTTGGATTTCAAACATTGGTGGGGAATGGTGGTGGTTTTTTAAACTATAGTTACAGACAGCAACATAGAAACACTCCTGTTACGCTTTGGTTTGCAAAGCTTTTAATAAAATTTAAATGTTGGGGCAGATGCCCAAGTTAGGAAATATCCCATCCCCCCCATGTTTAACTGACATTTTTATAGTTCCACTTCCTATTGCTTGAACACTTCCATTACTAGTTTGGCCCCCAAAGTGTAGAGAGAAAAGGAGTCCTTGCGGCACCTTAGAGACTCACCAATTTATTTGAGCGTAAGCTTTCGTGAGCTACAGCTCACTTCATCGGATTCCGAAAGCTTATGCACAAATAAATTGGTGAGTCTCTACGGTGCCACAAGTCCTCCTCTCCTTTTTGCCAATACAGACTAACACGGCTGCTACTCTGAAAAGCGCAGAGAGGTTGGCTGAGGAACTTCTTTGGGGTCGTCTATCCACAGCAATTGTAGCCGTTTAGCTAAATCAGCATTTCTGAATAGCTGCACCAGCAATACCCCCAAGAACAGCAGCTCTCCCTGCTTCCCAGCCTCCCCCACGCGATCAAGGAGGGCAGTGCAAGACCTGAGTCACAGCCACCCCACCCCACTGCAATCCAGGCGCTGCGGGGAGTGCCCTGGGCGGCACCGCTCCCTGCGCTGGGCACAGGTGCGAAGGAGAACACGCGCCCCCCAACAGCAACCCCAGCCCCCCGCCCGCACGAGCCGGCCAGCCCAGCCGGGGCAGCACGAGGCAAAGCCCGGAGCCAGCGACACCTGTTTCCGTTGCTTTCCTAAACGCCCAGGTGTTGACGACTAGCGGCAGCGCCGCTGGACTCACGCCCGCCACCCCGGACACGGACACAGGCGGCGGCGGCGGCAGCAGCCAGAGGAGGAGGAGGAGGCGGAGGCGAAAGACGTGAGGCGCGCCGCACCCCATCGCCGCGCGCCGGCTGCACTCATACATCATCCGGGACGCGCGCGCCTGAGCTCGTGACTAATCACGCGGCCACAATTTCACAATCCCACCCGGAAGGCGCTCCCGACCGCGAGGGAGGGGAAGGAGCTGTTTGGCTAAGCGAATGGCCCCGCCCCCTCGCCGTTCCCAGCTCCCTCCCTCCTCTCTCCAGTGCAGTCAGTGCTGTTACCGCCACCAGGCCCCACTCCCCCCGGCAGAGCCCATGTGCTGCTAGGCTGTGGGCGGGGTTCAGCTGCCGCCCGCTCAGTCCAGGCGGCTGGCTGCCCCCCTCCACCCCCCCGACTTGCACCAGGCTGAGGTGTGAGCTGGACCCCTCCTTGTTCTGTGCCCGGGTGCCAGTTCTGACCCACCCTGGGGTGGGGCTGCCTCGGGTCTCTCACCCAAGTTCTGTGAGTTAGAGCTGTTGCCCTGGCACAGGAGAGGGGGAGCCGGCCTCGAGGTGATGCCTAATGTCCCAGGCATGGGGACTCCTGCTCTGCGGCCAGGACAAGGTGTAGGCACTCACCCTAACTCAGGACAGGCACCGTTGCTAGCCAGGAAAGCACCTGTGCCACTTGGATGACTCTTAGCAATGCACAGAGTAGGCCACCCCCATCTGAGATGTGAATGTGTGTTGTTTATTTCATTATGTTTCAATGATTATTTGTATTGAGGTAGGGCTGTTGTTGCCACCTCTCATAATAGTGGATGTTTGTCTGAAAACTGCAACACCAGGAGTTGTGGTTACCAGGAGAATATCAGGTGTCATTTAAAAAAAAATAGGACTTTAGCCTTCATGGTTGCAGAGAAAAGCTTGAAAGGGGGAACCCTAAAGGCTCACAAACCAGAAGGCAAATAAAAAGAACCCACAAGTTATTTTTAAAATCTTATGATTTTTAAGCTAGTGTCATACTTTTGGGAGGCCTGACAATTAAACTAGAGTTTGTCAGTGATTAAGACTGAACACAATAAATCAGGCTCCAGTGCTCTTTGAAAAAAGTATGCTCTTTCTATGTATGATCATAAGATACATGCATCAGCTTCTAAGTGTCATTCTGCTCTTGTATGAGTGTATCTTCTAGCAGAGGGGGAGTGTCTCTGTGATGGGCTTTAACTAGTTTCCATGATCTTCTGCTATTGTGGCAAATCATTTATTGAAGCTGACTTTATAAAGTTTATCTTTTTTAAAAGAAAAACAACCACAATGTATATTACATATTTTCATAATCCCGCCAACTGTCCTCAAAATGTACTGCTTAAAAAACACCTGCAACAAATAGTTTAAAAGTGTTATGTTACTATAGCAGCTTGAATTATTTTAAAGCCCCAGGCTCACCTGACGTTAGCACCTCAGACACAGTCAATACAAGACACTGATTGTGTTCTGAATAATTGCATACAAGCAACCAGTTATTACTTATGAACAACAAGAGAAACCAACTGTTGCTCTCAGAACTGGGGTGTTAAAAAGGTATTGCAGAAATACTTTTCCACTCAATATCATTGGTCTTCTGGAATACATCATGGGTCAAATTCAATGAAATTGTACCAGGAATGTATTTGGCCTCATATAGCTAGACAATTCATCAGAAAGAAGGAAGATGAGATGTCTGGGTCTTACATATGGCAAGGTCAAGTGTGTAGGCATGCATAAATTGTGAGTACACCCAAGTTGGTTTAAAAAGCCTGCAGCTATATTATTATTATTATGACAAAATAATCCACAAACTTTGGAAGGCTGCTGTAGTCACCAAGCAACAGTATTATCCTTTATTACAAAAGTCAACAACATAATAAAACACGCTTAAAATATTGGGTCTGACCACAAGAATAACTCGACTTTAGCTTCCAAGATTTCCCAAGAGTAAAATTGCAAGAAATCTTATTCAGGTAAATACCCTGTTAGCTAATTCATTTCTGATATTAAAGTTCTTATTTCTGCTATATATCTCTTTATAAGGCTTGCAGGGAAAAGATAAGGGCAAAAAAAAGTATGAGTTACTGCTTGCTTAAGAGAATAAGGAGAAAGAATTACTAACAAGAAAGTAGGCCTGTTAATAAATGAAAAGGAAGACAAAATTAACCACTATTCTAAATTGGCTATGTTACTGAACAGCTTGTATAGTTCATCTTTTTACAAGATAAATAAAAAAGGAGTGGGGACCGTTATGAAGTAATGAAGAACTTGCCTACATAGTTTTTGTGCACTGGAAAATACTGATCATGATGAATGCATTTGCATCATGCAAGCCTCGAGGGCAGGACATTTAAGGAACCTGAATGTTTGGTAGGACACATGACAGCGTGGCATTGGGTCATGATGCTTGTTTAAATGTAGATTTGGTTGGTTTTGTTTCTATGACAGTTCTTTGCAAGTGGTAGTCAAAATTTAGTAACACAAATTATTAAGTATCAGAGGGGTAGCCGTGTTAGTCTGTATCCACAAAAACAATGAGTAGTGCCCAGTGGCACCTTAAAGATTAACAGATTTATTTGGGCATAAACTTTCATGGGTAAAAAACCCACTTGTTCAGATGTATGGAGTCAAATTATTAATCTATCTCATATAGAAGAATATTATTATTATTTGTATTGCGGAGCTTCTGTCTGCTAGGCACCGTACAAACACATAGGGTCAAATTCTGGCCTCACTAATACCGGTGTAAAACTAATAGTAAAGTCAGTAGAGTTACTCTGGATTTATACCAGTAAAACTGAAAGCAGCATTTGGTTAGCATCACTCAAGGCCAACTATTGGTGCTATATCCATCTACTGTAAGTTATTTGAACACTTGATTTTAATTCTGCCTCTGTTGTAAACTGTTTTAAACAATATTCTTGCCTTTGAAAGTTGTTTGTACCTCCACAGACGTTGACTGTATTCTGATTCTGATTTCTTTTCTGGATTAATGGAACCTCACTGCAGTCTCCCACTATCTTGAGTGTTAATTGCACTCTACAGACCATAGCTAAATTAGAATACTGGTAGAGGTAAGAGATGCCACATCTAGTGAACAAAGTGATGATTCCATAGATTGTACCCTGTTAGTAAATTATAAGAAGAGACAGTATTCTAGAGAAAGACTTTCTTTGCAAAAATCCACAATTCACAATAAGATGAGCATCAGTCAGCTCCCTGGTTGATTGGTACTGAGTAAATAATAAAACCAGGGAGAAACTCACCTCTCCTACTAAGAGCATCTCTTCCAACAGTGGCCAGATTCTGCCATAAGTTACAAGTGTTCAGTCTCATTTGGGACCATCTGATCAAAAACTGCATGCCTAGCCTTTCTTTGTTTGTCTAATGTTTCACATTCTGATGCCATGAAATCCAATTGATTTCTGTATTTGTAGTTTGTAACTTGTTGACATTTTTAACCTTGATTAGGCTCTATGGCGATCTCAAATTAACACACCCATACATAGACAAAAACATCAAACTAGAGAATATTTTCCGTGAGTGAACCAAAAGAGGTACAATAATTATTATTCGATTAACATTTGTTGTTGAAATTCGCATAGCTGTACATTTTTGCTAACACTAAAGATTTGTGAATACATAAGCCATTTTAAATTAAATCTTACTACTAATTGAATAGATTTTTATTACCTTATTATATTATCTTGATCTATGTAGAGTAGTTTTGTGGAAGTAGATGTCCTCCATTAGTCTGTAATAAAAACTAAATTGGAGGAAATCATGTTTTCCTTCTTTCCTGTTACTGTTTCTGTTTCATTTTTAAAAAAATAAAAAGTTGTACCAGATTCCCAGATTATGATGGCTCACTTTCTTTTTTTTTGTAACTGTTCAAAGTAATTATTGTGTCTTATATGTTCTTACAGTAATATGTTGGCCTGTTGTGCTCTTTTGTCTCAAAAGAAGCTACAGTATGTGTAATATATATCCCATTTGTAATTGCAATACTGGTCCACTGCAGTAATAAAGTTGTCATACTGAACATATAATGGACCACTTTACATTGTTAGCACTGCCTTTTTTATTACAACTGTTTGTAACTTTATGTCTTCATTAATGTGATCCATTGCAATAATAAAGTTGTCGGACATCTCCTGCAACTTACTGTTTTCTACCCCCTGAAAGTTACTTTGGCTTTGGCAGCTGAGTTTACTTACTACTTCAATGTCGATATTGAGGTAACCAGAAATGTGGCTACCATAATCGTATTATGGAATAAACGTGGCAGTTTATGAGATCTGCATCCATTTTATATAAATTTGTTATGATTTGGTGGTAGTATCAGTAAATTTAAATGGGGATTTTGTAAGGACAGGATTTTATAATTGTACTATAAAAATTGATGTAAACTTTGAATTAATTCTGCCAGCCACCCTTTTTGTATAACAGAAAGGAATGACCGTCTGAGACTGGGATCTTGTTTCCTATATGCATTATAAACTTCCCTCTAGTCATATCTTTGGTTTAAGATTTAGTGAGTAAAAGACAGGATCTTATATTGTGTCTGTGTTAATTAGATTAAGGGAATGTTAAAGGCCTGAGCCATAATATAAACTGTTTTGACCACAAGATGTAGTGAAGTTTAATTTCTGTCTTCTCTGTGAGAGACTGTGTGAATGAGGAATGCATGCATCAGGAAAATATAAGGTGTGAAGGCCATTGTTAACCAGATGGTCAAAAAAGGAGGGGCAAAGATGCCTAAGGAGACTTATCGATGCCAGAGAACCATCAGTGCCCATCCATGACTGAGGAAAGGCAAATTGACAACCCTGAGGTAAAGGCTGGCACCCTAAAGACAAGTGATTAAATACAGGATGACCCTCTCTGAGGTGTTTTGGAATGTTTACATCAAAAGATACACCAATTAAGGAGTAACCTGTCACAAACTGACACAGCAAAATCCATAGACTTGAACAGAGAAAAAGAACTATAAGAACAGGGTGCTTTGCCATGGGACTTTGGGTTCGTCTTGCCACTACTCCAGGAGCACTGGATCACAACCGACAAATCCCAGCTCCCCTCTGCGACCAATCTGGCTGGCCACTAGATTGATCCAGACTCTGGACTGGTAACTATAAACATCAACTGGCAGGACTGTGTGCATGATGTGTATGTGTGTGTGACTGAAAAGCATATGCTAACTGTTGTATTTTCAATAAATATGGCGTATTTGCCTTCTCTCTTATAAAAGATCCTGTGTGCTTTGTATAGCATAACAACTTCACTGAATTAGGAATGCATTCAACACTGGAAAACAAACATACATCAGATGATATGCTCCATTGACGTTTTTGTGGACCTGGTATCCAAATGCAATATACAGTTACTCTGGGGGTTAACATACAACATTTAGGCCTCAATCTTGGAAATCTAAGTGTGTGGGTGGACTCCTGAGCAGAAAAACATTGAAATCAATGGGTTCTGCCCACATGGTTTTCTTTGCAGGTAGGGGCCTTAGCAACTCTTTGTTCTTATGCAGACTGGTGCCTTTTAGTATTTTGGAAAAAAATGCTACTTTTGAACAAGTGCTTTTTAAATTAATTAGCCCCACCTCCCTGCAAAAAAAAAAACTGTTCTGTGTGGGCTATTTGATTGAGGAAAAGGAAAACAATGCTATTTTCTCAGGATTCATTTCTCATGAATAGTAATAAAAATATATTTTTAGAGTAAATTAGTTGTCTATTAACTAATGAGTTTTAGCTTATTTGGAAATGCTTTTGTAGCTGCCAAGAGATTTAGGCCCAGATTTTAGCCCCATGGGCTGGCGAGCTGCAAAAGAGCCAATTGCAGCTCCCTGATTCTGGAGCTGGTTCTGTGCCAGCCCCAGTATAATTTAGAGCAGCTGGGGTGTACTCTAAATGAACTCCCATTGGCTATAGCCTTCAAAACCCATTATGCAAGCTCAGTACAACTGGAATGAAGTAATGCTCTAGGTGTGCCTGCTCATGCCCACAAAATAGAATACTGTAGGAAGTCATAGCAAAGAAATCAGCTATGCGGTCTACACTCTAGTTGAATTTATCCCTGGCTGGGGATATCTGGCAGTGGGCAAGCTCCTTTGCACCATCAACAGTCTATAGGTGTCAGATCCAAGTATCTAATTCAGTAGTAATTTTCCATTCTAATTATTGCCCTGTGGAAGCTATGGAGAACTCCAGGGCTAAGCAGCTGCTGAGGTTACCCTGATTCCAAATAGGGAAAAATATATCCTTTTCTTTGGCTGCAGAATGGCAATTAGGCATTCTGTGCTCCTTCTTCCAAACCAGAGTATCTGATTCCATCTAGACAGGTGTGGCAAGATATATTTTAAATTGAGATGACAAACACGGAATATGGCAATCCTACTTTAAGGCTGCCATTACATCTTTAATTACACTCTTGAACACACATATTGCCCACAAGTAAAACAATTAGAAAAAGTTTACAATGCCTGGACTAAATGAGGTAAATTAAGGATTAAATAGCAGCTGCAGATCTGAATTCCTTGCTTTGTGAGGATTTAATCTGAGTCTTTGAACACATTAAGCAACATTCTGCTCAGTCACATCTGTGCAGCTTCACTGAAGTCAATGGGAATTGCCTGGGTGTAACAAAGCAGAATTCTGCTCAGTATTTTGTGTGTTTTAATAATGTCTAATTTCCTCTGAAGCTTTGGCAGCATTCACACTATAAATTTTACACATTTGCTGATTATCTTTGATATTTATCCTATGAAATAATTTGTTGAATTAAAATCATCATTAATCTCAGACAGAATATTTTCCTCACCACCCGGTTTTGATTTTAGAGTGCAACAACAGTGGGAGTCATGTAGCTTTCAGAATCAGACATATGAATTCAGATTGCAAATGAATAATAATGGACCTGATTCAGCAAGCCCTTACTCCTGCGGATGGTCTCATTGGCTTCATTTAGATTGTTCACAGAAATCTGTTACTCCCATCGGTAGGAGTTAGGAGGATTAGGCACAACTTCTGAACACTTTCAGAATCCTACTTGTCTGGAAATCATTTTTAGTTGTTAATCTTCCATATATCAATATTTGTCCACATTTTCAGAAAAGAATTCTACAAAATTAACAAAAATGTCACTTTGCCAAAGATACCTGTTTGGCATACAGAATACCTATTTTTTCTCTTATTTGTCCAATAACCTATTTTCTCTTTGTTTAGAAAGAAATCCTGAACCTGAATGCAGTAACTTTGTCAATTCCTTTTGAAATGTGGGATCGGTGTGCCTATTAAAAGCACACTGTGATGGCTTTTTCACTTATTTTTTATTTAGAAGGGTTGCCTCTCATTCTTGATATTTCCTGTTTATTTTTTTTGTTTATAATCTAAGTGTATTTTTATTATATACTTGCTACCCTAATTATTATCTGTATGTTTTACATTGATTCTTGTTTCCTCCACATAGTTTGATTCTTCATTCTGTTACCCCAGCTTTACACCATCTTAACTTCACTAATTAAGGTGATTTATACTGGTGTAAAACTGGTGCAAAGGACTGGAGAATCAGACCTTTGTTCTCTAGTTTTCATGTGCTTGGAAATTAAAAAGAGGTTTTCCTGGATAGGCTTAGAGAATTTGCACATAATTGCTGAGAGTTTGTTTATCAGGTTTGAGAAGCTTCATAAAAATTTGTGAATAGAAAATGCACTGCTATTTACTATTTTACTAGTTGTAACGCTGCACACAACACAATTAACCATCTGCTATTAGAAATATGGCAAATGTTTTATTTGTGTCTGTAGGAAAATACAAACAGATTTTGCCTTTTAGAAATTGCCTTTTATATGTTTTTTGAGATCATATTACAGAAAAGCCAGGAATCTGTTAAACACTTTGTTTTATTCAGCATAACAGTTGGAATATTCTGAGACTTGATGAAAAAATGAATAATATCACACCGGAACTGCTGAAGTTACTATACATGCCTCCTTCCAAATGACTCTTAATTTCCTGCTGGTCTGGTAGAAAAATCTATTCATTATGACTCATTTTTAACATGATCCAGCTTCAAAATAGAAACTTTATTGTTCTTATTCTTATATAAGGAAAACCTACCGTGATGATTACCCAAAGCAACCATTAGAAACAGGAAGATGTACAACGTGACTGATGCTGGATATGGTCCATATGTTAACCTACATTTTCCAGCCAAAGCCAATAAACACAAATATTAGTAATTAGAATCAGTAGCTTATACTGCATATTTATTATTGAGAGGGACTATATAATTCAGTCTTCACCACCCTGAATGTCCAACCACATTTTCTATATTACATATTTTTGTCATTTAAATATTGTCATTCAAATATGGAACAGCAGCTGTGCAGCTCGGGGCACATATGTTGGATGATAGTGAAGATACACATCTGGTGCCTGGTTCTCGTTGATTGAATTCCAGCTGGAGATTTAAATTCATATACAGCAGTGACAACAGAAATTGAGGGGTGCATATTATTCCACAGGAATTTTTCCTTTCCTTACTTGCGCTGTGTCTTATGGTGAGTCTTTGCCTGATCTATATTAGACTATAAGATCTTCAAGTCAGGAAGTGTTGTCTAACTTCATGTTTCATAAACTGCCACGTATATTTATAATGCTACACAAATTATAATAGTAATAATCAGTAATATCATATTGAATGAAATGTCAAAACCCCATAACAAGTACCTTTTTGAGATAAAATTTCATACGATAGAATTCAGGAGATTAGAATCAAGATGGATGTTATGACGTTGTTTAGAAGGAAATTGTATTGCCTAGAGATCTTGTGTAACCACTGCTAGTCATTTCTAATCAACCTTAACTTGGAGTCCGTAGGATGCTCATGGTAATATGGAGAACTGAATAGTACTTACATAAAGTGGTAAAACTCCTTAGAGAACATATACAGTTGCCAAGATTTCAAATATTACCTGACAATAGATTAAAGCCCAACTAAGTGTCAAATTTAAGTCAAATTTACAGCACTGAAAATGTGCTAAAATTCCCTGTTGATTTTGAAAGAAAGGAAAAACAAAACTGTAGCCAAGACTTGAGTCTGTAGGTGTTCTGAAACAGTGCTTGATTTTTTTCTTCTAGATGATCAGCTACACTACGAGGTTTTATGAAATGCTCAGCATCCTCCGAGGGATTTCCCCCTCTTAACTTGCTAAAATATACATGTCGATAAATCTTGACACAAGATCCCCACCCCCACCCCCGCCCAGGTGTTAGAATTAGGCCCTGCACATGTAGCAATTTTATACAGTGCTTCTGACTGAATTGGGCATGGATTTTAACCATCCCGTTAGCCACCTAATCTGGCACATCATTCAGTTTCTGTAAGTAGTTAGGTGCACCATTATTTTGTTTTGTGGACAGGCACCTCAACTGTTCCGCTGTAACTTTCATTGTGGCAGTTCATGGATACAAAGTTAAACCTCACTATTTGCCTTTTTTTTTTTTTTTCCCTTCAGGCACCTCCTTTTGTGTGCTGTAACATTTCTGCTCTGTTTATAATCTGCAGTTTCCAGAAGCTGGAGGATGAATGTTTCTGCAGCAACAAGCTGTTAACAAATAGCCACAATTGTGAGCACATTGGGACTGCCTTTTTCTTAATGTGTGTACAGCACTTAATACCATGGAACCCATTCCATGACTGGGACTGAAGTTATGTGAAATTTTCTGAATTTTGATGTTTACAACAAAAAAGGAGTAATCTTTTGCAAAAATATTTTCAATTCCCTTGCCTCCCCCTCAATTTTCCAACCAATTCTAACTGGAGAGTCTCAGTGCTACAATACAATAATAATAATAATTAAAGGGACATTTATTATTCTACACATAAAAAATAATATATGAATAGATGTGCAGGGTTTTTCTCACCCATATTTTAGACAATGGGGAAAAAAGGCAACTAAAGTTTTCTTCTTGTATTAACCCACATATTGTGTGATTCCCACCATCGTTTTACGGGTGGACATATTTTGTGGTATAATTAAAGGAGATTACGATGGCAATTCTCTCCAAAAAGAAAAATTGTAAAATATGTTACTGTACATTTAAGAAACAGAGATCTTGCCTAAGTTACATAATGCACATGGAAATCTGAGCTATATATTCCATGAAAGTGATTCAGGAGTGAAATCTTCATGTTCAATTTGTATCATTGTTTTTAGATGACATTTGGTAACAACAGATGTTAGGTTTTACTTTGACTCTAAAGACAGAAATTCTACTGAAGTAAGTTAGAGAATGGGTATTTAGCATACATATCAGAAGACAAATAAAATGCAAAATCCAAATCATGGCAGGGAAAATTATACTCCCCTATCTGGAAAATAACATAGTAGTGTTTCAGTAAAGTAGGAAGTTTTGTACACAGTGTAAAAATGGAAACTATTTTGATTGTGCTAGAAAAGTCATTATATTTTAAATAAGTTAAAGAATAGTTTTTAAAGTTTGGTATGTTCATTTTTTTATCTATTTTTTTCTGTAGCAAAAGAGTTATTCCAACAAAGGTATCTTCTGTGATAGGGTTATAACCCTAGAAATATACAGGGACTTCTGCTTATGTCAATGAACTTGAATTCATTAACTTTGCATATTTTTGTTTATTTTTGGAGTAGCAGTACAGAGTCTGTCCAGGCTATTAAAATGATCAAATTATGAATCCATCTACAGTATGTAAGAACTGTCAAATGAAATAGCATATGTTTCAGTGTGTAAGTCACTAAAATAGGTTCAAGTAGGGGAAATATGAGGTTACAACTTAATCCATGCAATAAACATAATCTTCAGAAGCTGAAAAAAAGGCAGCTAAGAGAAGTAATCAAATTCACTTGAAAATCAGATGGGACATGGAACTTTCTTCACATTTCACATTAGAAGGTGTGTGTAGATTCTTAAGTAGAGTTTGTCATTATTTGAACTCGTGGAACATAAGGAGCAGCTGGTGCAATACACCATATACATTCAATTGTAGTGCTTCTCTGAAAATTTCAGACAAATAAGAATCTACTCAACCATGGAATTACACCATTCAGAATGATTACTGATCAACAGATAACTTAGTAACAATACTCCCAACTGAAAGACCTGGCTTTGGCCCTGCTGTCCACTACTGTTCTTGAGATTTAAACTATACATAGATTCCATAAACTAAAACTTAATTTAAAAGAGATTAAGGTTGGTGAAGTGGTGTTTCCCAATTCTAAACTCTAAAGAACAAGAAAATAAGTTATGTGACACCTCTTAACAATATCCTGCTGTATATAAAGTATGTTTCCGCCAACAGTGACATACTCCACATCATCTCAGGGAACTTTTCCCTCACAGTATAATGCACAATTCTAATTATAACCTCAGCAACTGTGGAACTGAAAGTATATCATACAACGGCAGCGAGTTGTACTTGAGAACAAACTGAAGGCTAGCTTGTGGCTGGCTTTCACGTGACTATGTGAGGAGTGGAAAGGAGCAAGGGGGTATGGAGGGGTGTGCCCGAGGAGACTCCTTCTGAGCAGTCCCCTGCACTTACCTGAGTGCTGGTACTGCAACTGAGAGTGGCCTTTGTGCCAAGGGCAGAAAAAGACAGAGGTCAGGGCCATCTAGGGGAGCAGGCAGCAACATCTTTGGGGATGGTGCTCTCACAAACTACCCCTAGATACCAGGTCACTTGTGGAGGAATTCTGCCCTGGGGAGGCACAGTCCCATCTAAAGGTCCTCCTGAGATGATGGAGCTCTGCCCCACTCCCAATGGCTAAATGCAACAGTTGGGCTTTAAGTAAGGATTTCAGCATCTGGGACACAGTAATTAACATTATTTTTCAACCCTTACCACTTTAGTGGGACTACTTGCTTGTGTGAATATCACTCCTGTAATAGTTGCAGAATTGGGTCAATATAAATATTACTGGCATATGTAGATAAATAGATAGATATAGTATAGCCATGGAGCTTGGAAACCTTTTGCTTATATGTCTCATTCTTAAAATATAGCTGCACAGCCTCTAATTTTATCTTCCACGTTTGGTCAATAGGTGGCACAAAGCCATATAATTTGTAGTGGGAAAGTTCTGGTTAGACTCAGTGCACAGAGAATTCTGTAATTTCCACATTTAAATAAATATATTTTACATACTTTCTGCGCCAGTGTTGGTGGATAAAGAGGAAACCAGTCTCTTTCAGTCCTCTGTCTTTTTTACTGGGTTGCTAGCCTGGTTCCATTTCTATAACCAGTGACGGGTTTTTACAAGGGTAGGGGCTAACCTTGTGCTCAACCTTACCCATGTTATTTGGCTTTGGGACAGGCAGCCACATCAAGATACTGCATTGTAAGGAAGAAATGCTGATTAATCCATCATCATATTCTTTGCATTGAAACCCACTTGGTCAAACACCACAACAGGGACTCATGTATTTAAATGCTGACCTCAAAAAGGAAAGCTTAATTTTTTCCCATGAAGAGAAAAAGGTACATAGGGTAAATTTCCATTCTCATCCTAAGGTTTATAAACTGACAAATGGTTGCTCTGTAATGGGTAGAGGAAACCTCAACAATAACTGTTCCTTATATAATTTGATCATTTGAATATTAAACCTTTCTTTAATAAATATCACATTTTTACAGAGTGGAAAGATGATAAATGATAAAGATAAAGATGTGATAAAATATCACATTTTATATAGTCAAACTGTTCTTTTTTTAATTTGCTTTGTATACAAGTGAAATGTTCTGGATCAGATAGATGCAATATTCCTGCTTTTTTTAGAGTGCTCTAATGTGAGGCTAAATGCCTGTTCATTTCTTTGTGAGAAGCCTTCTGCTTTCTTAAATTTCACTATATACATTTCATTGGTTAATTTGCTGTGTTTTAAATGGTTCATTCTATTACTCTCAGACAATATACAATGTTTATGTTTAGAAGCCAGTGCAGCCATGATGCTTCATATAATATTGGTGTTTTATTCTGCCTGACCTCGTGTCAGCTTGGACTGAGCACATTCTGTCAAATTGCCTCCATTATTCCTCTATTACTTTGGTGGATTGTGCCTCTGCTGTAATTGTCAGATGGATTCCTAATTCCTTAGTGACCCTAATATATCAGGTACATTAATTATGGGAAGACTCAGACTGTAGCACACGTTCAAGTTTTCACTGTTTGTTATTTGCTTTGTGTTGGCTTGCAACTACCTATAGATAATCCTTAAAATGTATATTATAATTTAGCAGAATTTGCTGCGTATTTTGTGCTTTCATTCTCTTTAGGTTTTACTGTTATATACTAAAAGTAAAAAAAATCACTTTGAAAGATTCTTACAACACATACAAAACAGTGTTTTGACATTCTTATTTGAGTCCTTGTTAATATGACACATCCTATCCAAATCTCTTGAAAGGGGTTGAGCTACTGACACAGAAGAGGGCACATTGTTACAAAATGCCATCTTTCTTGAAATATGCCAGTTAGTATGATAACATCTCAAATCATGCCAGTATTTTGTGCAAAATTGTCCTGGCCTTAGCTTTGGTGTAAATTAGCTGAGAGTTTCTATGAGTTGCCCAATAAAATAATTACAAAATAATTAGTGCATATGGTCAAACTAAAAGTAGTTTGTCATGTAACTATTCTTGGTAGTCTTTTATGCTCACTATCGCATCAAATTTCAATCACATAATCAAAACTAGTTCATTTGGAAAACTGATTAAGTCTTAACTATTAATCTGGGTGATTATGTTGCTAACATTTCATAGTCTGAATCTTTTGGGTGAATTTATAATTATATATTAATTTATTATTATTAATCGAAAGGAGCCCCCAGTGGGTACCAACTGCTCTGCTTACAGAACTACCAAGTGTGCGACCCTATAATAATATCCAAAAATAGATTTGTGATGTGTTATAACTACTTTACTAGTACATCAAAATTTTGAAAATTAAAATACAGATGAGTTGAGAGTTGCATATCCTTTAGGATGCCTGCAATCCCCTATTTTTATCTAATGCCTACATGTGCCATATCTGAGATCTACTGTCTATTAACATCTTTTCTTTACATGACTGTGATGGGTACTAAGAAACGTGAGTCCACATATATCAAATGAACCAACTATGGCCCCAACCCTTCAAAAATACATGCATGTGCTTATTTTTTTCACAGTTTTGCCAGCTGTCATGATTTTATCATAAGGATCAGGATATTTTGTGGTGTTCCCAAAGCTCCATCTTATGGAGTCATGTGATCATGACATAATCTCTGCTTTCACTTCAAGAAAAATGTAACTTTTTAGCCCTCATGGTTATAGAGAAAAAGCTTAAAATTGTGACTTGAGTATAACCTAACAGTTCAAAAGCCCAACAGTAAGTAAAAACAACCCCAAATCTATTATTTTTAAAGCTTCATGATTTTTAAGCTAGTCTAATGATTTTTTGGGCTGGCTGATTTATGAATTTGGAATGCTTGGAGTTGACAATGTTGTTCATGAGTAGTTCTACTGAAGTCAGTCGTTTTTCTTTTAGCATGTGCATATGTGTTTGCAGGATTGGGACTTTGTTCTTGTGTGAAAGATACAAGATGATAAAAGCAGCTAAAAATTAGCAGTTTTTAATATATTTTACAAAGGTGCAATGGTGTTTGAATAAGGAATAATTCAGGGTGTTTTAAGTTTTTTTTTTAACCTCGTAAGTGTTCCTAAATATGCAACATGCCCACATTCAGGTTATCTGGATATATTAAATTGAAAAAATTACAGTATATGATAAACCAAAAGCAAAAATGTATAAAGATTAAGAGAAATGAGAAGTGGCATCTGGTCATTTTTAGCTATGCTCTGAGGTGTGGTGACTCATGGGGACTATAGTTCTAAATATTTGTACTGACCCTTGTGATAGGGTATACAAACTCCATGCTGGCCAGGAAAAGGTCAATAAGCCACTCTGGGGTCAATCAGCACCACCCTGATACACCCACAATAGGTGTCAGGCTTGGAGGGAGGTGTTAAGGGGAAAAGCCCACAATAGGTGTCAGGCTTGGAGGGAGGTGTTAAGGGGAAAAGCCCAGGACTGACTGGAAAGGAGAGCAGACCTCTACCTTGCATTCCATAACAGAAGCTTTACTGGGGAGGTGATCAGGATCTCTTGGAGAGGCTGCTGCTTGTCATAGCCTCTCTGAGGGAAGATAGGCTGGATGTGAAAGTACTGTTTGCTAATTGTGCCTTGCTTGTTGCTTCTGGGTAAGACTAGTGTGTGGTGCCCTACCTGAAGGGAGTGACAGCCAAATAAAACTTCTTTTGGTTTTGTTACATCTAATCAAGGAGTTGGTTGTGGTTTGCCCTGAGCCTAGGAGTAATCTGGGTCACAGTACTGTACCTCACTCATTTTTCTTAGCAAAGCATGTACATTATATAGTGAAAAAATGCATTATGGGACTAGCAATGTTAGAAATGGCAATTTAGGTTTGTCACGGTGTCTGGTATGGGCCACAGTTGAGAGGGCCAATCTCAGGTCAGACTGTTAAAAAACTGGGCAGACACTCCCACACTGGTGATAAATTCTATAATTAGATTCATCCAGACCAGCAACAAATGTGTGCTACCGGATCACTATATTAGCTTACTTTGGAGCCACAGACTGTCACCTGAGGTGCTCCAGCCTATATTACCACTCAGACAACTTGACTTCTCTGACAAAAGGTTATTAAAACCAAAAGTCACCACACATTAGGTTCTTCCAGCCCCAAAGGGCCAGTCACTTACTCACAGGTAAATGGATGCTAAGGATCTCACACCAAAGACAATGCTGTCAGCTAGTCTCTTTGGAAAACTAACTAAAGATTTATTAGCTAGGAAAAAGAAATGAGACTTTTTTACAGGATAAAGCAGGTAAAACATATTACAGGTGAATTAGAGTTTAAGTCCAAAATGCTAGCAGGGATGTTAAATCTGCTAGTTTTCTACACATCTCTCTGGGTTGCCCAAATACTTTTTGGGACCCTGGTCCTTTTGTTCAAAATTTCCCCTGTTAGAATTCACCAGACCAGAGATGGGGTAGGAAAGAGGTGGCTAGGGGCCTTTGTTCTCTCTTTTTATATCTTGACCCTTTTTACTGAAAAAATCCTTGCTGTGTCATGCGGCTAAGCAATTCCATGGCGTATGTGCTTTGCCATCAGTTCTTTATATGAACTGCAAATTTTTGCTTGCACCTTCTGTGTACCTGCTATTTGAGGTGTCTTCAGTAATGACATGCAGAGGCTCTTGGTTACAGTTCCTTTGTTATTTCTGAAGAGCTAACCTGTGGGTGTTTCTCAGACTCAGAACGTTTGAGTTACAAACATAGCAAAATTTCATAACTCTACACATAGTGTGGATACATACATTATAACTTTTCAAATGATACCTCACAAATAGGGCTGTCGATTAATCGCAGTTAACTCACGCGATTAACTCAACAAAGTTAATCACAATTTAAAAAATTAATCACAATTAATCTCAGTTTTAATTGCACTATTAAACAATAGAATACCAATTGCAATTTATTAAGTATTTTGGATGTTTTTCTACATTTTCATATATGTTGTATTCTTTGTTGTAATTGAAATCTAAGTGCATATTATTTTTGATTATAAATATTTGCACTGTAAAAATGATAAACAGAAGAAATAGTACTTTTCAGTTCATCTCATACAAGTACTGTAGTGCAATCTCTTTGTTGTGAAAGTGCAACTAATAAATGTAGAATTTTTTTGCACATAACCGCACTCAAAAACAAAACAATTAAAACTTTAGAGCCTACTTTCCTGGAGGAGCCACAAGCGCTCCCCACCTGCCCAGAGGAGCCCCGATCCCTGCCACTTGCCTGGATGAGCCCCAAGCCAGCTGCAGCTGTGCCTCCCTTCCCCAGATCCCAAGCCACCCAGGAAAAGCCACAGCGTCTCTTTCTGAAGACAAACCTGAACTTTTGATATATCCTATGCAGGTTCCAGAGTGGCTGAGGAGGCAGTATCTGCTACTCAGCTTCCTGGATGCATCAGTAATCTCTCTGGAGTCCAGGGAGATTACTGATGAACCTGGGAAACTGAATAGTACATACTGCTTCCTCAGCCACCCAGGAACCTGCATGGAGCATAATAAAGCAAAAACTTCCCCCGCCAAACCCGCAACCAGGTGTTCGGCGGCAGTGGAGGCAGAGCCTCCCCTGGCCTATTATATCTGCCACCCATAAACTTTTCCCTTTCCTGCAAGTCCTAATAAAATAACCTTTTTCTTAGCCATGTGTCTGAGTTGTTATGGGGACCTACCATGGCCATAACCTACAAGGTCTCGCTGCTGAAGCACCAACAGTGCTTGCCTCCAGGTTGCGGTACACCTGGCACACTCTGGTACCTTATGGGTTTGTGCTACTCTAGCAACGAGGAGCCCCAATAATATCAGGCCCTTTCCTAGCCACAAGACTACTGTTTTCGAGAAACTCTTGAAAGTCAAAGCACCTCAAAGGTGGGAGGACATAAGTGCCATGCCTTTCTTCCACACTGATGAGCAAACTATATGGGTAGCAAAAGAAAACATCTGCCTCAGAGGTGATTGAGTAGGCCTGGTTTTCTACCTAGCATGCTGTGGAGCTCTCTGAGGTGACTGCAAGCCTCTGTCTTAATGACACCATTTAGCCCCAAATTAGAAAGTGGTAAACCCCCATCTCCTAAGGGCAATAATGAGTCAGATTTTTCAAAAGAGTTCAGTAAACTGGCAGGCGGGTTCATTTAAAATCTGGCCATAAGTGTCTCAGTCAGATACAGAGTTTTTGCCTGGAAGACTGGAGTAATGACTTCAGGATTTGGCCTGCAGACATTACCCATCCAGATCATAGTCTAGCCTTTCTTATGTAACATAGCTGTCACTCATTCCTGTTGTAAAAATGCACAGGTGATGATGCCATCTTTTTGGAAAAGTTTTAGCAGATTAAATTGCATGTCTCTAAGCACTAAGGACAGAACAGATAAGATCCAGGGAAAGATAAGGACAGTAGAACTGAGAAGTTGGCACAACTATTAGATATGATGTTTGGATTATTCCACTACAAACTCAACAGGCGCTTCTGGTCCCTTTTTCGTGTGCAGTCTAGCTATGGATGCCTCAAAATTGTCTAAAACATAAAGATGAGACCACTGTGCTTAATAATGGTGTTAACACTGTGCCTGAAAATTTGTTCCTTCCGCGTACCTCACATAAATTCTGTTTGGTCTCCATCTGTGCAAAATGTAGAGGTGAACTTTAATTGAGGGCTTTTCTTGGGAGATCATGTGCCTTCTGGGGACACACGATTCCTATTATCAGCTTAAAAATATAGCAAGTTTGAGAGTGTTGTTACATAGAGATACTGAAATGTTAATTCATGCTTTTGTGACATCCAAGCTGGATTGCTATAATTCCCTGCTTGCCCTTCTTTCACAAAACAATAACTTGTACAATAATTCAACCACTGAGATTTTAAACATGCACAGTAGCTGGGCATCATATGTCTTTGTTCTGAGATCTCAGCACTGGCTGCCATTTAGGTACTGGATCGATTTTTAAGATCCTGGTGATTGTGTTTTAAAACACCGCATGTATCCAAATGAGTTTTTGGTTCCCTATTGTCCAGGCCCAATTTTACTCAAGTGTAAAAATGTTGGGCTTCCATTTGTTCAGAGCTATGATTATAAATCACAGTGTCCCATCGCTTTTTTTCACACAGCTATGAAATACACTTTGCCAGCAGAAATACAGAATGTCAGTCCTATCATTGACTTGAGGTCAAGACTAAAGTAGGTTGTTTAACTTTGCATTCTCTCAACCACAGCTCTTTGTCTCTGTCAGGACATATTTAATGAAATGTTCTAAGGGTTTTTTTTAACCTTTTCAGTATTATAGCATCCCAATACTTAAAAAGGGACTTTCAGTGCTAGCAATAAGGCTATGTGAACTCTTTACTTGGCATCCCAGGGTATCTAAGAGTCCCAGGGTAATAAGACTACATGGTATACAAACGGGCATTTTAAAGAGAGCCAAATATTATATACCAGTTTCTTAATATGTCAAAGGTGTGTAGGAGGAAGATGTGTCCAATTTGCATGTGCAGTTGCATATTATTAAGGAAACTTACAGTGATTCAGGGGAGTTTGTAACTTGTGCTCCCATGCAGTGCTGGGTGCGCTCTGACTCTCACTTGTGCAAGTGGTGCACTCTTTGTCAATAGTTGTATAATTTTCAGTGCAAATGTAATTGGACATCTGCTAAGTTAACATATGTAATTAAACTTTTTTTTTGCAAAATTAAAACTCATGAAACTCTTTACTCTTTCATGATTACAGTTGAAGACCTGATTCAGTCCCAGGTTTTTGTGGCAGTCTCTTTCCCCATACCTTTTTGATTTCAATATTCCTCGCTACATACAGTTCTTGATTCAACACTTTGCAAATTAATGGAGATACTTGTGAATGCATTCCTTAGTGACCTGAAGTACTTGGTGTATCACCATAATGGTAACCCATAGCAGTTTTATTTCAGAATGGTATCTCAGAAATCTAGGTTCTATTAATAGGTTTTGAAAACATGAAATCCAAATGCATATGACATGCACTTGTGTTGGTTTTTATCCTGATTAGGGACACTATATTTCTTTGGTGCTGTCTCTGCCATTTTACTTCAGATATACAGCTGTTGACATGTGACAACAGTTGATATTCAATTAAACATATATAATGACTTTTTCCAGGCAGAGATTATGCCATGTATCTGTCATTTAACCCGCTTTCTAGTTATTTCTGGGCAGTTGCAATTCTGGAGTATTATTTGCAATAGAGAGAAATTTTCATTCTGTCATTTGACTTCAGTTCCTGTATTTGATGAATGATAGAAGATAAACACAGGTATATACACAGGTACTGGTTTAA
The DNA here is from genome assembly GCF_965140235.1 of Caretta caretta. Classification (NCBI taxonomy): domain Eukaryota; kingdom Metazoa; phylum Chordata; order Testudines; family Cheloniidae; genus Caretta; species Caretta caretta. The sequence continues at coordinate 86,038,396 of NC_134209.1, forward strand.
TACTGTTATTAACAAAGCTGAAGCAACATGCTACTTGTGCACTGTAAATACTAGAACTAGCAGTGCTGAGCTTCTCAAAACTGCAGATTGGTCTTAAGGGAGCCTACCAATACATCCCTTCCCTAATGTCTTACAAGTGTACTAAAGGCTAAGAAACCTAGTTCTGTAGACCGCTTCTCATAAAAAAATCATTGTCACCTTTAGCTTTGTCGACTTTCTTCAACATCTCACCGCTTCTTGTCCTCTTATCTGCACTTGTGTTAAGAAGGTCTGTGTTTCAAAGGTTTTTAGTGGCTTGCTGTGATTTGGAGGCACTTTATCATCAACAGTCCTACTGGATTTCTTCCATAAACAGCTTAATGTTTTTTTCCTGATATAGTGTGGCCCTGAATGCAAGGTAGGATGGATTATTTTCTTGGTTCTGCCTCTTCTCTTTTTTGTACTGTCAATACATATCCAGAGTTCTTCCACTTTGTCCTCTACTGACTTTGCATTGGCTCTATGGTCTGATACATAAGGTGTTACAACCAATTCCACTAACTTAGAGCCCAGTACACTGTCCCCGCCCCCCTTATACTCAGACTCTGCTAGATCCACTTAGACCATCTCTATTAATGTGTAAGAGAGTCTATCGATGTAACTTACATACCAAGGAACAGTCAGAAGGTGTAAGTTAAGAAACCCTATGTTATTTTTAGTTTACACCTTTCCACAGCTCCTGATATGTAAGTGACACCAATGCAGACTCCCTTATGCTTTGATGAACATAGGGCAGATACTTCCAAAGGAAGTTGAAAATAGTGTCCCACTTTAGTCTTGGCAAGATTTAGTATGAGTCTGGAATGAAGCAGGTGCTGATCACTAGGACAAATAGAACTTCTAGTTGTGGTTTTGAAGCTGTGATTTTAGGGGAAAGGGATATCTTTGTTTCCTTGGCTATGATGGCGTTGCTCCAGAGGAAGTCTTTATGTGGTGTGAGGATAGAGTGGATTTTGTGCCATCTCTATTTCATTCTTCTGCCTGTCTGATGTAGCTCATTGACTCTGAAGATCTCTATGATTCCTAATGTGAGGGAAGCAGAAGGCTTGGGGTCAAGGTGTCAGCGTATGTGAAAACAAGTGTTACAGTGCTGAGCCAGCTTGAGGCTTGTAGCTGGAGAATTTGCTGTTTTCGAGTTTGCTGAAAGCTAGATGGATTAAAAAGTCTCTGCATGTGAACCAGCCTTTTCTACTTTTTGGAATAGAGGAAAGTCCATGATCACTTAAATAAGGTAGAGGCTGGGTCAAAGGAGTGAAGCATATGTTACATTCCTAATGTCCACTTCTAAGCTAAAGATAGGATCCAGCATGGACCCATGAGTTTGGCTGGACAGTGTTAGTCCTTGTAAAAGCTCAATGGCTTCCATGTGGGATGGGAGATGAGGTGCTCTGATTTCTCTGGCATTGTGAACATAGATGTTGAAATTCCCAAGAAAGATTAACTTACAGGATTCTATCAGCATGCTGAGCAACAGATTTGTTCTTTGTCTAAGTCTTTTTGGTCCACGATGAGATTCCTGTAGACCAATAGGAGTCCTATGTTCTTTCTGTTCTTCATCTCACAGAACATGTGGATTTGTTCAAATCACTTCCTTCTGTGGTAAGACACCTTTTTCCACTGGAGATAGGAGAGGAATAGGATTTCTACCTATTTCCCTTTTTTTTAATTTTTGACTAGTTCCTGGATCCTTCTCAGCTTGTATTGTATGGAGTAGCCTCTGGAGATCAGGTCTAGAATGGCTTTGGAAATTGCAGACATCTAGTAAAATTAAAATCTGACCATAAGTGGTGCTGGTTTTATTAATGGCTGACTGCTTCTTCAGCAAGAATTTACCTCAAATTGTTATGTTGCACCACTCTTTGTTGTCCTGGGAGTGGACTTTTATAGTAGCACAGACAATACATATGGCTATGAGTATGGGGAAGACTTCTCTTCCATGTTATGACAAATCAGTGATGACTTAGGTTCCTCTCATTTTCCTGGATACATTTCATCAAGACCTAAAATTATTTCCTAGTTGTTACTGTTGCGCTGTCCGGAGTGGCTCGTGACCATGAATGCCAACCTCAGAGCAGACTGTTAAGAAACAGGGCAAAAACCCCAAATTGGGTTGTATGTTTTGTAGTTAGATTTCATCAACACAGTAACAAGTGTGAACTCCTAAAGCACTATGACAGTCTTACCATGGAGTCACTGACAATCCTGTGGGGTATTCCAGTCTATCTTGCTACTCAGGCAAGCTTGAATTTGTGATATATGGTTGCTTTACACCAAAAATAACAATATTCAGGTTACTTCCAATCCCAAAGGACCAGTCTCCTACCCCAGGTCACTTGTACTCAGATCTCAAACCAAAGACAATGCTTGTAGCCAATCCTGTAACAAACTAACTAAATGTTTATTAACTAGGAAAAGGAAATGAATTATTGACAATATTAAAGCAGGTAAGTAAACATACACAAATGCGTTAGTTAGTTTATAGAAACGTCTATAGTAAGAAGACTGTATATCCACGAGAGCTAACCCAGGAAAAGCAGTGGGGGATGCCTTGCTTATGCTTGGAAATCCTCGCCCCTCAGAGTTTAAGCAGCCTATAAATAATTTCTCCTTAGCAGGCATTTTTATTCCCTTTTTTCAGCATTCAAGCTGTGATGGGACAAGAGTTTGGGCTATTACCCTCTTCAGGGCTGTGTGGGAAGCAATCAACAAAGTATTTTGTTCACAAAGGCTTGTGGTATATATGGACCTTCTCTTGTTGGGGAGGAGATAACACCTCTTGTGGTGAACTAGTATGTCATACTTGATCATGCTCCCCCTGCCACTGTGGGGGATTTACAGTCTTAGCAAACATGTTTATAATTACAGAGCAAACATTTAAACATTACCTTATAACACTGGATACAGATATTATAAGTAGGATGAATACATGCAACATCCTCGAAGCATTCAAGCCTAAACACATTCTTTTAACTCTAATATCTATTGTAACTGTACTAACACACAGGCATGCCAGACTGGTTTCCAGCTATGCATTTTTCATGGTTCAGGGAGGCCTGGGGGCCCTGGCATGTGCTGGCATCTGGTCTGCCAGCATCACAGTTACTCTAGGGAAAGTAATTTCTTCTCTATGAAACTTGAGAATTCCGTGCAGACCCACAGCTGGGTCCTGGGAGAGGCAGGACTATGATTGGGTTAAAAAGTTCTAGGGCTCCAGACCAGGGTTCTCTGTGGGGATGTATAGTTAATCAGTGAGGCCATGAAACAAGCAGCGCCCATTAGCCTCCCTGGATGCTGGCCTGAAGCACATAAATGGAAGTGCCAGCTAACAGCAAAGGGCTAGGAATGGCTGACTCCATCGTTGATAGGGCTGTCTGGAAAACATTTCTGTTCCACAAAATATGTTGAGGCTTCAGAAATGGCTTTGTTCTGATGCAGAATGAAAATGGGATCTTTGGAAATGTTTCAAAAGTGGTCCACTCCGGAATAGCCGCTATCCTAGCACTTGCCAGTCACTTGCCTGGGATGTGGGAGACAAGTTCAAGTCACTGTTCTGACTAGACTCTGAGGAGAAATTAAAAAGACTGGGACTATTCAGCTTGGAAAAGAGACAACTGAGGTCTAAAAATCATGAATCATGTGGCGAAAATGAATAGGGAAGTGTTATTGATCCCCAATCAAATTAATGGGAAGCAGGTTTAAAACAAGCATAAGGAAGTACTTTTTCACACAATGCACAGTCAACCTGTGGAACCTGTTGCCAGGGATGTTGTGAAGGACAAAAGTAGAACTGGGTTAAAAAAAATTAGACAAGTTCATGGAGGTAGGTCCATCAATGGCTATTAGCCAAGATGTTCAGAGAGGCAACCCTATGCTTTGGCTGTCCCTAAACCTCTGACCGCCAGAAGCTGGGACTGTATGACAGGGGGTGGATCACTGGATAAATTGTCCTCTTCCATTTACTCTCTCTGAAACATCTGGCACTAGATACTGTTAGAAGACAGGATACTGGGCTAGATGGACCATTGGTCTTGATTTTTGATAAAGTTTCATCAAATATTCTAACTTCAGTATAAGCCTGCTTTGTTTAAAGACTATTTTAAGACTTTTTTTTACCAGCTTGTTTAAAGGCTTGACTTTTTCTATTCTCTGAAAAGGAAAGGGATCCAAAACCTCTGCCTCCCAAGGAGCCTGGAAACATTTTAATATCTCCTTGATCAGAGGAGAAGAACTTTAAAGAACTTTTTTGCAGCCTATTTTAAGGCTTTTGTGCCTCCTTGTTCTGAAGTGGAAAAGGTTCCAGAAACTGTTTTTTAGTCTAATGGGTGTCTTCCACCTCTCCGCCCCCACACATTGTCCTACCTCAAAGAGGTGGAAAGAAGAGGAGACATAGTTTTACCTGAAGGGGAGGATGGAGTTTCCCTCTTCCCTGAGCACTGTTGGGAGACCACCCGGTGACACCAACCAACTCACCCACCCACCTTTGTGTTATGGTCTTCATCTTTCCTTCTGAGCAGAAACTAGTGAGCCTCCAGCTAAGCTTTCCCCAGTTCTCCTAGTTGTAATTAACATGTAAGTACAGTAGATTCTGCTTACTGGCAACTTCTGAGTGGACAGCAAAATGTTGCCATTACCTGACAGTTGCCAGTAAGGGCAATGGAGGTTTTGGGGCTGCAGCCAGGAATACAAGCTCTGGGACAGGCTGATCCTGGACCCTTGGGTAGGCTGCAGCCCCAAGCAGGGCAACAGCCACAAGGGAGGCTGTTGCCCAAGTGCTGGGGCTTTCAACGAGGACCATGGGCACTGGGGGTCTGTTGTGCTGCACAGTATCTCTCTCCAGGCTGTGTCCTGCCTTGGCACTGTTGGCTCGGGCTGGATATGTCCCAGCGGCTTGCTCCCCTTGGAAGGTATGGCCACAGGTAGGCTGCAGACCACAAAAGAGGTGCTGAGACATACCAAGCCTGGGCCCCAATGCCATGGCAGGATAACAGCCTGAAGAGTGCAGGGAGAGGTACTGTGCAGCCTGAGTGCTTTCTTCACTTGCTGCAGTCCTGCAAACCTGCCTGTGGAGCTTCCTTCTTGGTTGTAGCCCTGCATACCTGTCTTTGGCTGGGATTTTCAGTAAAAAAAGTTGTGAATATCCAGACCAATTACAATGAAAATCAATAGGACATTATAGGTTCCAGGCAAAATGTTTCTATTAACCAAAAGTTATTATCCAGCATCTACAGTAATTATTTACCGGGCTAAATGAATAGGCTAGCATTGCAACAGCAGTTTTGCTGCAATTCTTAAACAATGAACCCTGTGAAGTTATTAAATCCATATCATGTAAGAGAAACTGAAATTGTGAGTCCGTCTCCTCTGCGTTATGTTGGTGTAAATCACCTATGTAAAAACTGGTTTGTGTGAAGTAAGCCCTCAATATCTTCCTAAGCGAGTCAGAGCCAAGTCCTTTGATGGGAGTTGAAAACAATCACCACCTCACAGGGTTTTGGACCCTTAATTTGTGGGAGTGGTTGGATGAGGTTCTGTGGCCTGAAATGTGCAGGAGGTCAGACTAGATGATCATGATGGACCCTTCTGACCTTAAAGTCTAGGAGTCTAATAAAAGAAAACATTTTACCACTGAAGAGACTAACAACAAAACTAAAAGGGATAAGCACGCCACGTCATTATTAGCACAAGAGTAGCTACAAGACACAGATCCACAGGCGTAAATACAGCAAAGGCCTTAGGTTTCATCACTAGCTTTCAAAACCAAAATCAAATTATCCATAAAAATCCATGAAAACGAATGTCAAACTAATCCACACAAGTAGCTCAGATTATCTGTTAGAAGAACACTAATGAACAGAACTATGTTTATATGGACAATTAGCAAATAAAGATTGCTCCCAATAATTAAGGGTTGGGGTTCTTAATGTATTCCTGGAACTAAACCTCTTAAGTAACTTTCTAATTTCCAGACCACTGAATCCTTGAAAAGTTAATTTGTTATCTGTAAATACAGGAGGTTTAGCATAACAATGGCAGTTCAAAGCATCCGAAGTAAAGAGCCTTCAAAGTGTAATGTGTGATACAAATGTATGAAAGTCAACAATGCATGAAAGACTACTCAATTGCTTTTAAGATTTTCATCAAACCCATCACAGCACTTGAAACTTACCACAGAAGCTTCCCAACTGATTTAAAATTGTAAAACTTTGATAATGCTATCTTTGTCTCACTGCCTGGAAGCTTACAGAGAAAGATAGCAACTAAACTGTGCAACAGCTTTATGTCCTCACATGTTTAAAACTGACTAAAAATAAGCATATCAATTATGTCTTTAGTTCCTAGAAATATTACTTATAACATATGATTCCAAATATACTATCTTCATTTGGATTGTTCAAAGAATGTATATGTTTTTCTATATATAATTAGTCAAGTATGGGTATACTAAATAAACATGTTCCCAAGGTTTACTTTCTGGGATAATAAAGATATAATGGACTTTAAATATTCTGAGACCAAGAACATTTTTAGAAGGCTTTCAGCACTCATGCAGACTCCAGACTTCCTTACAAAGAAAAATGCCTCAGTAGTCAATGTGTCTGGTTTCAGAGGAACAGCCGTGTTAGTCTGTATTCGCAAAAAGAAAAGGAGTACTTGTGGCACCTTAGAGACTAACCAATTTATTTGAGCATGAGCTTTCGTGAGCTACAGCTCACTTCATCATGCAGTTGATAGATTGCCACTCTCACGAAAGCTCATGCTCAAATAAATTGGTTAGTCTCTAAGGTGCCACAAGTACTCCTTTTCTTAATGTGTCTGGTGTAATTTCTTGATAAATTGTGGCATACATTGACCAGTAAATGCTACAAAATTGCAGATTAGTTTTAATATGTGCTTTTTTTCTGGCTCAATTAGAAATTAACTATTAATATGGAAGTGACATTAACTAGTTTGTTGCTGGAATGCCTTGTGCATATCTGAAAGAAAGATGTATAAAACTGAGGTCCTTGAATTGAGATCCTTATTTGGTCATTAAAGATATAGGACTTCTCACAAGAAATTCTAGACCTGGCCCAACTTTTTTAAAAAAAAATAAGTTCCCTGTAATATCAGATTGATATTGTACTCATCACCATTCTGTAAACTGTTGTGTAATGTGTTTGTGTCACAGCCTTAGGTGGCTGTATTTTAGTGTGTGCCTGAACAAGACTTCTAAAACTGGGATCATTTGGGATGAAAGGTGCTATAGAAACATTTATTATTACAATATATTCAATTACTGCTGTTTCAAACATACCAGTATTACACTGACCTCAGTAGGGTCCAATCTATTCTGTCTAGGTTTTTATACTGTGCTTATCACTAAACTATCTGAGTGTAGGAGCAGGATTTTATATTTGTACTATAAGAATTAATGTATGTCTTGATTTCATCCTGCTAGGCCTCCCCATTTGAATAGCAGAAAGGAATGAGCCCCTGGGACAATGAGATTCTATTTTCCCATATGCATTCCAATTAGGCCCTGTTATAAAATTTAGTTAATAAGAGACAGGATTTTGTATTGTGTCTATGTTAATTAGATTAAAGGAATGTTGAAGTCCTGAGCACAATGTAAACTGTTTTTGACCGCAAGATTTAGTGAAGGTTAATTTCTGTTTTCTCTGTGAGAGACTGTGTGAATGAGGAATGCATGCATCAGGAAGATATAAGGTGTGAAGGCCATTGTTATAGCCAGATGGTCAAGGAAGAAGGAGTGAAGAGACTTAACCACACCAGAAAATCATCAATGCACGTCCATAATGAAGGAAGGGCAGATTGACAACCCTGAGGGGAAGGCTAAAGACAATTGATTAAATAGAAACCAGGACAGGATGACCTTCTCAAAGGTGTTTTGAAATGTTAACACCAATCAAGGAGTAACCAGTCAGAAACTGACACAGCAAAATCCATAGACTTCAACAGAGAAAAAAAGGTTATAAGAACAGGGTGCTTGGCCATGAGACTTTGGGTTTGTCTTGCCACACTCCAAGAGCATCGGATTGTGACCAACAGAGCCCTCCCCTCCCCTCCCCTCCTCTGCAACCAATCTGGCTGGCCACTAGATTGATCCAGACTCTGGACTGGTAACTATAAACATCAACTGGCAGGACTGTGTGCATGGTGTGTGTGTGTGTGACTGAAAAGCATATGCTAACTGTTTTATTTACCATAAAAGTGACATTTTGCCTTATCCCTCTTATAAGATCCTATTGGTATTATTTTATTGGTGTAACATGAGCGCCTTCCAGTGCTGCATTCAGCAATGTGGCTGACCCTCTGTCACATGTTTGTTTTCTCATCCTCTCCCCAGAGGCAGAAGTGTGTGGAGTGGAGTACCTTATCTTGTTTTTTATTGGGTTTTTTTGGGGTTTGTTTGTTAGTTAAATATACCTTTTGCTCTGTGTTCATGTTAGAGGTCTAGGTCAAAGAAATATGCCTTGTACTTGGAGTGGAAAGAGGTGAGGTTTGTGATACTTAGTTCCTGAAGGAGTTCATTCCACATTCTCAAGCAACCCCTGAAAACCCTGTGACATGTTGTATTTTTATTTATTTCCCCCACCATATTTTGCAGCTTCCACTTTGAGGTCCAGCTGAAACCCAGAGAAAGAGCAATACATTAAAAGGAAGAATAATGGGAAAATGTTTAACAATCACTCAAAGGTTTAGTTCAGCTTCAGTTCCAGTTTTGGACAAAGTTCAGGGAAGCGGAGGATTCTTTTATGACCTAATTCAGTCATAGCAAGACCAAATATCCCTCCAATATCCATAAACATGAGGAACCCTCTGCATTTGGATCTCTACCCCAAAAAGGGGGTCTAAGCTGCTTCTGTGGCTTGGCTGTTCCCCCTCACAAGATGACATTCTATGGACCCAGTCTGTGCCGTGGAAGGATTGCCCTGCTCTTGGAGAAATATGGAGGGTAATCACTGATCCCTTGTGGTGTATGGAAGACCTTGGTCACCTTGTAAAGCTCTAGATATACCAATCTTAGGCAAGTGTTGTAGACATTCAACTGCTAAGGTTATATGGGCTCTAACATCTGGTACATCCCAATATGCACTCCCCAATTGCCTCAGCACAGTGCTCCTCCCAGGGTCCTGCACACCACTGTAACCCACTCCTAGCTGCTACACAACTGCCGTCTTCTGGGTCCAGCTATTGCCCTCTTCAGCCAGTGGAAAAGATCAGCAGCTGATTGACCTTTAAGCGTTGTGTCAGTGCTTTCTGCAGCTTTATTACTGCTCAGCAGTTTAATCACAGGAGTCGTACCATGGATGAATTGGGCTTACTATTACTGAAGTTATTTTATACTACTGATCTGCCAGTTGAAATGCCACTTATTTTTAATAACAGAGCCTGACCAATTTGCCAAACATAAGCCTGATCTGGCAAACCTCACTCAAGTAAGTAATTCTTACTTGCATGGATAGTCCCCTTAAAACTAGGAGCATTACTTTTGTGTAGGAGGGTTTACAAGATGAGGTCCAGAGCTGGCAAAATTTGTTATTAATAAGTGGAAATCATGATGAAATCACCTGAGATTAATGCCACTAGCCATCACCTTCAGCCCCCAACTAAAACCTCTCCAACGCATCATCAAGGATCTATAACCTATCCTGAAGGACGACCCATCACTCTCACAGATCTTGGGAGACAGGCCAGTCCTTGCCTACAGGCAGCCCCCCAACCTGAAGCAAATACTCACCAGCAACCACACACCACACAACAGAACCACTAACCCAGGAACCTATCCTTGCAACAAAGCCCGTTGCCAGCTGTGTCCACATATCTATTCAGGAGACACCATCATAGGGCCTCATCACATCAGACACACTATCAGAGGCTCGTTCACTTGCGCATCTACCAATGTGATATATGCCATCATGTGCCAGCAATGCCCTTCTGCCATGTACATTGGCCAAACTGGACAGTCTCTACGTAAAAGAATAAATGGACACAAATCAGACGTCAAGAATTATAACATTCAAAAACCAGTCGGAGAACACTTCAATCTCTTTGGTCACTCGATTACAGACCTAAAAGTGGCAATTCTTCAACAAAAAAACCTTCAAAAACAGACTCCAACGAGAGTGGATGGGTCATTACACAAAGTAAAACTATTTCCCCATGTTTATTCCCCCCCCCCCAGCTGTTCCTCAGACATTCTTGTCAACTGCTGAAAATGGCCCACCTTGATTATCACTACAAAAGATTCCCCCCACCCCTCCCCACTCTCCTGTTGGTAATAGCTCACCTTACCTGATCACTCTCCTTACAGCGTGTATGGTAACACCCATTGTTTCATGTTTTCTGTGTATATAAATCTCCCCACTGTATTTTCCACTGAATGCATCTGATGAAATGAGCTGTAGCTCAGGAAAGCTTATGCTCAAATAAATTTGTTAGTTTCTAAGGTGCCACAAGTACTCCTTTTCTTTTTGCGGATACAGACTAACACGGCTGCTACTCTGAAACCTGAGATTAAGTGGAAAGTGAAGGTGTTTATATTTAAAAATAGGATTATAGAAATAAGATTTAAAATAATGAATTAGGGTTTCAACAATCAAGGATGAAGAGAACAAAGTGAGAAAATTTACTGGAGGCTTGCTACCAGAGATTCATGCTGTTCCTGTAAAACAGTAAATAATGAAAAGCAGTGTATAGCTGTATATAGCATATAGATCATGAGCCAGCTTCTAGTCGGTCAGAAAATTGCTGCAAGGCATCAGTAATACTACGGAATATTTGCATCGCTTGAGTTAAAGTTCTTATCAGGTCTATGCAAGGTCGGCAAAAAATATTGTGTCAATGTTTTCTTCCTCTTTTTTCCTATTACCAGCAGCAGAGCACAGAGTGACTACTGACTTGGGCCCAGATCTTTAAACGAATTTAGGTATTGCTCCACTCAGCATGGTAAGATGTTGGGGTTGGATTTTTAAAGGCATTTCAACACCTAAATATGCAGATAGGTACCTCCTGGAGTTTTCAAAAGCATCCACCTGCATATTTAGGTTTAGAAATACCTTTAAAAATCTGGTCCTAAGTGAGTTAGATGACTAAATCCTAATTTCCAAAGTGACTTAGGCCTAGAGTCACAAAAGTAATTAGGCATTGCAATGCCTAACCCCTTGGTACCCTGCTGCCCAATGGTATCCTCATCTCTGATTTAGGCACCCAGGCTCCCATACAATGCATGGGGAGAATAAGATACCTAAGTAGGGATTTACAGAAGCCAGCAAGCTGAGGAGGAAGCCACCTAAGCTCGCCAGTGAAAAATGCTGAGAGCTCCACAGGCAAGATAAGCAAATGCCTAGTTTGTAATCCCTCAGGGGTTTAGGCTTGAATTAGAGCACTGAGCAGCCTGCTGTCTGGACTCTGGTGGAAATTGAGGCGCCTGCAGGGCTTGGTGGCAGCTCACCAGAGGTTTTGTGAATGCCAGTGGTGCCTAAATGCTGGACTTAGGTGCTAAAACCCTTTGTAGATCTAGCCCTTATGAGCTAAAATCTCATTGAATGTCAATGGAACAACAATACAAGTACAAAATCAATGGTAAATGAGTAAGATGGTGGGGTGGGTGGGACAAGCCAGACTGAACCCAACCAGCAAAATACAAGAGTTTGAATTAGAAAGTTGAGGATTAAAAAGTTAACTTTCCCATCTAGCTTTCACTACTTCACAACAGTAAGAATCTTTCCTAAGGCTATTACTTAAGACCAACCTACTTCCATTTCCCCCCACCCAATTGCATCTGAAGATACCTAAGTTCTTCACTAGCCATATCTGAAATCCACTTTTGAAACAATTGTTCCTCCAAACCTGATTACTTCCCATTCTGTGACCCCATGAAGTCCTTCCATATCTGATCCAGCTTTCTATAGACCTCTCTGCTTCTCTGGAGTACTGGCATCCAGAGGCCAGATTGCGGGGTAGAGGGAGGGGAAAGAAGAGCAGGGGAAAGTGGTGGTACTCTTGCAAGCACCAGTCATAAAATAAGCTTTGCTCACAGAAGACAATAGATTGCGCAAATGTTCAAAATATGATCATGCATATTCTCTGGACTCTTTGAGCTCAGCTTTCCACAAATGCACCTGTGACTGGTTGTACCCCAAGGCTGCAGTCTGGGAGCCATTGGAACCACTGTGCCCCCTAACAATTCAGCTGGCTTGGCCTTTCTCATGCTGCTCTGCTGATGATACACAGCCACTCTCTCCAGGGACTGTTATCACCCAACATGACAGCAGGTGGTGCCACACACCCAACTGAGGAACCTGAATGCTTTACCTAAACCACTCATAGATCAATAATGGAGCACCAGCCAATTTCCCAGCTCCCCAGCCTGCACCCCTTCTGGAGTATAAACCCAGAATTAAACCATCTTGCACTGCACAGGGATCTGTACAATGCAAGCTCATTAATATAGTTTGCTTCCCCCTCAATGTGGGAAAGATATGCACCAAGACTTTGCTAGCTGAGCTGAAATTTTCCCAACCACTTCACTTAAAGCACACTGGTTAAGATAAAACATAAAACAAGTTTATTAACTACAGAATGATAGATTTTAAGTGATTATAGGTGATAGCAAACAGATCAAAGCAGATTACCTAGTAAATAAACAAAACTGCAAACTAATATAGATAGAATCTGAATTAGCAATATCGCACCCTGATGATACAAGCAGGTTTACAGATTCTTGATGCACAACCTGCATCTGCTTTGTAGCTTGGGTCCCGCTCCCCCATTCTAAGTCCTTTGTCTTCCAGAGGTTATTTCAGGTGTTGAATTGCGCGGGAGTGAAGACAAATCATGATGTCACTCCCCACCTTATAAAGGGTTCCCACTGTATGGCAAGGCTATGTTTCAAGTTAAGTCCCCAGCCCAGTTTGTGGAAAAATAAAGGTACCACCATGGAGTTCAGTGTCATGTGGTCTGGTCACATACCCTTGCATGCCTTGCTGAGTCATACCAGCCATTATCCAGAAGCTGTCAGAAGTGTTCCCAGGAAGGCTCACCAAGTGGGGGATAAGATTTGCTAAGGTCTATTGTTTCCCTTAATCGCCAATTACTTTTAATAAACCCTTCACAATCAGCTGTCTAGACTGGAAGCAGCTTGCTTACTGGGTATCACCCACATGTAACCACATTTGAAATATAGATACATAGTTAATATTCATAACTCCACATACAATGATATCACATACAATCCAATGAGAAATTAATGTTTAGCGGATCAAGACTTTTAAAACGATACCCCACAATGCATATTTTGTATGAAACATATCATAATTATATGACAGTGGTGAATATGAGGATGCCGGGGTGTTGCTTTGGGGAACTGAGGGTCACAATACCCATGGGCTCTGCTGGCTCCATGTGTTTGTGTTCATCTTGGAGATGCTAAGTCCCCACTGGCCTTCTTGAACTTGACCCCCCTTTGAGGGGGACTCTCATGCTTTTTTTGGTTTCTTGGGTTTGGCTTTTTCTTGACTGGGGTTGGGGAAAAGTGGCAATATTACAGTCCCAAGGGTGAGCTGCATTTGTCAGTCTCTGTGGGCACTTGAATCAATTGAAAATCCTCTACGTTTACTTCTCTGGGTGGACCTTATGGCTCACCTCACTTTAGACTGGATCACCAGATTACAACACCCCCGGCTTGCCAACCATATTAACCTCCAATAGGTCCAAGGGGGTTTGGCCCTTGCTCTAGAATTGTCTTTGGGAGCTTGTTACAAGTATGGAATTGAAGTGACTGAGGATGGCTTTTTCAAAAATAAGTGATGTATTTGTTCATAGAAATTTAAGAAGCAGAGAGAACAGGGTTAAAATTAACAAGCCTATATGCATATCATCTTACCTAATATCAGCTTTTCCTTGCCAGTTTAAATAGGTTCTACTTGACCAGGTACCCTTCAAAATCCCCACCTTAGGATATCCTGGGGTTTGGAACAAGGTACCCAAATCTGACCAGATTGTCTTATCTATTCTGCAATGGGGTTGGGAGTAAGTTTCATATGGTGGATTCCTGGTATTGTCCAATTGAGCACCAACCAATTAAGGTTGTCTACAATCATTAACTTGATTTTTTCAACCTAAAAACTAACTAGATCTCACTTTAACATTTAACAAACATTATCCATCAAACCCATATATAATCACATAGTCATAAAATTAATGCAGATAATTCCCACATTCTTCACAGGTATATCTCCCAATCTTAAAACTACAGAAATGTAGGGTTGGAAGGGATCTTGAGAGGTCATGGTCCAGCCCCCTGTGCTGAGCCAGGACCAAGTAAGCCTAGACCATGATGGGTGATTGTCCAACCTGTTTTTAAAAACCTCCAATGATGGGGATTGCACAACCTCCCTTGGAAACCTATTCAAGTACTTAACTTTCTAGCTGTAAGGGTAGTTTTTTTTTCTAATATCAAACTTAAATCTCCAGCGCTGGAGATTAAGCCCATTGCTTCTTGTTCTCCCTTGAATGGACATGGAGAACAGTTGGTCACAGTCCTCTTTAAAACAGCCCTTAACATAACTGAAGACTGTTATCAGGTCCCCCCTCAGTCTTTTCTCAAGACTAAACATGCCCAACTTTTTAACCTTTCTTCATAGGTCAAGTTTTCTAAACCTTTGGTCATTTTTGTTGCTCTCCTCTGGACCCTGTTCGATTTATCCACATCTTTCCTAAAGTATGGCACGCAGACTTGGACACAGTGCTCCTGTATTCCAGCTGCTCACTTGTGCTGCTAAAATGAGCTATCACTCACAGAATGTGCAGATATTCGTAATATAATCCTCCCTCTTCTTTCTCACGTGCTTTGAACAGTGAAATAGTTGATACCCAATGACACTGTAACCATTTAAAGTATCTGATCTTTGGTACCCATTGAGATAAATGGGACAGCTAACACCTCTGAGTTACTATCTGAGATTCAAGGCTATCTCAGCAACCATAGCCTTTTTTTAATGGAAGCATGGTCCTACATGTTTTAGTTATCATATGCCCCATATTGTCATTGTAAGGCTTGAGTCAATAGCCTGTTGGTATGAAAGAAATTGCTATTGTTTCCACACTGTCAGCAAACCTCTAAAGAAACCATTACATATGTTTATGCTTGGTTTGTGTTGCCAGGCTTTTCCTTGCAACAGAAAGGGCTAGAAATATATATATATATATATATATATATTAATGAAAGCTGAGGTTTTGGAGCACAATTCTGCAGCAAGGGATAAATTCTGCAACTGTGGAATACTTAGCTCTATGCATTGGGGATCAAACAAGGAATCAAAGATGCCTAATTGTAGGCTAAATGTGGTAATAATGAACAGCTGCGATAAACAGACCTTTGAGGCCTTATCCATGGAAAATTTTCTATTAATTTCAATAGAGGTTGGATCAGTTCCTTGCACAGTAGCACTAAAAGCAAGAGACTATTCAGGCAGAAAGCCAGCACAGTAGGATAGAGTTGTGGAGCCGCCATTTGTCTTGGGATACTGGGTGGAAATGAGACTTGAAAGACAGACCAGTGCAAAGGACTGACCTTGGGGCATTGTTCTAGGATGATTGGCCTCATGGCAGCAGTTGAGTGTCTTGGAGAATGGCAGGAAGAATTCAGCTTGTAGGAACTTTGCTTTGCATGTGAAGCTATCATAGGTAAGGAATAAAAATTTTTTAAAAAGGACATAAAGCATTCTTAAAGGGACTGGGCTTTCAGAATTGCTATAAGAAAACAAAATAAAACCTGAATCAGTTGCTCAGTTCAACAGGGATAGCCTGCTACCCTATAAATGAAAAAAAAAAAAAAATCCACACTCAGAGCCAGGCTCTGATATTAATTAAACTTCATGGCAGGGGCTCGGTACTAAAATTATAGCTGAAGAGGCACTTTCATTATAAGTCACAGCTTTCTGGACTCTCAGAAGAAAACCCCCAATCTCTTCCTTTTTCCTTTTGTAAATACGC
Source organism: Caretta caretta (assembly GCF_965140235.1). Taxonomy (NCBI): domain Eukaryota; kingdom Metazoa; phylum Chordata; order Testudines; family Cheloniidae; genus Caretta; species Caretta caretta. The sequence continues at coordinate 86,054,434 of NC_134209.1, forward strand.
ATGTTTCTCAGAGGACTGTTTTGCTGGCTGTCCAGTCTCAATTAACAGTACATCTGGCAATATTTTCCCCACTCTACAATGCTGCCCTTGGAAGCCAAACATTTTGCATGTAGTGGTCAGGTGCATATAAGGTCATGGACGCAATTGGAAGCGAAGACCCAAAACAAGAATACAAGATTAACAATAGTGTAAAAAGTTTTAAATGTTATTGGATTAACTTCATCAGCGTGAATAATGTTGTCGCTTCTAATTAATTTGGAATCAGGGCACCATAGCTTTATATAAGGGATAATCTCAAAATGAAGCACTGGATTAAGGAGTAGGGCAATGGATACTTTCTGTCTCTTGTAAATATTACATAGGAGCAAGACTGTTTGGTATGGCAGGAGGATCTTTCATAGATACACTCCTACTTTTCAGTTAGTCTCTTCATCCCACTAGCATAAATATTTTGCCTTTTATATCCTATTATATTAGCTACTCTCTGTTGAAGAAATGCTGCCCATGCTCTTTTAGTGCTTATTCTTTTTTAGCTTAATTTCTGAGGCCATGTTTTGGGGATTTTTTTTTTTGTATTTGCACTAGCAAAATGAGTATCTCTTCCCCCCACCCCTTTCATCAATTTATTGTAGACATATAGTGACATTTCTTCTTAACTACCATTTTCTTATGGAACACAGGCCTGCTCTAGTAGCCTTTTTTTACTTCTGATGAACTAAAATCTTAAAATTCCTGTATCACTGCATTCACTTATATTCTACAGCATAATCTACTTCTGTTGCATTAAGGTCAGGTGGACACATTTTTCTTTTTTGCCACATGGTAAGCAAAGGTTAGATTTCTAGTTGTCTCAATTCAGCTTATACTTCCTTAGGGCAGGAAAAGCTGACTTACAAACACTGTGCCACAGTTTTACATTTTTGCCTCCCACCAGCATTCAAACATGGGTGAATGTCTTTCTCTGTCAAAGCAGCAGTGGGAGGTGAAAATGCAAGTCCTTTTTTCTTTCTCTGAGCTGTCAGTTTAAAAATGACATAGTGGCACCACATTTCTTTAAGGTGGCTCCTTTCATTTTTGAGTCTTGCTGCCTCTCTGACAGCTGAAGTGGCAGCGGAAGGCAAAAACTAAAATGAGCACTACTGGCATTTGCCCTCAGGCACAGAATTAATAATGGAAGAAACAAGTGGACATGCAGAAACACCTAGTGTCTGATGTCAGCCAATGGGGTTTGTCCACCTCCATAAATAAGGTGACCAGAACTGTGCCCAAAATGTGACCTTATTTACACTAGAGCTGTTTTCTCCAGTTTATATTTGATTCCTTGGCTAATGTATTACATATTTTCAGTTCTATTAAGCTCTGTGCCAGTGGTTTTAGGGGTTTTGCCCTACATCACTGACTATCTTTTTGCTTTTTACCTCAGTGTTTTTACATTAGTGAGTTAACTTGCAAATTACTGCATAATATATCATCCTATGCCATGGGGCTCTGTGTATAGTCAGATACTGTTAAGTCAGTGGCCCTCAGAGTAAACAGCCATATGTTCAAAAGTCTGAAATGTTACAATTCTTGAAGATGTAAGCTGAAAATCTCATGTCATCAATAAGAAAAGCCCATTATTGGATGGGCTAGGGAAGAAAGAGGAATTAGCATCCTCTTCAGTAGGAAATGAGTCTTTCCCTTCTTCTTAAATGACCAGGACGGTCTTCTATATTTGAAAACTAGAGCAAAATTAATGTAAGAAGCAGCCACATAAGGTATGTTTACACTGCAATTAGACACCTGTGGCTGGCCTATGCCAGCTGACTAGGGCTTGGGCTGTTTAATTGCAGTGTAGACATTCAGGTTTGGTCTAGAGCCCAGGTTCTGGGACCCTCCAACCTTGCAGGGCTGACTTTTCTCCCCATTCCCTAAACCAGCCAGTTCAGGACTTTCTTGAGTTTATCGACATGTTTTCAGTGGCATTAGCTTTCTTACTTCCAACTTTTCACAAGTGACAACGTTTCAGCTTTGTGGCTGGTGACTTAATGGGATCTGACCATCTTACATTAAAGTGATGTCATGATATGTCACTCAGTAACTTCATGGTGCTCAACTTGGAGGATAACATGTATTTACTCTGTCCCTAACTTTCTCAACATATATCATTTAAACTTCTCTACATTATGCATTTTGCCTGCTGTCTCTTCAGTTTCATTTCTGCTGCTGCTATTGTTGATAAATACCTTTTTTGCAGAGCCTGAGGAAGAGTGTTTAATGTTAAAAAATCAGTGAAGTGGATTACTCAAGTGCTATCCAATGCACAAAGTAAACAAATGAAAAAGTAGGAAAATATTTTTTTTGTGTGCCATTACATTTTAACAATTCCTACCTCAGAACTACTTAGCTCACACCCTAGAAACATCCTTTTCTTTCTATCTGTCTGGGGTAATGAGTCACCTGCTGCAGAGTCAGTAAAACCCACTGAATCCTTTCTCATCAGGCTCAACACCTGGAAACAAGGTGGGGCATAATAGGCAAACATTCTCAGCCTGTTATTAACTTTAAAAGGATTTGTGTTAACCCCTTGTGTGATCTTCCTTTTATTCTCATCATCTGACTTTGTGTGCGTGCGCACTCTCAGTTTAACTCTATAATCTTTCCAGACCTCCCTAATGCCATTTCCTTACTCTTGATTACTTTTGTGCTTCCTTGTTCATCAGCTAGTCTATTTTTGCTTGTAGTTTTTTCATTGCTAGATGAGCCACATAACTCTTGGGCATATATTAATTATCTTTGAGTACTTCTCATTTCCCTTCTGTATCCTTTCACTTCATTGCTTTATCCTATCCAGTTCCACCCTGCATTTTCTCTATTCCTCCAAAATTTGCTCTGCTCAGTTTAGTCCCTTTATTTCTGCCTATTTAATGTCATTTTAGTCCTAATAACCATAAACAAGTAATGTTTGTATCTGTTGCTTAACTACTCCTCCACCTCCAGTGTACTCTCCAAGCATGTCTTCTGTGTTACTCAAAATTAAACCAAGCCTTGCTCCTTTTCCAATTTTCCTTTCACATTCTGTGTAAGGTATATTACTGCCTGATTTATTCCTTCCACTTAATGTTTCTCACTTCACTGCATGGGTAGCTACTTGAAATCTATCATTGCCTTGAGGGGATTTTTCTTTTTCACAACCCTCTTACATGTATTTTATATCTTAACATTTTATTGCTTGTCTAATATTCTGTTCCCTTTATAATACTGAATTTCAGACCCTGCTTTTGTTCTCCCTCACTTGAACTTCTTCCAGAAGCTCATTTCAATTACTCATGGAAGGCTCCAATCCCACTTCTAATGAAACCCTGCTGAATTCAATGGGAGGCAGATCAGACCAACATTGTGGATGAAATCCTGCTTACTTCGTTTATTCACAGTTTCCATTCAATCTATATAAGATTTATTTGAGTGAGGTGAGCAGGACTTGGCTCTCTGTCATTATATACAACTACTCTCTGTTTATTTTCTCCCATCTGAATTGCTCAGTATTTCTGGCCCATTAATTCTGTCTCATCAAGCTTGGCCTAGCCCATTACCTCAACATTCCATCTTCCTACATATGATGGTTCTATCTTTTAATGCTTTTTGAATTTGTACACAAATCTTTTAATCTCCTTCTGAAATTCCTTATTAATGTCAGTATGATGGGCTACATGAAACCCACAGTGGCTAAGAAGGGTAAAGCTGCTGTAGGCTCAATCAACCCTGCCCAGTTATGCTGGCAAGACTGAAGACAGGGGTAGAGTCTAAGTGTGGGAGGATAGACCTGACATAGATTGCTAGTTTTATTTATTACCAAGCATTAAATGTTATTGGGCATTAAAGCAGCTGGGGTCCACCTGAAAAAAGGGAGGAGAGCTGCTGCAGTGAATCACCATGCCATGAGGGGGTGCCTATACCGCACTTGGGTTTGGGGCTTTTTTGAGAGGTAAGTGGCATTTTCAAAGTTTCCATTGTCAGTTTTTGAAGAGTTTGTGAAAATGTTAAGACTGGCAACATTCTATCCAACATGAACAGGAATTAATTTTTCTGTGAAAATTCTGGCTGGCACAAGTAGCTCCCAGAACAAATGTCTCCCACACCTCTTCTCTGTCAAGGTGTGGGGTTGTTGTGGGTTGTTGTTTTTTTTTTTTTTGCATTTTAAAAAAATCACATTTTAGAGATCAGTCTGTCTTGAATATGCCGATGCATTTTTGCACATACTGTATACAGAATGCAATAGTGGATTATCCTAGATACACCAATTGACATGGCTGAACTGTTTATTGTCTGGAGCCTGTTTAGATGGTAAATCCTAATCCTCCTTCCTCTGGTGTGAAGGGCTCTCCTGCAGCAGAATTGCTGTGGTTTCAAGTCTGAATGGGGTGGGGGAGGAGCAGGATTTGGGAAGCTTGTGTGGGTGCTGTGCAGTTCTATGCAACATGGAACCCAGTTTCTTGGGGGCTCTTTATGTTCTGACTCTGCCCTCACCAACCCTTCAGCCCCCAAAAGAAAAGTAGTTCCAGCTCCCTTTGGACCTGAGGAGATATGTGTAGGGGGAACACACTGTCAACACCTCATCACAGCATTCTGCAGCAGTTCTCTCTGCTACAACACTGGGACCGTGTTCAGCCTCTCGTCCTGTAGAACGTGCCAGGGTGGGCACAGGACTACCTGCTCAAGTAGTTTTGCCTCTAATGAATGAGATGCTGGTGTCTTGCACTAACTTAGGTGCCTAGACAGAAGCTCAGCAAAGGATAAAGAGCAGATGGTATGCACAGAATTGGTAAACTGGGCCTGGATGTGTACAGAACATCAGTGTGGTGTGGTTGGCTTCTGCATACTGCCGTAGAGACCCTGACAAGTTTACCAGAGGGAGTCTGCAAATCAGCTGGCTCTTCACCTAGTCTCTAGATGCATGCAGTCTACCTGGAAAACCATTCATGCATGAGTAGTTCAGTGACCGCCTCTGGTGGTGGCACCACAACCCCTAATTCAGCTGCCCCACTGACCCAGACGTTTATTTTTGTTTCTTGCATTAATCCTTTTCCTCCCTCAGCAGATACTTTCTAATGTTCCTCATAAGCAGTATCACTTGCAGGGCAGAAACATGAACCACTGCCTGCCCATATAAATGTGTACTAGATTGATCTAATTTCAGTGCCCAACTCTGGCAAAGTGCCCTCTTCCCTTCTCCCTCTGCACCTAACACATCTGCCTATTCTGAAAATCCTAGTTGGGTGCTTAACCACTTGACCAGGCACACAATACACAAATACTAAGGGCACCTATGCCACTTACATCACATACACCTTATTAGGCCAAAGTTTCTAGTTATGCCTCAATTCTGGAGTAGAGAGACAAGGTGGGTGAGGTAATATCTTTTATTGGCCCAAGTTCTGTTGATGAGAGAGACAAGCTTTCGAGCCACACATCTTGTCTCTCAATAACAGAAGTTGGTCCAATAAAAGATGTTCCCTCACCCACCTTGTTCCTCTGACATCCTGGGACTGACATGGCTACACTGCATACATTAGTTCTGAAGTTTGAGACCCCTAACATGCCTGTTCTTCAATATTAAGCCCTCTCCTCCCTGAAAAGTCAGGCCCTTTAAGGGATCTCTTCTTGGTCATGCAAAATCATTAATCACAGAATCTTGGCTACCTGCCTCTGTGGGTTCACAAACCACTTTAAAATTATGGCTGGAATTTTCAAAGTAGAACAATAACACAGTCAGAAGAGAGACTTGTTAGTTTAGTTGTCAAGTGATGTTAGCAATTTTATTGTAAGAATCCTGCTTACATTAAAATATTAACTTGTATATCCTATTTGCAATGTCATAGTTACACAAGAATAAATAGCACTTGAGAACTGTCTTCTGCAGGCAAAACATATCCACAGATCCATCATAAAAAGAGTGATACTGCTGCAGTTCTCTTATATGTACAGACTGCAGTATGAACTAATGAGCCTGAATATATTCTGTATTAGTCTACTGTTGAATGGACCAATATGCTTATTGAATATGTATCTTTTTATTAATATTTTTCCAAGCTACCACCACAAATACACTATTTTTTCAGAAACCTTGCTTTGATTGAGATGATTGTTGTTGCTGTCCTATGACATGTTGTTTCCCAAAGGGCTATGCTAAAATTAAGAGCAGTTGAGCATAATTAGATACTAATGAGCCATACTATGTTAGTACGCTTTAATAGGGTACTGTACAGTATTAATTGTATTTACTAGTAGAGGCTTTATTGCATATGTCAAAATAATCTAGAGCTGAATAAATCTTCTATAGTAGGAAACTATAGGAAAATAAAAAGTGCTATAGGCAGTTATTTTTTAGTAAGGTCATTGCTTTTGCCTTATGATAAGGTGAGAGAATGAGTAAAAGAGAGAAGATATAAAAGGATCATAGAAGTTAGAGATGGAAAATGCCTGCTGATGCTTATGATTAATAAAACTTCTCTATTAGTGAGTCAATCCCCCTGCATGTACAGTAATAATCTCACAATAAAGTGAGCAGGATATCAAATTGCTGCTACACTTTATCTTAGCATAGGATGTTGTTACACTGCTGGGGACACACAGAGCTGAGAGTCACTGTTACTCCTCTGCCTCAACAGTGACCTTTGCTGGAGATTAGACTGTGTCAGCTCCCTGCAACATGAGTCTGTGTTCATCACAGTCTAATTAGTTAAGGCACTCCCAGCTCAAAATTTGCCTGGCAGGTCATAGTCAGTGAATTCCAGCTCCCGAGCTCCTCATATGTTTCTCTGTAATTCACAGCCACTATCATTGTACATTCACAGAAGGTACTATGTCTGCTGCTCTCTTATAGAGTTAGTACATCACAACTTATAAACTTAACTGGGATAAACACACCAACTCTTCAAACACAGCACGGAGTTGGTTTATAGTAAAAGTAAAACAAGTTTATTAACTAACGGAAATGGGTTAAGCGATACTGAGTAGAAGGAATAAAGATAGAAATTGTTACAAACAAAAGTAAAAATATGCCTTCTAATGGCTAAGACCTAACTTAACAACTTCATCTTTGTTGAAAGTAGTTTTATCAATCTTTGTTTTCCAGCAATAGTTGGCTAACTCTTAGCCAGGATCCCCACAGAGTCCAAGGTGCTGGTTTTCCTTGTCTCCTCAGGTGAAGGATAATCCAAAGTCCTTCTGTGTGTCCTTTTCTGATAATTGTCCTTTGTTTCAAGGGTCAAGGACCAAACTTATCCCTTGGAGTTCTGTCTCCTCTTTGGGGAGGAAGGGTGACTCCATCTTCATTAAGGTGTCCCCTGGTGTGTTTCAGCGTGATGCTTCCTGCTGTAGTTTTACAATATACATCTTCTCTTCCTGCAACCTCTGAAAAAATGAATAGCCCATTGAATTTAGCTAAACATGGTTTGAGATGTTCCCCTCTTTCCTTTGTCATGAGAACCTGTTTATCAACGCCCCCTGACATGCCTGGTTTAAACACCTTTTAGTCACAGACTTCATGGATACACTCTGATATTATACTTTAAGTCCACATGCAGCATTGTTACATACATGTCACAATGATATTATTGTCTGCTGTGCTGTTAGTTTTCAAATGATACCTCACAAGGCATATTTTGTACAAATATCATTGTAGTAGTGTGTGAACACATCAAACTGCTGCTACACTTTATCTTAGGCCTGGTCTACATTGGGTGTGTGTGTGTCAATCTAAGTTATGCAACTTCAGCTATGTGAATAACGTAGCTGAAGTCTATGTACTTAGATCTACATACTGCGGTGTCTTCTCTGCAGTAAGTCAACAGCTGATGCTCCCCTGTCGACTCTGCCTGCGCCTCTCACTCTGGTGGAGTACGGGAGTCAATGGGAGAGTGCTCAGCGGTCGGTTTATCGTATCTAGATTAGACACGATAAATCGACCCCTGCTCGATCGATCACTCCCCTCAGATCTGGCAGGTAATGTAGACAAGCCCTTAGTGTAGAACGTGTTCTCATTTTGGTGTTTGTGGTAACCTTTTCCAGGTAGCAGTTGTGATCCTTTATTAAGAAAACTTTCCAGGATAAACTTTACATTTAATTTAGCTAGTGGTATATCCATCATATGTATATCCAAATAATTCAGGAATATTATACTTGTACCTTTGTAATATTGTACTTCTGCATTTTGTTCAACCATGACAAATCAAAAACAACAATGGGTCTTGTTTCCATCTGTGTTCATACAGTAGTGTATCTATTTCCTTCGCTTAGGGTCCCTTTACATTTAGTTTATTTTTTAAGTCTGGAAAAATCAATTATTTTTCTTCCTTGTAGTCTGCCAGTACTAAATCCTTTTGGGTTGATTTTAGCCTTCTGCCATAACTTTTCAATTTTAGCACCATGTTACAAAAGCATACAGTTTAGTCTAAGCAAGATGGAGCTTACAACAAGAAACAGCTGTGTTGGATAAAGCAACCAGGTGTAAGTAATAATGAAGTTATACATGGCTATATTTCATGCTGCCACCAGGAGGCAGCATAACCAAGCAATTCATCTATTCATACAAACTTCCATCATTGAAGATTTTGTGAACCCTTCTGTTCTGGGCCAAGGTGTTCAAAGCACCGCAGGCCGGCAGAGGCACTCTGGCAAACGAGACCCACACGCAGCTAAGCAGCGAGTTATTGGCTTTATTGAAGGTTAGTGACACATCCGCAACGGGGACTCCAAGCGTTGCTGTCATGGAGGCGGAGAACCCACCACACCGGAGCTTTGCCTGGGATGGAGCCCAACGAAGGGGTAAACGGCAAGCCCCAATAAGCAGTACACACAATCATCTCATGAATATATAATAAGGTACTTCCCAACAGGGGCTTTCCGCTCCCTGCACAGGGCAGAGAGAACCAGCTGAAACCAGTTAGAGTGGGTTCCCCATGTCCTACAGTGACCGGGCGGCCTCGAGAAAGCGGAAGTTCCCTAGCTAGGCCGTAACAAAATCTTCCGCAGTCCCTTACACCTTCAAAGAGATGAAAATGAACTTTTAGCCCCCTCATGTGAATAAGGGAAGCTGAGGCTGGCATCAAGGATATGATGCTGTCAAGGTTCTTCCCCCACTCTGAACTCTAGGGTACAGATGTGGGGACCTGCATGAAAACCTCCTAAGCTCACTTTTACCAGCTTAGGTTAAAACTTCCCCAAGGTACAAATTAATTTTATCCTTTTTCCTTGGAATATCCACTGCCACCACCAAACTCTAACTGGGTTTACTGGGAAACGTAATTTGGACATTTCTTCCCCCCCAAAATCCTCCCAACCCTTGCACCCCACTTCCTGGGAAAGTTTTGGTAAAAATCCTCACCAATTTACATAGGTGATCACAGACCCAAACCCTTGGATCTGAGAACAATGAAAAAGCATTCAGTTTTCTTACAAGAAGACTTTTAATAGAAATAGAAGTAAATGAATCACCTCTGTAAAATCAGGATGGTAGATACCTTACAGGGTAATTAGAATCAAAACATAGAGAATCCCTCTAGGCAAAACCTTAAGTTACAAAAAAGGTACACAGATAGAAATAGTTATTCTATTCAGCACAGTTCTTTTCTCAGCCATTTAAAGAAATCATAATCTAACACATACCTAGCTAGATTACTTACTAAAAGTTCTAAGACTCCATTCCTGTTCTATCCCTGGCAAAAGCAGCATACCAACAGACCCAGACCCTTTGTTTCTCTCCCTCCTCCCAGCTTTTGAAAGTATCTTGTCTCCTCATTGGTCATTTTGGTCAGGTGCCAGCGAGGTTACCTTTAGCTTCTTAACCCTTTACAGGTGAGAGGATTTTTCCTCTGGCCAGGAGGGATTTTAAAGGGGTTTACCCTTCCCTTTATATTTCTGACAGATGCACTGATTGAAAATGAGGATCTGGGAGGAAGAATTAGATTAGTAGAAATTGAAAGAAAGGCAAAGGCACAAATCAGAAACTTAAAAGACCTGGACTGTGTTCCTGATTCTATGGCAGACTTGTTTTGTAGCCTAGGGTAAGCCACTTAGTATCTCTGTAGTCTGTTTTCCTGTCTGTAAGATGGGACTAATCCCCCTTTAGACAGGAGTGTGGTGAGCTTATGTCAAGGTTCCTCCCCCACTCTGAACTCTAGGGTACAGATGTGGGGACCTGCTGTCAAGGTTCCTCCCCCACTCTGAACTCTAGGGTACAGATGTGGGGACCTGCATGAAAAACCTCCTAAGCTTATCTTTACCAGCTTAGGTCAAAACTTCCCCAAGGTACAAAATATTACACCCGTTATCCTTGGAATGGCCGCTACCACCACCAAACTAATACTGGTTACTGGGGAAGAGCTGTTTGGACGCGTCTTTCCCCCCAAAATACTTCCCAAAACCTTGCACCCCACTTCCTGGACAAGGTTTGGTAAAAAGCCTCACCAATTTGCCTAGGTGACTACAGACCCAGACCCTTGGATCTTAAGAACAATGAACAATCCTCCCAACACTTGCACCCCCCCCCCTCTCCTGGGAAATGTTGGATAAAAAGCCTCACCAATTTGCATAGGTGACCACAGACCCAAACCCTTGGATCTGAGAACAATGAAAAAGCATTCAGTTTTTTACAAGAAGACTTTTAATAAAAAATAGCAGTAAATAGAAATAAAGAAATCCCCCCTGTAAAATCAGGATGGTAGATATCTTACAGGGTAATTAGATTCAAAAACATAGAGAACCCCTCTAGGCAAAACCTTAAGTTACAAAAAAGATATACAGACAGAAATAGTTATTCTATTCAGCACAATTCTTTTCTCAGCCATTTAAAGAAATCATAATCTAACACATACCTAGCTAGATTACTTACTAAAAGTTCTAAGACTCCATTCCTGTTCTATCCCTGGCAAAAGCAGCATACCAACAGACCCAGACCCTTTGTTTCTCTCCCTCCTCCCAGCTTTTGAAAGTATCTTGTCTCCTCATTGGTCATTTTGGTCAGGTGCCAGCGAGGTTACCTTTAGCTTCTTAACCCTTTACAGGTGAGAGGAGCTTTCCCCTGGCCAGGAGGGATTTCAAAGGGGTTTACCCTTCCCTTTATATTTATGACAGCTTAGTTAGGCTCAAATTCATATTCAGACTCCTAAATAAATAGCAAAAAGAAAAGGAGTACTTGTGGCACCTTAGAGACTAACCAATTTATTTGGTGAAGTGAGCTGTAGCTCACGAAAGCTCATGCTCAAATAAATTGGTTAGTCTCTAAGGTGCCACAAGTACTCCTTTTCTTTTTGCGAATACAGACTAACACGGCTGTTCCTCTGAAACCTAAATAAATAGCTTGATGTACCCATGCCTCAGTGGGAGCTGTGGATGCCCAGCATTACTGACACTCAGACATCTTATTTAGGGATTTAGAAGCCTAACTTTAGGCACCTACATTTGAAAATTGTGGCCAATGGGAATTGAGGGGTGCTAAACATCTCTTCATGCAGATTGGGATGTGTATTGCGGGCTCCCTTTCCTGGTCGTTTAGTTTTAAACTCCAACCCCTGCCTTTGGGGAGAAAGGAATTTACTCAGAAATTACACAAACACTATTATCAGTCCAAGCACCCATCCAACATCAATCTCTTAGTGACAGATCAAGGTGCTGCCATCCTTTTTTGGACCCTGGCTGATTCTCGCATGCAATGCAAGCTCATAGTGGCTGCTTCCTCGGTCTGTCCCCCAGCTCTGAACTCAGATCTTAGCCTCTTGGGTTTCTGCACAGCAGCATATGCCCTGTCCTGCAGTACATTTTCAAATGGAATCCCCAGTCTGCCCCTTCCCCACTGTTAATATTTGGAATGGGGTCGCCACAGATTACTGATATTTGGCAGTAAGCCTGGTACTAAGGAGGATTTAGATTTGTGGTGCAAGATCAGAGGTGTTAAGGTAATTTGGAATAGTGTTATTACCTAGGGAAGGGAATGAGATCTTAATGGCAAAACACATAGGAAGGCTTGGAAGAATCAGAGCAGAACTAGAGGAGCACAGTAAAGGTCTTTAAATAGCAGGCATTCAAAGATCCACTATGTGCACCCTACTCTTTCTGTCAAGAACACTGAGGGCCAAGGGCACATTGGTAGCTATTCTTTTTGGTTGTTCTGAATAGGGTTTAGGATAAGTTTCCAAGATTTGATGGGAAATATTTGTATTGTTGCTCATGATGGGTTGTTCAAGGGTATGTAGACATTCATGTAACTCTCTCTATGCCCTTCTAGAGGCTGGATTATGCTGTATGAGTCTATTACCGCCTTTGAGCTAATGTAGCTAGGTCTTTTAGCTTGGACTTTAGTGCCTTGCACTTTTAGATCCAGATGTCAAGTGTCCTAGATGAACCCCACCCAAATATAACTCGTCTGCTAGGTGTCACTACTAATCATGGCATTATTTTGAAGAATATAACCTGGCAGTAGCAGAGCTGGTGGAGCTGACATCCCTGAACCAAGGCCTGGCAGTTGCTAATCTGACAGAGCTGACTAAATGGAACTAGAACCGGTACAGCTGCATATTAGAGCAGGACCATGTGATGCAAACTTTCATGGATGAGAGTGGACAGGCTGAGGAGAGCCACCTATTGGCATCCAAATGCCCCAATCTACTTGGATGCATAAGTGAGGTTTAAGTGGGTTGGAAAATTTTTGTGGATGAAATTCTGGGCCTCGTTAAGCCACATAGCTTAATAGCTGAGACAGTGGGGGGAAGCTATAACCCTGTCAGACTATTCGGGTTTTGCTAATTTAATTTTCTATCTCAATAGATGTTTTCCCTAAATAAAAAATATTTATGGCTTCACCTTCTGAAGAAATCCTGAGTATGTGTGAGTGGGGAAGAAGTGTCTGGAAACATGATCCAGGGGGTTACATTTTATGTTCCTAAAACCTAGGAATGGATGAGGTTTTAGGTGGAGGCTCCAGCCAATTATTTTTACAGAACCCCTAGATATCTGAGCCTGGCCCTTTCCACTGGTAGTGATACTTAGCAGAATGGTTGCATTTTGGGGGTGTTCAGGGTTTGAACTCAGCAGCCTCTATGGATCTTTAAACATAAGCCTCTACTACTTGAGCTGAAAAAGGCAGCTCTGCATGCTCAAAGGATGTAATAGACTCATAAACCTATGTGGCCCAGAAACTGAACCAGACAAAGAGTCACACTGCGTTAGAGTGGAATACATTCGAATGATCTGTCAGAAGAAAACATATTGAGACAAACTCTACCTGGATCTATGCTCTGTTGATGCCAATGAATTGCCTATTTATGTGGTGACACATGAGAACTAAAACTATTAAAATAATTTTAGGGATATTATTAATTTCTGATCAAGTGAAATATATGTTCTAGCTAAACTATAAATTATGAGCTAAACAGAGAAATTACTGGGTGAAATTCTATGGCTGTGTTATGTAAAGGTCATGAGCAGATGATCAGAGGTCTCTTTAGGCCTTACTCTATTAAACATCTTGCTTGAATCTGAGAAAGTCAAGCAATGGTTTTTAAAAAAATACTGCATAGCTATTTTTAGTGTGAAACTTTTCTGAAAGCATCTTGCCACATCCTATTTTCTCTTTTGCTAGAGTTTGAGACTGATTGACAAGCCATTATAACTTCCACTCTGTTAATACTGGAGTTCAGGTATTTTACATTAAGTGAATTCATCTACTGTGTTTTATATATAGCTACAGACCTGTCAAACACTGAGTAAAACAGGCAAATGAGCAGAGAGAGGAGGGGAGCAAAATCCATGTCCCTTCTGCTTGCTCTTCCCGTTAACACTGGTTAATATTTTGGGAAACTCAATAACTGAAATGCTAACTAAAGGGTCCAACACACACACACCCCTTTCCTAACCCGAAAAATTCCCTCTGACTCTCAGTCCCAATATGAAGGCCTGATTCAAAGCCAAAGTCTTTTTCTATTGACTTCAGTGGGCTTTGGATCAAGCCCTGCTTGCATTTTGTGGATGTCACTTCAGTCACCTGTTTTATTGCACTGGAATAGAACAGCAGAATGTTTGGCTAGAACTTACAAATGGGACTGAAATGGAGCATGAGTGGGGAGAAGTAAAAGCTCACCTCACAGGACAAGGTCTTTAAAAGTACCATCCTTCTGAGGATCGGTACCTAGCCTTTTATAATCTGGCTCACAGCAGCAAAGTACAGTATAAAATGTACCATTCAGAAGAGTGGCAATTATATACAGTAGCCACTTCCCTGATTGCAATCAATGTCACAAATTAGAGTGATCTCCTGGCTTGAGATCTATCAGAGATAAATCTCTTGTACTGAGTCACCTTGTGTCATAAGAGGGTGGACACCCAGATTCTGAATTCTCTGCCTCCCCTCAGCCTATTTTACTCTGTCTCTTCTTTTTTTATTTGACTGTGTTTGTGTAGGTGTGGAATGACCAGTAAGTGGCTATTTTAATTAGTGGGAGGGTTTAAGACTTACAAAAGCCCCTATTTCTGGGTGTGATGGATTAGATGGTCTCTTACAGCAGAATTTCTGTTCATAAGGTGCAGAGCTGTGTCCATTACTGTTATCCATGAGTTTGAGTAATAACTGAATACTGCTTTGTGTTTGCCTCTTGTTGCCTTATCTCTCTCCTGAATGCCTGATTACTTCTCCTGCAGTCCAGTCCTGCTCTTCACTGCATAGATGTGGCTCTTCTGCCCTGACGGCCTGTTCTAAAATCTAATTGCAAAAGCACCACTTTCTACTGCATGGTTTTGCTTAATTGTTTATATTATGCATGGTATGAGATCCCTAGTTACAGCAGATACAGCAAACAGCTTCTCTCATGACAACTAGACACTGAAAGTATAGTGCTGCAATGAGCTATGTTCCAACTAACGTTTGTTAATATGGGGAAATTGAAATAAACATAATGATACTTTTCATCAGTAGATATCAAAGAACTTTACAAAAGTGTGTGTTATTGCCTTCATTAGTGCAGGTGCAGAGACAAAGGTCCTAATCTAGCTTCTGTTGAATTCAATGGCAAGACTCCCACTGAGTTTAGTGAGACACAATCAAGCCATAGATTACTTGCCTAAGGTCAGATAGGGTATGTCTTCACTACAGAGTTAATTTGGTCTCTTACCTGGGTGCTGCCCCAAATCCTCCTCCTGTCTACACACACAACTCTCTCACCTCAAAGTTTGATGGTGCTGTAAGCTCAGCCCAGCTGGCATGACAGGGAATAGCAGGCTATTGCTTGGGTGCCACTTTAACTTGTTCTGGTAGCCCACTCACTTTGCAGTATAGACAAAGGCTAAATCATTGAAGTGCTAATAGTTCTCAAATGCTTTTTTAGAATTCCTCCCATGTACCCAGGACAGACACGTTCTCTCACAATTCACCCAAAGAATTCTAGAGTGACTTTGGTTACTGCAACACAAATAATAATGGGCAATGCCTCTAAAAGGGAACTACTTGCAGGCGCAGAAGTATGGACACAATATCAAAGGCCAAGTTGAGGATCATTAAGTCAAAGAGCTTACTAAGTAGCTTCTGTAATTGAATAGGAATCCCAGATACATGGATTACTTTCCCCGTGAAAGCTTTCTAATGTTCCAATGGAGGCTTAATTGCTACTTTTTTCTTTCTATGCTATCCAGTAGCACACCCTCCCTCCGCCCCACCCAAACTCCTCAGTGCACTTTAAAGGGTAAATGAAAAAATAATCAAATTAAAAACAGCATTATATAATTAACAGCCCGATCATTGCCCCTAAAGTAGATCAGTGAAACAGGCTCCTTTGTGGATTTGCTGCTGGGTATGTAAAAGAAGGGTGTCAGTCACCTCCATGCCCCCACATCCCACCAGTCGTGGATTCTCAGAGGGTCCTTTGTGGGTCTGGGAATCTATTAGGCTGGAGCTGGCCAAGATGGAGCTGTGGAAATACCTGTTGTTTTTCCCCCTGAGATCTCTGGAGATTCCTTAATACATCTTAAGGGATGGCTTGAAGGATTGGGCCCAGAAAGTTTAAACGGTTATCCCAAAATGATACCGGGCAAGATTTACCATTGTGCAGAGGACCAGCACAAGGCCTGTCAGTCCATAATTCTGACTAGAGCCTTGAAAATAGAGACGGAGAAAAGATTACCCACATATAAACCATGAAATACACAAAACTTATTTGAAACTAAATATCTTCTTTATTACTTAAGTTTGTAACTGTTCATCACTACTATGGGCTTGTTGACATGGGAAAGTTAATCTGCAATAAGGAGATGTGAGAATTTGAAGTGCAACAGCTATTCTGGAATAACTCCCTATGCAGACACTCTTATTCTGGTTAATGTCACTGTGTAGACCATCTCTACGTTTAAGATTGTAAATCTTTTATCATAATACTCTGTCCTCCAGTTGCCTGACACACAAAGGAGAAGAGGCAAGTTGTTATATGTACAACTGAAGGGATAAAGGAAAACAATACCAAAGTTAAATATAGGCCTGTGGCCTTGCTGATAATCCCATAAGTGCACAAGAAAGTTGCCACAGTACTTCTGATATTTTTATTATCTAGGACCATAATCAAATCTGTTTGAGAAGGGGGAATTCAGTGCAATTCCTGAAGAGTGTGGTTAGCCATTCTTTCATGTGCACTACAAATAGATTTCTGTGCTAGCAAATTGGGGGGAGGAGAGGTAAGGGAGGAGAATGTTTCATCACTGAATAGCAGACAAAAATAGAAAAGACAGAAAATTGTGAGGTGATAAACCTTAATTCCAAGGAACTTTCACAAGTTGTGAAATTTATAATGGACAGAGAATATGTTTCTAAATCTTTTTTATAAGAAACTAATGTGGTGACAGGAAAAAAATCCAACATGTGTGACAGGAGATTATAAAGATAGTGATAACTTTGCATGCTCAATGGTGTATACAGGCAGGATTGTTCTTCAGAATATATAGTTAGTGTCTACGTCACTCATCTCTAGCTGCAGTATGACAGCTCTGATTTCTTTTCTTTTACAGTTATAGTTTTCTTTGTTCTTTGCTTTAATCACCTTCCCTCTAGTGCTGTCTGACCTCCTTTTCGCACTGTAATACAGAGTGTCTGGTTATTTAAATTATTGCTAAAATCCATTTAGTTTGGGAAAGCATATTCATTGCTACGGAATGTCTCTGAAATGTAATCATAAATTTAATTCTGATTCTTTTTCCACACTGCTTTTATATTAGATTTAATACATATATTTTTACCAATCAGTTTTTGTGACTGAAGTGAATGTACTCTATCATCGCATATCAAGGGGAATATTATGACATTAAGAACTGCAGTGTCAGAAGAATCTAGGGAAATATATGCTATATACATTTAACAACAACACTATGGGGAATTAGTTAATGCCTCCATATCATGAAAATATAGCACTGGGAACATGGTTGAAAAGTTCACAAATACAAAAACTGCAAGTACATGGGGTTTAAAATATCTGCTTCAGCTCAGTCATGTGGTTGGACTTAGCTGTGTGATGGGACTTATTTAAAGGGACATACTCATTTGAAAATCATACTGCTGTCTGAAAATGTGTGCCTACTATAATTATAAGTAACACCTAAGATTATTATCACTAAAAAGCTAGTGGGGAAAAAATCTTCTAGCTCTTGATTGGTTTACTTTGTGCATTGGACAGCTCTAATAACAAATTTCAAAATAGGTCTCGCTAATTTATATAGACCTTTTCATTAGTAGATCTCAAAGAGCTTTACAAATGTTCAGGACAGACACAACAACTCAAAGTGGAACCAGACCCTCCCAGAAATGATGCAGAACCTGCAGATATATCTCAATTGCTATGATGATCAATACCCCACATAATACACCTTTCAAATTCCATGGGTTTTGCATATGCCTGTCACAACATGTGGTCTACCTCATCCAGTGAGTTAAATGCCCCAACAACAACTATGTGGGTGAAACCAGACATTCATTACACTCTTGAATGAACTCACACAGGGAAAAAAAAAACATCCTATCGACTGTGGGTGAACACTTTTCACAAAGCTATCACTCCATAGCCGACCTCTTGGTCCCCATCCTCAGAAGAAAGCTCCATTTAAATTCAAAGAATGGGAATTTAAATTCATAGCTCATCTGGACACTCTAAAAACATGGAGTTAATAGACCCTGGTTTTATGGCTGATTTATAACAATCTGTTACACACCCTCCTGACTATTACCCTCCTTTGTCTACAACTGCTGAGGTGTTAATTGTGTCACATGTGAACCCCTTCTCTTTAACAATCTGTCCCACCTTGCATTTAGGACTCTCTGGTTACCTTCCCCAGACCCAAGAAAGAGCTCCGTGAAGTTGACAGCCTGTCCCTTCCACCAGCAGAAGTGGATCCAATGAAAGATATCTTACCCACCTTGTCTCTTAGAAATGTAGATTCAGTTTTGCTTTGTGTATGAACAGTTTCACTGTTTCCTCTGTAGTCAGTCGATTTTTCCTTCCTGAAAAGACTTTTTTATGAACATCAACAGAGGAACAGAAAAAAAACACTTAAAAAAAAAAGGATTAAAAAAACCCAGTTGTCCTACTTAAAGAATCTCTATCAACTGGATTTTAATTAGTTACTTAAAAAATGGTTGACAATATCCCTTTTGAGACCTTTAGGAGAGAAGAACTATAAAGCAATAATTTAATATTTTAATAACTTACAACCTGCCTCCAGTTATTGATATTGGCAAGCTGTTTTCTGAATATTGGCAAATTCACTTAACATATTAGGTATGCAAAATGAGACCACCACACATGGTTACCAAAATAATGATCTCTGTATCAGAAATGACTTGAATGGCTCCTTTGAACCATCTTTGCCTCTACAGAGGCATCTTTTGTGCTGATAAAGAAAGACAAGGGCACCTGGAGACACAAGGGTTTTTTCAGTAGTCTCACGAAAAGCATTGTTGTCTTGCTCCGTTTTTTATTAGCGCAACATATTAAGCTGTTATTTGTTTGCTAGTATTGCATTTAGTGCTTTCTATTTCCAAGTTTCATTCCAAAATTTTCTTGATTTAGGAATATGAAATTTGTAAGAGTATTGCCTTTGTAGAAGAATGTGCATGAATGATTCTGAACTGGTTCAAGAGGTGAAATTAATCCATGAAACAGTGTATGGTGCTTTTTGGTTTTCAAGAGACTTTAGTTCTCATAACTATGCTGTACTAACAGCCTTTGCTAACACCTAGTAGCATACCCTGCTTTTTTTTTTTTTTTTTGCGAGATTCATCTCTTTGGCTCACTTTTCTCTCTACGTTTTAGCTAAAACTCACTCTATTTGCTTTCCTTCTCTTCGCTGAAGGTAGTGGATCACACACTGAGTAAATAATCTATAGTCCATGATCTACTATTCTATCAGCCTTGTTATCCTGGCTCCAACCCCTTAAATGCTGGATACCTGGCTGAAAAGTATTCCCAGGAAGGCTTCTTAATGACTTTCCCCACTGTTTACCATCATCATTGCTTACATACATATAGAATCCCTCGTAGCACATTGACTGTATTGGGAAGAACTAATTGGAGGTTCTGCTGGTGTTTTTGTTGGAAAAAGTGACATTTTCTTGAAGTTAATAAAAATATCTTGAGTCACTGTCTTTCATCAGATGCAACAAACATTGAGCAAATAGACTCCCAGGTGTAGCGTTAGTTAATTTCTACATACGTTGCTGTCAGCTCCATGTAAGTGGGAAAACTGTAAGAGGAGCTTGTTAAAGCACAAAGTTAGCTTAAAAAGTTAAACTAAATCAGATAAAATTTTTGTGGTGATTTGGCTGTGCTGCCATTTTTATAATAGTTATTTGACTGCATTTATAAAGCTTTTAATATGTATATAAGTACAGTGTAAACATGCCACTACTTATTAAATTATAAGACCATTCTATAAGAAAGAAGTGTACATATGTGAAATATCACTATCCATGAGCTGTAGCTCATGAAAGCTTATGCTCAAATAAATTGGTTAGTCTAAGGTGCCACAAGTACTCCTTTTCTTTTTATGATTGAAATGATTCTTAAGATGTTCTTTCAGCTCAATTTACAGGCTCACACACAAACCTTTACTAAGCTAATTAAAAATAAAGATTTAGCCTCAGCTCTTGATGGATAAAATGTTATTTGAGCAAGATAAGACTGATAACTGAGTCATTGAGGGCTTGTTTAAAGGTCTTTCCTCAAGATTAAGAGAGATTTCAACACCCCCAGGAATGTATGATATAATCTGAAGAGAATTGCATGTTGCCTATGGGTAGGAAGAAAACACCAAAAACACTTTACCCTGCAGAAGAAAATGGAAAGTGGAAAAAAGCAAACTCCTCATTGTGATGTCCTCTTCCTGAGACATATACAATAACTTTCCATGTTACAGTCAAGTTGAAATCCACCCTTTTGCAATGGGTCTGCACAAATTCGATGCACTGGGAAAGCCACGGTTTGTCCATAGGCCCTTGTGCAAGCCCACTGCCTTGGGGTGAATTTCCCTTTCATGAATAGCTGATGTTGTTTTGTTCACACAAAGCTGCCTCCCTTAAATAGTACAACTGTCCTAATTTCTAGATTCTTATCTCCCTCTCCTCTCAGAAGGTCCCCTTTCTTATTGCTTAGGTAGGCCTGAATTTCCTACTCCACTTTAAGAAACATGTCTAAAACACCAAAACAGATTATGGTATGCAACCAATATAACTAATTATACTGCCAGCACTGCAGTTGTAGTAACTAATAGATTGAGTTCATTTTAGGTTTGTACATGTTGGATTTAAAGCTGCAAAGAGTGATATTTTAGTCAACCCGAATAAAGCCAAATATCTTAGTATGATTTTCACAAGTTGTTTTAATATTGTATGAAGCCATAAATGGGGCTGAAATTCAGGTCTTGTCATCTCATGGCATTTTCATTAAGAAAGAATTCGCATACTTGTAAGTTCACATTTCATCCCTTTTATGCAGATGTTCTCCATCAACTTCTCCCAGTTGGTAAGAAATACATCCAGGATGGCTTCTCTCCTGGGTGGATTTTCTGCCTTCTGGATTATGAGATTATCCTAAAGAACGTAGAAATCTCCTCTAAAGTCTATATCTATCGTTTACCTAACAGATATCTGAACAATGTCCCTAATGAGCTCCCTGAAAAGTGGTCAAGGAATATTTGGATCTAACTTCTGGGTAGACCTAGAGACACAGAATGTGCCGGAAGTACTGTAGTTTCTTCTGTATAAAAGCAAATACAACAATTGAAGAAACAAAGAAATAATACATCTATGCCCTCCCAGAAGCAAAGGAAAACTTGTATACATTTGATCTTAGAACAGATATTTACTACCTATTTAAGCTGCTGCCTTGCAGATCCACAAACAGGGCCATTGTACAGACCTGATGTAAGAAGGCTAGTCCTGTCTGAGAACAAATGATCCGTCAGCTGGATCTTCTTGAAGTTAATAAAAATATCTTGAGTCACTGTCTTTAATTCGCCTCCAGCTTTCACCCTGACCACACCACACGATCCATCGTCTACAGCCAAGCTCTGCGATACAACCGCATTTGCTCCAACCCCTCAGACAGAGACAAACACCGACAAGATCTCTGTCAAGCTTTCTTACAACTACAATACCCACCTGCAGAAGTAAAGAAACAGATTGATAGAGCCAGAAGAGTTCCCAGAAGTTACCTACTACAGGACAGGCCTAACAAAGAAAATAACAGAACGCCACTAGCCGTCACCTTCAGCCCCCAACTAAAACCCCTCCAACGCATTATTAAGGATCTACAACCTATCCTAAAGGATGACCCAACACTCTCACAAATCTTGGGAGACAGGCCAGTCCTTGCCTACAGACAGCCCCGCAACCTGAAGCAAATACTCACCAACAACCACATACCACACAACAGAACCACTAACCCAGGAACTTATCCTTGCAACAAAGCCCGTTGCCAATTGTGCCCACATATCTATTCAGGGGACACCATCACAGGGCCTAATAACATCAGCCACACTATCAGAGGCTCGTTCACCTGCACATCCACCAATGTGATATATGCCATCATGTGCCAGCAATGCCCCTCTGCCATGTACATTGGTCAAACTGGACAGTCTCTACGTAAAAGAATAAATGGACACAAATCAGATGTCAAGAATTATAACATTCATAAACCAGTCGGAGAACACTTCAATCTCTCTGGTCACGCAATCACAGACATGAAGGTCGCTATCTTAAAACAAAAAAACTTCAAATCCAGACTCCAGCGAGAAACTGCTGAATTGGAATTCATTTGCAAATTGGATACTATTAATTTAGGCTTAAATAGAGACTGGGAGTGGCTAAGTCATTATGCAAGGTAGCCTGTTTCCTCTTGTTTTTTCCTACCCCCCCCCCCGATGTTCTGGTTTAACTTGGATTTAAACTTGGAGAGTGGTCAGTTTAGATGAGCTATTACCAGCA
Organism: Caretta caretta; assembly: GCF_965140235.1. Classification (NCBI taxonomy): domain Eukaryota; kingdom Metazoa; phylum Chordata; order Testudines; family Cheloniidae; genus Caretta; species Caretta caretta. Next base: position 86,076,917 of record NC_134209.1, read on the forward strand.
GGAGAGTGAGTTTGTGTGTGTATGGGGGTGGGGGGGATGTGAGAAAACCTGGATTTGTGCAGGAAATAGCCCAACTTGATTATGTAAAGAGTTGTCACTTTGGATGGGCTATCACCAGCAGGAGAGTGAATTTGTGTGGGGGGGTGGAGGGTGAGAAAACCTTGATTTGTGCTGGAAATGGCCCAACCTGATGATCACTTTAGATAAGCTATTACCAGCAGGACAGTGGGGTGGGAGGAGGTATTGTTTCATATTCTCTGTGTATATATAAAGTCTGCTGCAGTTTCCACGGTATGCATCCGATGAAGTGAGCTGTAGCTCACGAAAGCTCATGCTCAAATAAATTGGTTAGTCTCTAAGGTGCCACAAGTACTCCTTTTCTTTTTGCGAATACAGACTAACACGGCTGTTACTCTGAAACCTGTCATTGAGCAAATAGACTCCCAGATGTAGCGTTAGTTAATTTCTAACTAGTTAAGAGAAGGCAGCTTTTCTCCATACTAGCTATTTATCCCTGAGTGATGGGATTGAAACTGTGCTCATAAATCACTTAAATGTTTTGAAAATCCCGCCCTAGATCACACATCCTCAGCAAGGGTCAGGCTCTTCCTTTGGTGCCATCTTGGAGTGTTAGAAGGGCATTACACTAGGAACAAACAAGGGCTGCCCTTCCACTGGGATTCTAGACAGACTCAATACATGGATACAAGGGAGATGTGGTGAGAGCTAATGACCATGTACCTTGGAGCATCCATAGAAGAGTTGTTGGGATCTATCCCTAACCTTCTTTACATGTTCTAAAGGGTCGCAGTGTGGAGTTCAAGCCTTCAGGAAAAGCATATTTGTAGAGTGGGGTACAGCTATAAGCACAAATGCTACACTGGATAAAGAAGTATCTTCTTGAGAAATGTTTCTTTTTTATAATGCTGGAATGAAATGAGCAGCAATTACTTTTGGGAGAATGCTCAGATGAGGTCCTTTCAAAGAAATCACTCACTGAGTGTGAGATTTTTCTTTTTTTGAAGACAGCTTTTCATTATTATTTTTTTTTTCACTGTTGCAGAAAAGATAAGTTCAGGCAAATGTATAATTGACAGAACATGGCATAAGTAAAATGCTTAGTGAGAACTAGATTTATTTAAATCCATTGTCAGAAAATTAGCTGCTGTGCCAGCGACCTCACAGCTAAAAATATAATGATGTATATCGGGCACTTTGGTGTGCCTTCATGTAACCAGAACTAACCTTGAGCTTTATGTAGTAGCCGTTAGGTGGTGGTGATAAATTCTGCTTGCTGTGCTGTTCATTTGCATGGCTAGTCTTACCCAAGTGGTCAGCATCATTGACTCACTGCATTTAAAGAGTCAGGGAATTCGGAGAGGTGCTGTATGGAGCACTGCTGGGATGTCCTGGAAAACATTTGCTGAAACTGGGGAAAAAAGGACACAAATCACCCACCAACCTCAGCCTGGTCCATTCCACACAAGAGATCCACTTCCTGGACACTACAGTGCTAATAAACAATGGCCACATAAACACCACCCTATACCGGAAACCTACTGACCGCTATTCCTACCTGCATGCCTCCAGCTTTCACCCTGACCACACCACACGATCCATCGTCTACAGCCAAGCTCTGCGATACAGCCGCATTTGCTCCAACCCCTCAGACAGAGACAAACACCGACAAGATCTCTGTCAAGCTTTCTTACAACTACAATACCCACCTGCAGAAGTAAAGAAACAGATTGATAGAGCCAGAAGAGTTCACAGAAGTTACCTACTACAGGACAGGCCTAACAAAGAAAATAACAGAACGCCACTAGCCGTCACCTTCAGCCCCCAACTAAAACCCCTCCAACGCATTATTAAGGATCTACAACCTATCCTAAAGGATGACCCAACACTCTCACAAGTCTTGGGAGACAGGCCAGTCCTTGCCTACAGACAGCCCCGCAACCTGAAGCAAATACTCACCAACAACCACATACCACACAACAGAACCACTAACCCAGGAACTTATCCTTGCAACAAAGCCCGTTGCCAATTGTGCCCACATATCTATTCAGGGGACACCATCACAGGGCCTAATAACATCAGCCACACTATCAGAGGCTCGTTCACCTGCACATCCACCAATGTGATATATGCCATCATGTGCCAGCAATGCCCCTCTGCCATGTACATTGGTCAAACTGGACAGTCTCTACGTAAAAGAATAAATGGACACAAATCAGATGTCAAGAATTATAACATTCATAAACCAGTCGGAGAACACTTCAATCTCTCTGGTCACGCAATCACAGACATGAAGGTCGCTATCTTAAAACAAAAAAACTTCAAATCCAGACTCCAGCGAGAAACTGCTGAATTGGAATTCATTTGCAAATTGGATACTATTAATTTAGGCTTAAATAGAGACTGGGAGTGGCTAAGTCATTATGCAAGGTAGCCTGTTTCCTCTTGTTTTTTCCTACCCCCCCCCCCCAGATGTTCTGGTTTAACTTGGATTTAAACTTGGAGAGTGGTCAGTTTAGATGAGCTATTACTAGCAGGAGAGTGAGTTTGTGTGTGTATGGGGGTGGGGGGGATGTGAGAACCTGGATTTGTGCAGGAAATAGCCCGACTTGATTATGTAAAGAGTTGTCACTTTGGATGGGCTAGCACCAGCAGGAGAGTGAATTTGTGTGGGGGGGTGGAGGGTGAGAAAACCTGGATTTGTGCTGGAAATGGCCCACCTGATGATCACTTTAGATAAGCTATTACCAGCAGGACAGTGGGGTGGGAGGAGGTATTGTTTCATATTCTCTGTGTATATATAAAGTCTGCTACAGTTTCCACGGTATGCATCTGATGAAGTGAGCTGTAGCTCACGAAAGCTCATGCTCAAATAAATGGGTTAGTCTCTAAGGTGCCACAAGTACTCCTTTTTTTTTTTGCGAATACAGACTAACACGACTGTTACTCTGAAACCTAACAATAGATGTGTAATAATGCTTTTCCACAAGATTCAAAAAAATGCTTTACATAATAATGAAGCCTCTTAACACTTCTGTGAAGTAGTTAAGTATGGTTAAACCTGTTATTTACAAACAGGAAAGCTGACTTCCAGAGCAAGTTCATATGTGACTGGCCCACAGTCATAGTGTGAATCAGTGGCATAGCTGAAATGGAACTCAGGGTCTGCTGCCTTACACTTGGAATAGTCATTTTCACCTGTGCAAGCTAGTGTTAAATGCTACCAAATCAAAATGGTAACTCTTTACTGACACCCTGCAGTAAATGACTACAGCAGGTTCAAGGCAGTGGAAAAACTGTCTTGCTTTCTTTTCCTTAATTTGTATACTTTGTTCCCTTTCTGCCAGAACATATTTCTAAAATGTTTATAGTCCTAAATGCAAAGCCCAGATAAGGACTTTCATTCATTATCTCTGGGATTGTCCTCCTACAACACAATTCTGGTTCCAAGTTGTGATTTGCTTGCCAGAGCACTGTACTGTGGTATTCCTGCCTTCCCAACACTTTGCCTTCTAAATAAACAAAACAATGCGGCCCTCTCATCAAGAGAGAGGAAGTAGTTTTTATCCTAAACCCTGCCTGTAAATCGTAAAATCAATTGTTTAAAGCAGACAGCACCAGAAGTTCCAGCAATGTATTTTTGGATTCCCACATTGTTCAGGTATAGAATTCTGGACATTCAGCAATTACTGCACCTTGTATAAATTTCCAGATACCTTTGGAAAAGCAAGGAACCAAATCATTTAATTCCTTCAAGAAAAGGCTCAAGGTCATTATGTAATGGGCGGGGTGGGTGGCGGGATCTCAAACTTTTTCTGTGTAAGATCCCCACTCCTATTTTATTTTCTTGTTGTTCTAGCCCTACAATTGTTTATGGTCACATCCCAAAATCCTTCTGGGGTCATAGCTAGTTTTGGGTTGGGTGGGTGAGTGCAGGAAGAAGGTGAGTGTTGTTAGCAGGGATCTAGTGCTGTACTCTGCTTGCGGGAAACATTGTTTAATGTGCTGAGGAGCTGGCAGAGTAGTGTGAGCATTAGAGATAGGATGGGGTTAAGGCAGTTGGCTCTTCTCCACCATTAAGCAGAATTTGTCTGGAGCATAGCACATAGAAGCCTGGAATAAGGGATGACTGAGAAGCTGCCTTGACTCTTAGCAACCTGTCCCAGGGTTTGTGATCTCTAATTTGCAAACCCTTGGTCCAATGGACAAGCTAGTTTACCTGATTTTTGTATGTTTGATCTCTGATCAAAGGAGGTGATTGTCTGTCTGGTCCCACTACTTTAAGGAGATATATTTAACCTGTCAGAATCTGACTGCACATTAGTGTGACACACCAACTGAGTTCATAGTTAGGTGCGAGTTACATGGAGTTACTGTGGCAACAATGGACGCGTGGTTCTAATGTGCACCTCTCAGGGTATGTCTACACTGCAGACTCCATAAGGCAGTATGTAGAGTACAGACACTGCACATCAATGAGCATGAGTATAAATAGTGTAGATGGTGATACACTGCTTAGGCAAGTAGAGTAAAGACACCTGAACCCTTAGGATATGTACCCTATACTGCTCTCTGTGCATCCAAGTGGTACGTCCCCCATCTATACTGCTATTTTTAGCAGTTTAGAGTTCTGCTGCTTCCCCAGTGCTGGAGCCTTTCCCTGTGTCAGGGAGTTGCTGTAGCCTTTCCCCACCAAAGGGGGAGGCTGTAGTGGTGGGGAAAGGCTCTCACATGTTCCTGAGGCAGGGAAAGGCTCCGGCAGTGAGGAACTTCTGAAGCTTTTCCCCACTGCCTCCACTCCTGCCTGAGCCTTTCACTCCTGTGTATAGCCACACGTTGCAGTGTGGATGCAGGGCCAGCCCACAACATTTTGGCACCTGAGGCGGGGAGCTCAAATGATGCCCCCATTTTCCCCCTCGCTTGGGCCAAAACTTTGAAAGGTCTCAATTCTGCCTTCATCCTGTTCTACTCCTCTCATGGTACAGCTCTGCTACCTACCCCAGTAAAGGAGAACTAACAACTTAAAATGCCTTGTTTAAAAATTTTAAGTAACACTTAACTTTCAAACGCCTGAACAACAAATGTAACTTTTCTTGTCTGCATAGTAAACACTGGCATTTTTAACTGTTTGAATAATCAAAGTGGTGCTTTCCGTGCCTTCTTGGTTGCAAAGATTTGAACTGCTTCCTGAAGGCCCACAGTCTGGGCCAGGTCATGCTCTACTGAGATGGTTGGAAGGCCGACCAGCCTCTCCTGTGTCATTGTGGAGCGTAGATGTGTTTTTATTAACTTCAGCTTGGAGAAGCTGCGTTCTCCACTGGCAACTGTTACAGGAAGTGTTAGAAGTATGCGCAGAACAACAAAAGCATTTGGAAAGAGGGTGGTCATCTTATTTGTGCACGTATATTCCAGAACAGCCTTTGGAGCTGATCCTGCTGAAATGTATCTTGAAAGGGCTTTCAGTTGATCACCTAAATCACTCGCATCAATATCGCGCATGTCATCATGTATCAACCCTGTATCTAGGGCCCTGCATTGCTGGTGTAGGTCGTCTTTGCAGTTTTGGAATATCATACAACATCCTAAATATACTGTTGTGTTTCTTGAACTGCATGAAACGTTCTTCAACTGACTGTATTGCACAATCTAGCACCTGGTTAAAGAATTCAACTGTGAATTGTTGTTTGGGGTCTTTTAATGGGATTATCTTGTGCCGCGTTATCAAAATGTCTTCTTCTTCAGTGACTCTTGAATGGGTGGGAAAATAGCTTCAGTGTGAAGTTCCTCTGCCAACTTCTGTGCACCCTTCAGAATGTTTTGAAATCCCTCATCTGACCGGTAAGACTGTAGGTATGACTTTGCTTTGTCCAGTTGTTCCATTGCTCCGGATATATCAAGGTCAACACCTTGGAGTCTCTTGCTTACAACATTTATTTCAAACAGTATGTCATGCCACAACACTAAGTCACACAGAAATGTGAAGTTATGTAAGTTTCTGGTAATTCCATTTCCCTCTGCCACTGTTCTCTCATGAACAGTTCCTATCATAGCATTATCCTCCATAATGGCAACTATGGCATCATCTATCTTCCCAATTTGGTGTTTGATAGGTTTTATCGCCTCCACTTGACTTTCCCGTTGTGTGGCACTCAGTGCTTTCAGTGTCAGAGAGGATGTTCCCAGATGTTGCTTCAAAATTTGCCATTGATGAGTTGATGCAGAGAAAAATACATAGATGCTTTGAATTACATTTTAAAAATTCAGCAGCCTCACTAGAGAATGAGAATGAGAACTGCATGGGACAAAAAAAGCTTGGGGGTTTAACTCTCTGATCTGTGTCTGCACTCCTCTGTTATTTCCTCTCACGTTAACACCATTATCATAGGCCTGACCTCTCATGTCAGCTATCGCAATTCCTGTATCTTCCAGCTTTTTAAGAAGCACATTTGTCATACCAGCTCCTGTAGTATCATCAATGTCAATAAATTCTAGAAAATGCTCTCTGACAGTCAGCATTGCAGGGACATTTTCACTAGGTTCTCTTGTTGTTACAAAACACACAATTAAAGTCATTTGTTCCGTATGGCTGATGTCAGGTGTGCAGTCCAGCATAACAGAGTAATATCTTGCTGACTTCAGATCTGCCACAATCTTGTGTTTGACTTTTGGTGCCAGTAACTGTATGATCTCATTTTGAATTGTTTTTCCAAGGTAGTGGTGCATGTACATTTCTTGGGCGGTGACTCTTCTTAGATGGAGTACATCATCAAACTCAGCCATCAGCTCCACAATTTTAAGGAATTCCATTGTTTGACACATACAGCTGATCTGAAGTGCCACACAGTGCTAGGTTTTGGGTAGCAAGCATTCTCACAATGCAAATGAGCCTTTTCAGAACATTTTGCAGGTAAAGAGACTTTGATGCAATCTTCTCTTGATGCTGGTCATCTATGGTGGCCTTTAACCTTAGTCTCATCTCAAGCTCTTTCCACCTGTAGAATGCTCTCTGGTGATTTGCTGCTTTCTCATGGCATGCCAGATTTCTAGCCAGATTTTTCCAGTCCTTTGTTCCTGTAGAACCCAATGTGGCTGGAACATTAGACTGGAAGAGTTTGCAACAAAAACAGTATGCAGCAGTCTGGGTTTTTGAGTACCTAAGGCATGGCCTCTCCACTTTGTCACCATTGGGGATTTCACTCCAGTAATGTGTTGGATGGAAACTTCTATTTGCATTGTCTTTGGGGAACATGAAGTTTTTCACTTGCTGTGGCCCAGGCAGTACAAGGAAGTCCCTCTGGCTACTGCTCAAATGGGTCCACAGTTCTGGATCATCTCGACTTAAGGCACCAAACTCAGCAGCAGCTGTTTCTTGCGCCTCCACCACACTCTTCTCTGATCTACACTTTTCTTCAGGAATGTGCATGGTTACATCCATTTGAGACGGAGATATGGATGCTGCAGTAGCTGCCAGGTTACCTGCACTCTGACTAACTGGAAGATCAGGCATTTCCTCACCACTCACATCCTCACTGGGGCCGGAAGGCTCGCCGTGAACATTTGTGTCTATATATCTCAGGAGAGCTCCTTCCTGCTTACATAGAAAAGCTTCCTTTGCTCGCTTGCTTTTTCTGAATGCTGCCCCATGACTGCTGTTCTGTTCTCTCAACACTCAACCGAAGGGGACAAATAAGCAGGCTGGTGGCAGGGCCTGAGTGAGGGAAGATATCAGCGTGTTAAGGGCCTAACTGGCTCCTACTACTTCAGCTGACTGCCTGTTCTCCTCAACTGGGTTCAGGGAAGCAGCAGGAAACAGGAAGCTCCCTGACAAGCTGGTGTTAATCAGTCCAGGCTTCTGGGGGTGCTACAGAGGTACCTAAGAGGCTCCTCCTCCTCTCTCTCTCTGCAGCTCCTGCTGCTTTCTGTTATTTCCTCTCACCTTTTCTCCTGCCTGCCTGTTATGTCTCTTGTGCCTTCCTTCCTCCAGCAGAGCACTCCACCATCTCTGTGCATCTAGAGCAGAGAGAATACATATGCACCAGCAGCAGACACAATTTTCTATACTCTGGGTCCTAGTGGTGCCTCCCCCTCACAGTCTGGCACCTGAGGTGGCCACCTCAGTTCATCTTATGGTAAGGCCAGCCCTTTGTGGATGCAGCTTGCTTTTGACTCTGGCTACACATACACGACACACCACCAAGAGTGTGCAGTGTAAATATGCTGTCACTAGGCAGAACTGCATGATTCCATGTTCACTAAAAGCCAAACTATCCCTTTGTAATTCTTAAAGGTTATTATACTTATTTATAAGAATCTTATCTGATTATATTAGCTTGATGTGTGGTGATAGCTGGAAAAGATCAGACATATTCCACTGTAAAATATCATGATAAAGCAATAGATCATTATGGACTGACACACAGTCGCTATTTCAAACTGAAAGCTCCAACCTGGGGACATTTTTCAACCAGCTGCTCCTTTACCCACATCTCCACAAAAATCAGTCCCTTTTTCCTAAGCTTCTTTACAGTTCCCTAGCTAGAACTGAACTGTCTGGCTCTAACATCAGTTTCATAAGAACAGTTCTCTTCATGCTTTTCTGATAGGTGGCTCTTTAAGCTTGACAGAGATTAGCAGCTGTAGCCTTAGTGAGTATCTGGTTTTTTACTATATTTCCTTCCCTTCCAGCTGGTCAGTATTTCTCATATGCTGTATACAGACTCATAAACAGTGTAAGTGGGCTTGGAGGGTAGAGTATGAATGGAACAAATTAAGTTCAGCATCGTGGAATAAGATCTCTTTTTCCTTAACTTCAAAAATCTGAGGCAAGTTACCTTTGGTGTATAAAGGACACAATGAATATAGAACAGAGTTGTATGGGAGCTCTCCAGTTGTATGGGAGCTCCAAATGTAAGCTGTCAATGTTCCCAGAGTTGAAAAAAAACCAACAAATTTCTGTAATAAATCAAAAACAGTGGTTGGTGAATGATGGCAGAGACTAATCTATACATATTTTGATTTATAGAGTTTCACTCTGTGTACACATGCACTCACGCACACTCCTGACATGTGTCTGGCATGAGAAATGCTTTTTTACCTTCAGTCTCTGTCTAACATGTGTACAATGGTTCAGGCTGTCATCTATTTTTACACTCCCGTCAATAGAGTTCATGAACGTTATGAATGTAGGTAATAAAGTGGTGACTACTTGTTTTAAGGTTAGAGTTGATGAGGTGTTTTAATATACCTGATTGCATCTATTATGCAGATGAAGTTATCTATTATACATGCATGTAATCAAATCTTACAGACTTTTTGAATCTAAATTTGTTTTAATACCTGAAAGATAGGCTATTGTTTTCATGCAGCTTTTTTGAGGCACTTTGGATTTGTAATACATCTAATAGCCAGTGTATCATCTGTTAATTTTACAGTTGTAATGAATTGGTAAGATTCATTTAGTTTGCCGGTAGACTTCAGTTTAAACAATTAAGCAGCCACTAGATGTTCTGTCAGCAAGTTAAATATAAATCAACAATGATTTGAAATATACACTGCTTTAAATACAAGCTAGTCCCAATTTTTGTAATATGTAGATTTCTGTGGCTGATAAGGTATTGGTAGTGTTCCCATCTAAAGAAAACAGGATAAAAATAGCTCTTAGCAAAGCCTTTTATTCACTGAATTACAGTAATAGTTATTCAAACCTGAGACTTAAGATTTGCTTAAAACTATAGGACCTGATTCTGCCTTCACACCATTGCTTCCATAGAGTTACTCCAGATATTCAGAACCTCTTAAAATTTTGAAACCCTACCCCTCTATATCCATTTCTGTTTTACTCAGTCTACTGCTCTTGAAATACAGAAATTATTAATCAAGTCCAATCGGGGAGCAGTACATGTTGACCGAGCAGTGCTCATGAGAAGGACTATCAGTTGGTTGGTACCAGAAAAATAATGACCTGTAACTTGGTTGGATGATACCCTATTCCCAGTGCATCAGCTCAAAATGGTCAGCAGTCTACATAAATAAGTGTTCAGGCAAATAGTTGTCATGTTCCTTTCAGAGAGGTGCCAATGCCCACATTACATGCAGCATCTCCAGTAGATACTCTAAATATGGGGGACAGCCTGCCTCAGCTTATTTCTACTCTAACTAATGTGTAGAGCCCATCACCATAGTATGAAGGCCGAGTGAGTTTATTGGATGTCTGGCCTAATCCAGAATCTCACATCAGACTCCTTTAAGTACATTTGGAGTCCTTGTTTGCTTGATTGTGTCCTTTTTTGTTATACCTAGGAAATATTTGAAAATAACTGGTTCACCCATTGCAAGGCTTTTGTCACATGTAAAGTAGTGGTGGAATTTAGATCATCCCTTCATCATTTCACAAGATAAGCACTGCATGATCACCATTGAGCTACTGAGGTCTACAGAGTGCTAGTTTGGGGATGGCCTCTCACTCTGGCATAGAGCGTTTCTTGTTTCAGGCAGCCTAGACAGTAGCTTTATATTTGAGTGTGGAGGGAGGAAACTAGAGAGGGATTTGGTGATAGGTACTGAGGCAGTCCAGGGCACTGCTGCCAAGTGACCACCATTTGGGAGTCCATTTTTGGTCTCTAACTATAAGGTGTGAAGAAAAATCCTCACCCTCATTAGCGCTTACTCTGTTACTTTAATTTGTGTAGCTGGTAAGTCCTGAATGGATATCTTTGTCTCATGGTAGGTGTTTTTGGACATGCATTTTCTTGTCTATGGTACCTGCTTTCTGGAATTAGGATGTTTTGCTTCCCAATATGGGATAGGTTTAAGGTTGGTAATATTTAAAGAAGTTGTTAGGTGGTGTTCTGACTTTCAATGCTTGCATTAAAAAGAGGGTATCATGGTGGTTATAGTGTAGTCAGTGGTGACTATTCATCCTTCTGTACTGCTTTATCTTCTGATGAATTAGTTACAAGTTTGATGCAAAGCTTTTCTTCCCAGAGTGTGGCTCTGTGGTCAGAGTGTCCTCTTGTAGGTGAAGAAGAGTGCTGCAGTGTTCTTGGGTTCATATAACTAATCTTGGAGCACCTTGAAGGAAGCAGAACATCTGGTTCCTCCTCTACAGCACTATATGAAAAGCTGGCACCAGATGTGATTATCATGGCACAGCAGCACCAGTATAGTTAGGATTGCATCATGACTTCTGTTTAAAGGTCAGCCTTTCTGAGTCCTGTAAAATGGACTTGCTAAGTCAGATTCCTTTGAAATTCTGTGTGTGTCTCAGAAGGAGAAGTTAAGGTGAGTGACCCAAATTTGAAGTATTTTTAACTAGGGGATCAGGGAGAGAAGTTCTGAAAAAACCAGACATTTTTCAGTTTTAGGTGTTTTTTACACAGAGCTAGAGCTCTAACTATTGATGTGATGTGGGTCAACATGATCTGTCTGAGTTTTACCCAAGGCAGTGCATGGCACCCACAAAATCATTGGGGGCCCCAAACTGAGAATGGCATTTAATATAATCTACATTTTTATACTGTGCTAATGCAGAAAAACAGCTGAAAGAGTTTCCATTTCGGCCATTTTCTATGCTTTAAAGTTCAACTCTTGAAAATGCTGTATAATCCAGATGGTTTCCTGAATTGCTTTTACATTTGGTGTGGTTCATAAGGATATGGAGTATCATTAGTGAGCCATATTTGTGGTCAAGTGACCCAGGGATTCCTGAGTTATAGCCCCCGCAAAATGAGTTTCCTTCTGCTGCTTTGTACTGTTAAACTGAGAGGTACTAATTACTGGATTAATCACAGACTTCATTAAAACTGATGGCTGTGAACTCATCCTTCAATTAACATAACTAAGGACAAGTTAATCACAAGCCCCCACCAAAGACACATGGACTTTCCGACTGAGTGGCTGGAGGTTGGTACAATTTGTGAGTCATGGGTGGCAATTCTATTTTGGGGGGAATGTAATTCAAGTATTTGGGGGGAAAATTAAACATGTGAATGCTTCCTGGGAGGGGAGGGGGATCGGGGGAAGAGTAGTAGGGGAATAAGGGAGAGGGATTTGGGGCTGAGGGGAGGGGGATAAATAGGGATAGCTGGTAGGAGAGAGATTGAAGGCTCAGGTAAGGAGGTCAGGCACCCCAGAGATCTGCTAGTGCTCCCCACATGTACAATTTAAGAACCACTTCATAGCCTTTTACAGCTGTCTTACAGGATACCATCTAATCTACACTTTCATTTAATCCTCATTAAAGCATTAAAATCCTCTCATATGCCACCTCACTTCTGGCAATCTCCTTGGCAATAAAAGCCCTATGCCCTGCTACCGACATAAGACTCAGTTTTGCATAGAAGTGAAGCATACTGCATCCTGAAGGTACACATGCACCTCTTCCCTTTGCTCACAGACATGGGAGGGTGCAAAAAATAGAGTTCCCCATATCCCAACCACAGCTCTGTCACACACTTCAAAGAATGTGTTCTGCTATCACAAATACGCAGGTCCAACTACTGCCTCCACCACTTACAGTAGGCACACCTAACATGCTGACTACACCTGGAGTGTATGCAAATAATTCCCATTGCTGTGGCCACCTCTAGGGCAATAGAGGGAACTTGGTGTGAGCAATATTACTTTTCTTTGTCCTTTAATAGTTGTAGATGGAAATCTGTGGGTGAGAGTGAATGAGTTGTAAAAGGAGGTGGAAACGCTTGTTGCTTCAGCAACCGAAGGGTTGCCAGAACGAAGGTATGTGTGTTAATGGGGTTTATAGGGGTATTGCTGAAAGAGGACAGAGTTAAAGTTGCATGGGCAGCCATGACTGTAAGGGGATGACATACCACAAAACAACATTAACTCTGTGCTAACATAGATGCTTTTTTTTTTTGGCCATTGAATTGTTTCTCACTTGAAAGAGATGATTTGGTGGGATGCACCCCTATGGGACTGGGTAAATATTCTGTTTATTTCCTTGATGTGGTGAGGCCTGCTATCATGGCATGTTGGGAGAGGTGCCAACAATCTGGTGGCTGTGGACAGATTCTTCTTTAATATTAATTGGGAAATGAAGAACAGTCTGGCAGTACACAGGCATAATTCACGGATAAAAAGAGTTCCTCTTTCAGTTATTGGGCTGGACATACTTAATTGGCACTGGAAGTGTGTGTGTGTGTGAGAGAGTTACCCTGGAAAGCACAGGGGATGGTACACAAGCAGGATGCTAGCACATGTAGTGTCAGGGTGGTCCTGGAAATTAAGTAGCATTTTTATTTTGCTAACGTAAAAGTAATTGGGAGTGGGACACACACAAACCCCAATCCAAGCAGGTTAATGTAGCTCTCTATGGGGGTGTCATAAATATAAAGGGAAGGGTAAACCCCTTTAAAATCCCTCCTGGCCAGACGAAAACTCCTCTCACCTGTAAAGGGTTAAGAAGCTAAAGGTAACCTCACTAGCACCTGACCAAAATGACCAATGAGGAGACAAGATACTTTCAAAAGCTGGGAGGAGGGAGAGAAACAAAGGGTCTGTGGGTCTGTCTTTATGCTGCCTTTGCTGGGGATAGACCAGGAATGGAGTCTTAGAACTTTTAGTAAGTAATCTAGCTAGGTACGTGTTAGATTATGATTTCTTTAAATGGTTGAGAAAAGAATTGTGCTGAATAGAATAACTATTTCTGTCTGTGTATCTTTTTTGTAACTTAAGGTTTTGCCTAGAGGGGTTCTCTATGTTTTGAATCTAATTACCCTGTAAGGTATCTACTATCCTGATTTTACAGAGGGGATTTCTTTACTTCTATTTACTCCTATTTCTATTAAAAGTCTTCTTGTAAGAAAACTGAATGCTTTTTCATTGTTCTCAGATCCAAGGGTTTGGGTCTGTGGTCACCTATGCAAATTGGTGAGGCTTTTTATCCAACATTTCCCAGGAAAGGGGGGGGGGTGCAAGTGTTGGGAGGATTGTTCATTGTTCTTAAGATCCAAGGGTCTGGGTCTGTAGTCACCTAGGCAAATTGGTGAGGCTTTTTACCAAACCTTGTCCAGGAAGTGGGGTGCAAGGTTTTGGGAAGTATTTGGGGGGAAAGACCTTTCCAAACAGCTCTTCCCCAGTAACCAGTATTTGTTTGGTGGTGGTAGCGGCCAATCCAAGGACAAAGGGTGGAACATTTTGTACCTTGGGGAACTTTTTGACCTAAGCTGGTAAAGATAAGCTTAGGAGGTTTTCATGCAGGTCCCCACATCTGTACCCTAGCGTTCAGAGTGGGGGAGGAACCTTGACAGGGAGACTCCAGTTTTCTATTCCCTGATCACTTTGGGGATTTTGCATATTGGATCCTAGCACAGGGTGCTGGCATAATAATCATTGGTCATATAATATTTATACAGCTGAAATAACTGCTCATCTCTTTGGGCTAACAGAATAAATGTTAAATTAATAAAAATAAACACATTTTAGCCTTTTGTCATTCTCTTAAAAACAATAAACCAGTCATTATTCCTATGCTGTAGTAAAAGGTAGTTTCTGATTATTTATTTATTTATTTATTTTTATTTTTAACTTCCCAATCTGGCTTGCTCATCCCAGAAGTGGAATGTATATAACAAAGACACTTCTCATGATGGAGTACTGAAAGAAGTGGAAAATCCAATAGAACTATATTTCTGGAATGTCCTGAAGATGGCACAATAGGCACATCTGGATGCAGGATTTGTTTTAGGTCATCCTGTATACTGAAATTTTTCTTGCTAAAATATAACTTCTGTGAACGAGCCCTTCTAAAGTATAAGCAAAAGGGAATTTTTTAACTTTTTAAGCATATTCTATCACTAAAACTATTTTACAAGGGACACAGGCTGTTAATTTTATGCTGCCTAAAATAATAGGTATAAACAGGCAGATAGTCACAGACCTGTCACAGTCAGATGTTGCTGGCAAGAGTCAATTTAGTTCATTTTTTTTATCAATAAATTTCCTTTGGAATTGTAAAACAGCTGATAACCTTATCTCCAGCATAACATATAAACAACAGGCAAATGCCACTTTTTGTTAGGTGCATTATGAGTATGGGAAAGAAAAAAATACTTGCAAAATCTCTATTTTATTAAAACATAAAAATATTAGGGGACTTCTTTAATAAAAAAGAAAATACCAAGTGTCAGGTTGCATTAATGAATTAATATTGTATCCAAGGTAACAATAGCCATGATCCCCCAAACATCTATGGCACACATGTAGATACATGGTTTATAAATACTGTGAGTAGTTTCATGAAGATGCCAGAGCTATATCAACCACAGTGCTGTATGCTATCAACCGCTAATAAGGTAAAGGGAACCTGAGCGGACCCAGCAGCATTTTACAGGAGGCATTCAATATCTTGCAGGATCAAGCCTTTAGACCAATTCAAAGGGGAGGTGCTATCTATCCATTTTTAACTTTCTTCATATAAATCCTCATTCATGTAACTTTCAGAGTAACAGCCTTGTTAATCTGTATTCGCAAAAAGAAAAGGAGTACTTGTGGCACCTGAGAGACTAACCAATTTATTTGAGCATCAGCTTTCGTGAGCTACAGAAGTGTAGCTGAAAATGGGCAAATCACTATCTTCAGTGTAGCTGAAAATGGGCAAATGTTTGGATACTTTGATTGCTTTTTCATAACCACTTCTATGAGTGATTTTTATTTGCGTAAATGTTGGGGAAAGATAACAAAGGCAACAGTGTTATCACATAGGCTGATCCCGCCCTGTGAAAGTGGTGAAGAAGCAAACCTGCTCGCTGTGGTGAGTCTCTGCAGAAGGATAAAATGACTCAGCTAGTGAGGTGTGAGTTGGAGGGAAGGTGCTAGAGCGATGCTACTCTAAATGGTATGCTTCCCCCACAGGAACTATGGATGGTTCACAGGTAAAGTTTTCAGAGGGTAGTGAGACCTGAGAGAGCACTACGTTTATGCTGTACCTTGAGCAAGAGGCTTGCAGCCAACAGCACCGCAGCTACTGCCCCCATTCCTGGCCATGCATTCACTAGGGGCTATGTGTTTCTTTAGCCAGAAAACAAACTTTTACTTTGAGTCCAGATAACTTATTTTAGATGAAAGAAACAAGGAAAGAAAGAACAAATAAAGTCTCTAAGGCCATGTCTACATTACTACTTATGTCAGCAAAACTTATGTCACTCAGGAGTGTGGAAAAAAAAACACCTCTCAAAGTGACATAAATGTAGCGAGCATAAGTCGTATTGTGCACTGAGCTATGCTGGCCAGAGAGCTTCTCCCTCCAGCATAGCTTCTGCTGCTCATTGGAGGTGGTTTAATTATGTCAACTGCATAGAGCAGCTACACAAGAGACCTTATAGCTGCACGGGTCTCTAGTGTAGACATAGCCTAAGCATGAGCACAGTGTGTGTGACATTCTGTGACGGCAGATGTCACCTTGCATACAGGCTAGAGGGGCTAACTTTTCTGTTAAAGGTGCAATACATAGCTCTGTATGCCACACACAGGCAGAGCTAAGGGTAAACTATATGGGTGATTCTAAAAGAGTATGATAAAACCTTTACACCATACTGACATGTCTTTATATATGATATATGTGCACTCCCACATAGGCCCATGTGTTTTAGAGAAAAAGTGTTTTAGATAGTTGCTTTTAAAAAAAATGTTGTAGGCACTATATATTTTTAATCCCTTGGTGGCTCATAATTTTACGATGCCATTTTGACCCTGCCTGTGTTAAGGGCAATGTAATGCCTTGCCACCCCAAGGACAGCTTGGTAGTGGTGGGGAAATTGTCCCTTCAAGACAGTTCTTCCCCAAACAGTCCAGTGTGCTGGGGTGTATGCAGGCTGAACTATTCTTGCAAATCCAGTTTGCTCTTTTGACTACTGCAGGAATAAAAGGACAATGATCAGTACTCTTTTCTCTCTCCCATTCTGGAGGATTGTGTGCACTTAATGTATTTGGCACCTGCATAGGAGCATATATAAATCAAATCTCCCTTGGTCCATTATGCCCATGGTTCAGATGCATCCCCACTCAAGTGCAATATAATTATGTTAACGTGGACGTTTGTTTCATTCATGAGATATGACTGTTATTAGCCGTGGTTCAGCTGCTGCTGGTAGTCATAACTCCAGACAAGGCTCCCTTTCTCCGCTTAAGTCTTTAATACACAGTGGTGGGCTTTTAAATGATTATCAGTTGTTAGTAACTAAGGATTTGCAGTAAGCAAATTGCAGTATTTGCAATATTCAGGGTATTTCCTGTTCTAAGCATTGGGAAGCATAAACCAATACTCTAGATTCTGAGGTAACTTAGTCAAACTGAAAACAAAATTGGCAAATATGTAAGGGCCCCCACTGTAGTTACCCCGGCTTGAGAGAACTTCTATCATAAGTTCCAAAAGGGAAAACAAAATATTAAGACAAATTAGAGCTGTTTGTGGAGCTATTAAGATTTATGATAGAGTTCGGACTGCCATGTAGGCATGCTAAAGCCACATGCCTGACTGTCTATTGAAATGTTTACTGAGAAGATTTACTGCTTCAATCTTGTTCATTTTATATACATAATTAGACTGTGCTATGGACGAACCACTTGCTAAATTATTTTGTTTTAAAAAAAAGGAAACAGAATTTTAGATGTGACACAATACTCTGTTCTTTCTTCTAGCCAAAATTAAAGGACCAAAATGTAATACTAAAGTACTAGTAGGCCTAATTCTCTCCTGTCTTGCCCCTTGTGTATTCATTTACACGTATACAAAATGAAGGTAAAAAGCTACCATTCTGATTTGATAGAATTTTATAGCTACTTTGCACAGGCATAAGTGACTACACAAAGTACAAGGCCACTGAGAATAAGGCCCACAGCATGCAAATATAGGATACAAGGAGGGATAGCTCAGTGGTTTGAGCATTGGCCTGTTAAACCCAGGGTTGTGAGTTCAATCCTTGAGGGGGCCATTTAGGGATCTGGGGCAAAAATTGGGGATTGGTCCTGCTTTGAGCAGGGGGTTGCATTAAATGACCTTCTGAGGGTCCCTTCTAGCCCTGATGTTATATGAAGTGTGTTGGTTACATTGTTGTCATGATGAGATTATGACCGTCTCACCTTCAGGCTGAGGTGAGGGCCTGTTCCTGCATGGCTAGTGGGGACTTCTTTTGAGGATCCCACACCCTGACGCTAGTGGATCCTGGAGGCATGTGATTACATGAGAATCTCAGTTTTTATTTAAAAGAAAAAGGTTTCTAGCCCTCTCATTTCAGAGAAAAGCTGCAAAATGTCACCCAAGTGCATCCTAAAGACTCAAAAACCAGGATGCAAATTGAGTCAAAAACTTAATTAAAAAAACCACATTATTTTAAAGCCAACTTCATCATTTTGGGTGCCTGACTTATGGTTTTTGAACATCTGGAGTTGACAATACTGAGAGAGTTCATATATTCTGTATTTAAAACAGAAAACTAGCAGTTATGCCAGTCATCACACAGACTGCTTGGTGTGTGCAATACATGATAATGACTATCTTTCCCTCATTATTTATCTTATTTAGCTTTATAGTTTACATGCTCTTTTAGTGTTTTTACAGAGCTTCTGCATTGTGGGCACTACAGAAATATTAAGACACAATGATGTAGGTACCTAACTTGAGGCACCAAAGTTGGAAAGTTTTGGTATAAAATCTGTATTTAGCCACTTAAACAATTAACTTGTATTTCCCCCACAGAGCTTCTGAGTACCCCAAGTCCCATTTAATGAGAACTATGGATGCTGAACATCTAAAAATAAGGCCACTTATTTAGGTGACTAAATGTTGCCATAGATGTCTAACTTTAAGTGCCTAAGTTTGAATACTTTGGCCCAAGTATCTAAAATACCATAATTCATCAGTTAGATTTCTTTAAATCCGAATTCATTTGATGTTTCTCATCTCAGTTCCGTACATATGTGCACTTCATAAAATCACTGCTCTTTTTGGGATGAGACTGGCAATTTATGCTGAGGGCTGCTCCAAAGCAGAAAACCAGTCATATGGAAGGTGCAGATAGATACAGGGGAATAGTTAAAATTGCTATGTCACTGCACGATGCCTGGCTTTGTCATTATAATCAGCCCCTCATCTTCTTCAGCATCCAATTCATAAATAAAAGAATAATAATTATTATGGAACAGAATCAAATTGTTTTATTTAGAAATTGTTTAAAATTGTATTCCTACTCTGTTTCCATATGTCACACTTCTGTCCAGAGTGAATTGGTTAGCCAACTTACAAAAGTTCATAAAAAGAGGCTTATAATGTAAATGCTAAGACTCCAAACTGTCATGAATGTAAACTGTAGTAGCAAGATTTTCAAGAGAAATCATGGTATCCTTGTGCTCATTTACTGGATAAAGCTTCCACTTTTGGAAAGAAAAACATACAGTTGTTTATAGAAATGGCTTATGTGCGTCTGGAAAGCAGTACTTAGTTCATTTTAACTAAAGCATCTGCTGTAATTATTATACATATTACATCCAGGATGGTAAAATGGATTTGGCTGGTACCTTCAGAACAATAATATACAAAGGGATCTAATGACTGATGTTATTTTAAAAAAAAACATCTTCTTCTGGACCTGGTCCTATTAGTGTTTCCAAATATTTTTTAAATGCTGCAGTAATAATTCATGCATATAGTGTCTTTCATGTCAGAATTTCAAAGTATAAGCGTTAATAAATGAAGCCCCACAGTGACATTGTCATTTTAAGTATTTTTATCCATATTTGACAGATGGGGAAGAGAAGTGCCAAGAGTTACATGTGCATTCTCAAAGGTGTGATTATGGTGTGCAGCAGGGTATTTGAATGCTCTGTTTTGGGGGCTCCAGAACCATGGGGAATTTCTGGATGGGAGGCTTGAAAATTTGGACCCTGCTCTGGGTGTACAAGCTGACAGGGCAATGTGGCTATAGTTGCATGCTTAATCACTGGGCTTTGTCAGAATCCAGCTGTCACTGGGTTATCAAACCAAGCCACTTTTGTATCCAATGGAGGCCAAATGTCAAAGTGCCCCACTCCTGTTCTGGTCCCCAACCATTCAGCCAGCAGTCATGAAGAGCCTCCATGACAATATGAAGAATCAACACAGAACCATGAAACATACAAAACTTAAGAAATGCAAACGGGCTTGTACAGGCAATTCCTCACGTCTCCTGTAGCTACCCAGAGCACGTACATAACAAATGAAAGAAAGGGGAAGTTGATAGTAATGAATATAAAGCAGAAGCTAGGAATTGTAGGAAATTGAGCAAGGTAGTAAGTGATGTCAGGGATTGCCCCTACTTACCCATGTGAGCAATCTAAGCCCTGGTCTACACTACGAGTTTAGGTCGAATTAGCAGCGTTAGATCGATTTAACCCTGCACCCATCCACACGACGAAGCCATTTTTGTCGACCTAAAGGGCTCTTAAAATTGATTTCTGTACTCTTTCCTAATGAGGGGATTAGGGCTGAAATCAACATCACTGGGTCAAATTTGGGATAGTGTGGATACAATTCGATGGTATTGGCCTCCGGGAGCTATCCCAGAGTTCTCCATTGTGACCGCTCTGGACAGCACTTTCAACTTAGATGCACTAGCCAGGTACACAGGAAAAGCACTGGGAACTTTTGAATTTCATTTCCTGTTTGGCCAGCGTGGCGAGCTCATCAGCAGAGGTGACCATGCAGTCCCAGAATCGCAAAAGAGCTCCAGTATAGACCGAACAGGAAGTACTGGATCTGATCGCTGTATGGGGAGATGAATTTGTGCTAGCAGAACTCTGTTCCAAATGCTAAAATATTTGAAAAAATCTCCAAGGGCATGATGGACAGAGGCTATAACAGGGACCCGCAGCAGTGCTGTGTGAAAATTAAGGCGCTCAGGCAAGCCTACCAAAAAAACAGAGGCAAACGGCCGCTCCGGGTCAGAGCCCCGGACATGCTGCTTCTATGATGAGCTGCATGCAATTCTAGGGAGTGCCCCTACCACTACCCCACCCCTGTCCCTGGACGCCTGCAAGCGGGGAGCCTCACGCATCAGGGATGAGGATTTTGGGGATGAGGAAGAGGAAGAGGAGGAGGAGGAGGATAGCACACAACAGACAAGTGGAGAAACCGTTCTCCCTAACTGCCAGGAACTATTTATCACCCTGGAGCCAATACCCTCCCAACCCTCCCAAGGTGGGCTCCCAGACCATGAAGCCAGAGAAGGCACCTCTGGTGAGTGTACCTTTGTAAATATAATACATGGTTTAAAAGCAAGCGTGTTTAATGATTAATTTGCCCTGAAGATTTGGGATGTATTCGCGGCCAGTACAGCTACTGGAAAAGTCTGTTAACACATCTGGGGATGGAGCAGAAATCCTCCAGGGACATTCAGAGGTGGCTGTTCCTGCTGGACTGTTTGCCTGTGGCTGAAAAGAAGTCATCCCCGCTTTTAGCGGTGTGTGTGGGGGGGCCTGTTCACACTGAGCTGTTAGCATTTGGCTGGCAGGGATCTTCCCTGATACTAGTCACATGGTGGGAGGAGGAGTGAAGCGATCATCCCAGAGAATTGGGTGGAGGGGGGTTTAGTTAACCTGAAAACCACAGTCCCTCCTTTTAAATGGCCAACCCAATGGGTGCTTGGTATGGGAAAGGAGGACGCTGCTGTTTGAAACCATTCCCACATGTTATAATGGTTGAGAAGCCGAAAGACTGTAGCTTACCATGGCTGCCTGCAAGCTGAATTCTGTTGCCCAGCCCTGTGTGTGTGATCTCTCACACCAAACCAGCAGGCCCTCAATATAAGAGGCAAAATGCGACCTTGTAACAAAAGCACATGTGCTATGTAGTGTTAACAGCTTGGTTCTCCGTGAAAGTCTCTTTTTAAATACTACTCTCCCATTTTTCCTCTCCCATCTGCAAATGTTTCAACACTCCTCCTATCATCTCCATCCCAGAGGCTAGCGCAGATAAGAAGGCAAAAAAAATGCACTCGTGATGAAATGTTCTCTAAGCTCATGCAGTCCTCCTGCATTGAAAGAGCTCAGCAGAATGTGTGGAGGCAAACAATGGCAGAGTCCAGGAAAGGAGAAAATGAATGCGAGGACAGGAGGGATGAGCAAGATGAGAGGTTGCCAGAAGAGGTGGTGGCAGAGAGGTGGTGGCAGCATGATGAGAGGAGGCAGGATGCAATGCTGAGGCTACTGGGGGATCAAACTGATCTGCTCCGACATCTGGTGGAGCTGCAGGAAAGGCAGCAGGAGCACAGACCACCACTGCAGCCCCTGTGTAACTGCCCACCCTCCTCCCCAAGTTCCATAGCCTCCTCACCCAGACGCCCAAGAACGTGAGGGGTGGGCCTCTGGGCACCCAACCACTCCACCCCAGAGGATTGCCCAAGCAACAGAAGGCTGGCATTCAATAAGTTTTAGAGTGCAGTGTGGCCTTGTCCTTCCCTCCTCCCCTCATCCACCACCCCACCTGGTGCTTCCCTCTTCCCCCACCCCTCCCAGGCTACCTTGGCAGTTATCCCCCTGTTTGTGTGATGAATTAATAAAGAATGCATGATTTTGAAACAACAATGACTTTACTGCCTCTGCAAGCAGTGATCGAAGGAGGGAGGGTGGTTGGCTTACAGGGAAGTAGAGTGAACCAAGGGGGCGGGTTTTCATCAAGGAGAAACAAACAGAACTGTCACACCATAGCCTGGCCAGTCATGAAACTGATTTTCAAAGCTTCTCTGATGCGCAGCGCACCCTGCTGTGCTCTTCTAATCACCCTAGTGTCTGGCTGTGCATAATCAGCGGCCAGACGATTTGCCTCAACCTCCCACCCCGCCATAAACATCTCCCCCTTACTCTCACAGATATTATGGAGCACACAGCAAGCACCAATAACAATGGGAATATTGGTTTCGCTTAGGTCTAACCAAGTTGGTAAACTGCGCCAGCGTGCTTTTAACATCCAAATGCACATTCTACCACCATTCTGCACTTGCTCAGCCTATAGTTGAACAGCTCCTTACTACTGTCCAGGGTGCCTGTGTATGGCTTCATGAGCCATGGCATTAAGGGGTAAGCTGGGTCCCCAAGGATAACTATGGGCATTTCAACATCCCCAACAGTTATTTTCTGGTCTGGGAAGTAAGTCCCTTCCTGCAGCTGTTCAAACAGACCAGAGTTCCTGAAGATGCGAGCGTCATGTACCTTTCCCAGCTATCCCACGTTGATGTTGGTGAAACGTCCCTTGTGATCCACCAGTGCCTGCAGCACTATTGAAAAGTATCCCTTGCGGTTTATGTACTCTCCGGCTTGGTGCTCCGGTGCCAAGATAGGGATATGGGTTCCGTCTATGGCCCCACCACAGTTAGGGAATCCCATTGCAGCGAAGCCATCCACTATGACCTGCACATTTCCCAGAGTCACTAACCTTGATAGCAGCAGCTCAGTGATTGCGTTGGCTACTTGGATCACAGCAGCCCCCACAGTAGATTTGCCCACTCCAAATTGATTCCCGACTGACCGGTAGCTGTCTGGCATTGCAAGCTTCCAGAGGGCTATCACCACTCGCTTGTGATCTGTGAGGGCTGCTCTCATCTTGGTATTCTTGTGCTTCAGGGCAGAGGAAAGCAAGTCACAAAGTTCCATGAAAGTGCCCTTACGCATGCGAAAGTTTTGTAGCCACTGGGAATCATCCCAGACCCACAACACTATGCCGTCCCACCAATCTGTGCTTGTTTCCTGGGCCCAGAATCAGCATTCCACGGCATGAGTCTGCCCCATTGCCACCAGGATGTCCAAATTGCCAAGGCTCGTGCTTTGAGAGAAGTCTGTGTGCATGTCCTCATCACTCTCATCACCGCGCTGCCATCGCCTCCTCGCCTGATTTTGCAGGTTCTGGTTCTGCACATACTGCAGGATAATGCTTGAAGTGTTTACAATGCTCTTAACTGCCACAGTGATCTGAGTGGGCTCCATGCTTGCTGTGGTATGGCGTCTGCAGGAGAGCAGAGTTGCGGCGGAAGTGGTGGCTGACAATGGATGCCAAGAGAATAGATATTTATAGAGAACGACAAGAGGACCTGCGAGGTGGATTCATGAGAGCAGGAGAGCAGAGTTGCAGCAGAAGCAGTGGAGGACAACGGTTTAGCACCACGGACATTTCCCGAGGAAGAACACACATACCTGGGAGCCCATGACTGACAACATGGAGAAAGAAAAGGAGTACTTGTGGCACCTTAGAGACTAACCAATTTATTTGAGCATAAGCTTTCGTGAGCTACTGCTCACTTCATCGGATGCATATTGTGGAAACTGCAGAAACCATTATATACACAGAGACCATGAAACAATACCTCCTCCCACCCCACTCTCCTGCTGGTAATAGCCCATCCAAAGTGACCACTCTCTTTACAATGTGTATGATAATCAAGGTGGGCCATTTCCAGCACAAATCCAGGTTTTCTCACCCCCCCCCACTTTTTTTTTTTTCCAAAAACCACACACACAAACTCACTCTCCTGCTGGTAATAGCTTATCCAAAGTGACCACTCTCCTTACAATGTGTATGATAATCAAGTTGGGTCATTTCCAGCACAAAAGAGAAATTCGCTATTGAAGCAATAGCAGCAGAGCAGAGTTGCAGCGGAAGTGGTGGATGACGACGGTTAGCAGTCCTAGTGCACCATCTGCTGAAAGCAGTATGGCGTCTGCACAGAAAAAAAGCACGAAATGATTGTCTGCCATTGCTTTCACGGAGGGAGGGGCGACTGAAGACATGTACCCAGAACCACACGCAACAATGTTTTTGCCCCATTAGGCATTACTAAGAAAGTAATAGGGTTTTAGACCTACTTCACTAAGTCCAAACCACTGAGTTACATAAACATCATTTCCAATTCCCTCTTTTGTGTTTTGTTTTTATGCACCATCTAGCTGATGGATGGAAAAGAACAGGTTATTAGTCACTTTCTTCTAGTGCTTTTCCCACTCCACTTCATTGTTTTTAAAACACCATGCTTTTTCATAGACATTTTCAAGCCATTTTCATAGTTTATCTTTTTTAATATCAAAACAAAGTAAAATTAATCACTTTTTCAAATGATATGAAAAGCTACTTCAGTCTCAGTGCTTTAGGTGCTTCAAGAGTTTGGCCCTTGTCTTTGCTTCCAGTTTCCTTTTGTTAGTTGAATTGTTGTCCTTAATTAACTGAAAATTCTGAGCTCAGCTGTGTTAGATTGTGAGTTTATAAAAACTAAACCACAACCTTTTCATTTCCAGTTTGCAGTGAAAGAAGCTCATTGTCATAAATATAAAGGGAAGGGTAAACCCCTTTAAAATCCCTCCTGGCCAGGGAAAAGCTCCTCTCACCTGTAAAGGGTTAAGAAGCTAAAGGTAACCTCACTGGCACCTGACCAAATTGACCAATGAGGAGACAAGATACTTTCAAAAGCTGGGAGGAGGGAGAAAAACAAAGGGTCTGTGTGTCTGTCTATATGTTGTCTTTGCCGGGGATAGACCAGGAATGGAGTCTTAGAACTTTTAGTAAGTAATCTAGCTAGGTACGTGTTAGATTATGATTTCTTTAAATGGCTGAGAAAAGAACTGTGCTGAATAGAATAACTATTTCTGTCTGTGTATCTTTTTTGTAACTTAGGGTTTTGCCTAGAGGGGTTCTCTATGTTTTGAATCTAATTACCCTGTAAGGTATTTACCATCCTGATTTTACAGGGGGGATTTCTTTATTTCTATTTACTTCTATTTTTATTAAAAGTCTTCTTGTAAAAAACTGAATGCTTTTTCATTGTTCTCAGATCCAAGGGTTTGGGTCTGTGGTCACCTATGCAAATTGGTGAGGCTTTTTATCCAACATTTCCCAGGAAAGGGGGGGTGCAAGTGTTGGGAGGATTGTTCATTGTTCTTAAGATCCAAGGGTCTGGGTCTGTAGTCACCTAGGCAAATTGGTGAGGCTTTTTACCAAACCTTGTCCAGGAAGTGGGGTACAAGGTTTTGGGAAGTATTTTGGGGGGAAAGACGCGTCCAAACAGCTCTTCCCCAGTAACCAGTATTTGTTTGGTGGTGGTAGTGGCCAATCCAAGGACGAAGGGTGGAATATTTTGTACCTTGGGGAAGTTTTGACCTAAGCTGGTAAAGATAAGCTTAGGAGGTTTTTCATGCAGGTCCCCACATCTGTACCCTAGAGTTCAGAGTGGGGGAGGAACCTTGACACTCATCTTAATTAATCTCTCGTCTGCTGTTGGCACTGTGGATCATACCCTACCTTTTAACATCTTGTTTTCTCTTGGGTTTCTCAGTGGTTGTTCTTCTATCCCTTTGACTGTATCTTTATCCTTCACTGTTTTAGTTTTGTGCTTCCTCTTATATCTGCCTGCATGTCTGTTCTTGTCCCTCTCCGTTTTTCCTTTGTATATCTTTTCGCTGATCTCATCTGCTCACACAGGGCCAGATATCATGTCTATGTTGATGACTTAGCAAATCAACCTCTCCGCATTTGACCCATTTCTTTCCATCTACATTTTTATTTCAGCCTGACTTTCTGACACCTCCTCCTTGCTGGTAAGTTAAACATAACAAGGTCAAAAATTAACTACTGCTCTTTTCTTCAGTACTCTCCATACTTTCCTCATTCTCTAACACTGTTGACACTATGCTTCTTGTCAGCCATGACCTTACCTTTGGTGTTGTCTTCAGCTTCTTCCTCTTTCCTTCATCCCTCACATTCAGATCCAGATCCTCCTCCTTTCAGAACTCCTCTAAAAAAGTCAACCTTTTCTTCCTGTCCAGACAGCAAAAATTTTGTCCAATCCCTTACCATCTTTAATAGCTTCGTCCCTCATTGGCTGCCCTCACGCCACATTGTGTCCTCCACCCAAATTTCATTCCATTGTGAGCATTGCTGTTAAGATCTGTATTCCTTGTCCATTCATCTTATCATATCACGCCCCTCTTTGAATCCCTCTACTTAACCTTCTCCATTACATTAGGTTCAAATTTCTTGTCCTGACCTTCAAGGTCCTCCATAGTTCTGTCCCTCATCTACAGGGCCTTGTGCTCTTTAGAGTGTGGTTCCTAGGGCCTCCTCCGTTCCACCCATGCTGGCAGCCTGTATATTTTTTGTCCTCTTCTCCAAAAACTCTTTTCACACTTTTTTCCATGATCACTTTTTTTCTTGAAATGCCCTTCCTTATCTAATTTGCCAAGCCACCACCTTCTCTTCATTCACTTTTCTGCCTTGGACATCTATTTATTCTAAATAAAACACAGTCTCACAAAACACAGTTAAAATCCCCACTACATTAATGCAACACCCTAACCTTTGCTGAATCTAATTGATGTTGCCTCTCCCATTCCTTGCTGTATTGGTACCCCATTATTACATCATGCCTGATGTTTGTAAGCTCCTGGGGGAAGAGGTAATATCTTCTGTTTCAGGAGGAGTTAAGCACACTTGTTGGCATTGTTAGAAATAATAGATTAAGAAAAAATATTACTAATACTCCCATCTGCTCTGTGCTCAGAAACATCAGTCTGATCATGGATGACTAATAAACAGAAAAGAGGAATAAATTAATCAAGAAAAACTCTTTCCTGTGAATAGTTTGTCTTGCTCTAATATAGTATTTACGAGGGACCAGATTCTCCATTTTTCTTATCTAAAATGCATTAAATGAAATGCAAGCCTCCTGTGGATCAGTTAGTGTATCAGTGTTTGATTTTGCATAAATCACCTTTACCTTGGTTCTGTAATAAGAGATGTTATGGTAATGCACATTTCAGTAAATGCACATTATCTACACATTAGAGAAGAAAATTAAGTTTTTAAAGTACTAACAATACATAAATCTTTCCCTAACTTAAATTTTGAAGTTTATATTCCATGAATGGTGTAGTGGCAGCCCATTAACTAGCTGTTGCTTGAAAGAAGTGCAGGTAACGAAGACTAAGCCCTATAATTGTAACCGTAAAAGTGGAATCTTGGCAATGTTTCAAGTAATAGACAATAACTAATGACTCTTGTTTGATAGAAACATTCTATATTCAACTTTAAAAAAAAAATCTGAAAACAATCATTGCTGACCATACCATGCATTTGGAAGTGTTGATTGTCAGATGAAAATATAACCTGAAATAAACCACTGTCCTGACCAGTAGAAGTCACTAATGGAAATAATTTCAAAGGGGACTCAACCCAACTTCCATTTTTGTGTACATTTTAGATTTTCCTCTATCTCCATTCCCAGGGCATACTCATAGAAAAGGGATTCTGTTAACTGGGTATTTACTATGGTCAATCAGCCAGGTGGCTGTATTTGTGAAAAGGTTTGGTTGAGAAAAGGGGATTTGGAAAGTTACTCATTTAATAAAAAGAAAAGGAGTACTTGTGGCACCTTAGAGACTAACCAATTTATTTGAGCATGAGCTTTTGTGAACTACAGCTCACTTCATCGGATGCATACCGTAACAGCCATGTTAGTCTGTATTCGCAAAAAGAAAAGGAGTACTTGTGGCACCTTAGAGACTAACCAATTTATTTGAGCATGAGCTCATGCTCAAATAAATTGGTTAGTCTCTAAGGTGCCACAAGTACTCCTTTTCTTTTTGCGAATACAGACTAACACGGCTGTTACTCTGAAACCTGTCATTTAATAAAATAAGATCTGTGTTCTTGTCTGAAATAAAAGATGAAACAATACAGAACAGGCCAGATTCTAATACCTTACTCTGGTGTAGTAGCACCTTAATCCACAAATAGTCACAGAATTTCAAAGGGAAATGTGCTACAAGGTGTATTATGGCAAGATAGGAATTTAGAGCAACCAGCATCACCAAAGTCTCAGCCAGCTAGAGAAAACCCAGCACTTGGGAAACTAACATTACATCATTGACATAACTGGTGAAAATGGATTACCCTAACCATTCTCAGTGCCACATAAAGTTGTTCCTTGCCATTTACAAAACACAGTTCCTGTGCTATGAAGGGTTAAGCTTCATTATCTTTGAAAGCTCGTGGCGAACGGGGGAAGTCCCAGATGACTGGAAAAAGGCTAGTGTAGTGCCAATCTTTAAAAAAGGGAAGGAGGATCCTGGGAACTACAGGCCAGTCAGCCTCACCTCCGTCCCCGGAAAAATCATGGAGCAGGTCCTCAAAGAATCAATCTTGAAGCACTTACATGAGAAGAAAGTGATCAGGAACAGTCAGCATGGATTCACCAAGGGAAGGTCATGCCTGACTAATCTAATCGCCTTCTATGATGAGATTACTGGTTCTGTGGATGAAAGGAAAGCAGTGGATGTATTGTTTCTTGACTTTAGCAAAGCTTTTGACACGGTCTCCCACAGTATTCTTTCCAGCAAGTTAAAGAAGTACGGGCTGGATGAATGCACTATAAGGTGGGTAGAAAGTTGGCTAGATTGTCGGGCTCAACGGGTAGTGATCAATGGCTCCATGTCTAGTTGGCAGCCGGTGTCAAGTGGAGTGCCCCAGGGTTCGGTCCTGGGGCCGGTTTTGTTCAATATCTTCCTAAATGATCTGGAGGATGGTGTGGATTGCACTCTCAGCAAATTTGCGGATGATACTAAACTGGGAGGAGTGGTAGATACGCTGGAGGGCAGGGATAGGATACAGAGGGACCTAGACAAATTGGAGGATTGGGCCAAAGGAAATCTGATGAGGTTCAATAAGGATAAATGCAGGGTCCTGCACTTAGGACAGAAGAACCCAATGCACCGCTACAGACTAGGGGCCGAATGGCTAGGCAGCAGTTCTGCGGAAAAGGACCTAGGGGTGACAGTGGACGAGAAGCTGGATATGAGTCAGCAGTGTGCTCTTGTTGCCAAGAAGGCCAATGGCATTTTGGGATGTATAAGTAGGGGCATAGCGAGCAGATCGAGGGACGTGATCGTTCCCCTCTATTCGACATTGGTGAGGCCTCATCTGGAGTACTGTGTCCAGTTTTGGGCCCCACACTACAAGAAGGATGTGGATAAATTGGAGAGAGTCCAGCGAATGGCAACAAAAATGATTAGGGGTCTGGAACACATGACTTATGAGGAGAAGCTGAGGGAACTGGGCTTGTTTAGTCTGTGGAAGAGAAGAATGAGGGGGGATTTGATAGCTGCTTTCAACTACCTGAGAGGTGGTTCCAGAGAGGATGGTTCTAGACTATTCTCAGGGGTAGAAGAGGACAGGACAAGGAGTAATGGTCTCAAGTTGCAGTGGGGGAGGTTTAGGTTGGATATTAGGAAAAACTTTTTCACTAGGAGGGTGGTGAAACACTGGAATGCGTTACCTAGGGAGGTGGTAGAATCTCCTTCCTTAGAAGTTTTTAAGGTCAGGCTTGACAAAGCCCTGGCTGGGATGATTTAATTGGGGATTGGTCCTGCTTTGAGCAGGGGGTTGGACTAGATGACCTCCTGAGGTTCCTTCCAACCCTGATATTCTATGATTCATCAGGAAGTTTATATTTGCTCTGCATCCTGCAGAAGTGCTTACACTGCCAGTTTGAGATGCCTGGTGACACTTAAAGACCAATGAGAATTTCCTAAAACTGAACTGAAACTCCACATCCCTGAATGTTCTAGATGTTAACAAAGCAACCAGACACAATCAACACAGATCTTAAAGCTCTTTTTAAACCACATTTATCTGCTAGCCTGATGGCAGTATTATTTGTGAAGTACTCTGATATTAGAGTGATGAGCACCATAAAAAAGCCCACAATGAAATTAATAATTCTGTCATCAGAGCAAATAAGGCGTGAGGCCACACATTGAAGAACAAGTAGAAAACAAAATATTGAATAGCTGCTTGTTAAGGGAGCACCGTCCATTCTGTGCACTGAATAAAGCAGGGCTCCTGTGGAAAAACAAATATGTGATCATGTAATTGAAGACTGTATCATGATATATATACACAAGAGGGTTGAATTAAGGTAGCACAGGAACCTTTTAATTCTGCCATTTCCAGATTTTTGTGTGCTTGACTTTGCAACCTTTACAATCCTTTAGCGTAGACGTTTTGTGTGTGTACAACATTTCCCTTTTCTGTAGAAATGTATGAGCTGATCCTTTTCTGAATGAAAATTTATTTTTTTGGTCTCTGTATCATTTAGTCTTTTCAAGGAGACTATGAGAATGAAGTGAAGTTGTTGGGGGCGGGGGCGAGGAGGGAATCCAGTGCATTTCAGAATAGTTCTGGACTATAACTTTTTGTCTTTAGGAATTCTGCAGCAATGTGCAAGGAAATGAGTAACAGTTTTGGGCAATAATTTTTCTGCTGCTTCTCTTTTTGGTTTAAAAAAAGGAGTACTTGTGGCACCTTAGAGACAAACAAATTTATTTGAGCATAAGCTTTCGTGAGCTACATCTTTTTAGTTTACCTGAACATGTTCTGAAAATCCCAAACCAATATTGCTACCCCTCCCCCCCCCCCGGCAAAGATTGCCTTTCAAACAAATGTTTAGGTGCAATAATAAAAAAAAAGTTTACTACAAATGAAAGAGATTTTTTCAGGATTTGTGATGCCCAGTTATGTATACACCTGAGCACACCCAGTTATGTATATAACCTAACAGCTTTTCAATAAATTGAAGGAAGCATAAGCCATTTCATGGAAAAGAGGGTATGTCCCTTTTGAACACTTTAAAGCCCACCAGCCATCTTGCATAGGGAAGAGTTGATCAGAAAGCCTATGAGGACTTGAGTATACAAACCCTTATTTCGTAGCAAGCTGGGGTGCAAATCTACCTTTCAGTAGCTTGCTGTACACTCTGTGTCTATGTGGATCCTTCTGCTGTGCACTAAAAGTTTCCTAGCAGGCTTTAATCTACGCTGCTCTGAAACATGAGTAGATTAAAGCGCACTAGGGAACTTAGTGCATGGCAAGAAGGTCCACATAGACACTAGGCCTTTTCTGCACTTGTGGCAGAATGTAGAGTATGTGTAGCTACCCGCTGTAATGGCAGGCTGTGTCCGGGCAGTAGTGTGTAGCTATATTTGGTCCGTCAGAGGGAGGCAGCAGGGAAAACATCTGGCAGTGGCAAGCTGCCAGGGTTTTTCTCTGCTGCCGTCTCCCTGCCAGAACCTTTCCTGACTGCTGGAATCTCTCACTGCAGTGGGGAAAGGCCCAGGCAGTAAGATGCTAAAAATAGCAGTGTAGACAAAGGCGGTGCTACTTGAGCATGTATAGAGACCAGGTAGGGTATATACCCCAGAGTCCTGGGGGGTGACTACTCGCCTAAGCATTGCCTCACCGTCTACACTGCTACTTATACCCGTGCAAGCTGGGTATTCAGTGTCTATACTCTATATGCTGGTGCATATGTAGATCTACCCTTCGTGAGTCACAGGGTAGTGCATGGTAGATATACACCCCAGCTAGTCACAAACTAAGTGTTTATATAGACTAGAAAGATTCTCTTCTCAGGATTTATCTCATCTGTAGTTGAAAATGGCAGTTGGAAGAGGAAGTTGGAAACTAGAAAACAGAGTGAGCTGAGTTCCATTGGTAGGATAAGGAGTCTACCCTAAGGTGTTGGTTTTTCAGTGGGAGTCTTGGAAACCTGCACTGGACCAAGTTAAATGCCTGGTATGTGAAGTGGGATGGCAATATACTGCCCTTAACCATTGTTAAGACATGTTATTAACTTAAAATCCATCCTAGTGTCTGTTTTTCATTCACCTGCATGTCCTGAGACATTTGAAATTTAGACTAAAGTTTGTGAATGCTACTTTTGCATTATTTTGAGTGTGTGTGTATATATATATATATATATATATATATATATATATATATATTATTTGACCAGCTTCTAAGGATACTAATAAAATATTGGGTAAACTAAAAATTGGAGAGCTAAAAGGGACTGGGAAAAGGAAAGGGTTTTCAAATAACCTTTTTTGCTTGCCCAGTCTTTATATTAAAAGGCTGCTACTAAAGCACATGTTGAAGTATTGAGGATAAAGGCTGTATGCAGCTAGAATCTCTATAGACTGCCCAAATACTAAGTAACCATTAGGAAGTGCCCCATAATTCCATCTATCAAAAAGTGTCCATCACAGAAGCTTTTACATTAGTGAAAGGCTTTATATATAATGTATTGCTCACCACATAACCTTTAATAGTGCTTCTATACAGTACTATCTGGCAACCAACATTTACATTTACTTTACAAATTGCAGGCAAACGTGGCCACTGTTTTGTTCGCTCCTGGAGAGAAGAGTTAAAGTTAAGGGCAATCAAATCTGACTCCGTCATGAGTACAGAAAATAAGAGCTCTGAGCAGTAGGTAAGCAAGCAAGTAGTTTTCATCCTTTCATAAAGGTCTGTTTCAGAAATAAGATATGATTGTAGACTTCCTGTCAATATCTTTGTCATCTGTGCAGAGGATTTCCTGACTAAGGTTTTTGTGCTTGATGTTGCTCATTAAGGAATATTTTGATGTACGTTGATGATAGAAGTTGTTGATGCTCAGTACAATTATATGGTGTTCCTTCAATGTAAAAGTGTCCTAAGATTACATGTGCTTTGGCAACTGACTTCACTAGATAGTATTTCATATGGATGTGTGGTTTTCCTTTATAGTGAAATTTCAAAATGTACGTAAATACATTTTATATAAGGTTTTCACAGTTTGTTCCATGCTAAAGTTACCCATTCACATTTAGTTTATTAAACTACATAAAATTTCCAATAATATATTTTTCACCACATTTCAACAGTATAGTTGAATGTCTGGGTATTTCTATCGTGTTAGGGGGAAGAACTGGATTTTCTAGATTTTTTTTTTTTTTTATTAAAGCAGTAACTCTAACAATGGTTATACTTCATCTTTTGATTTTAAGTTTTTTTTTCCCTGGGTGGTTTATTTTTATCTTGACATTTTGCCCATCCTGTGAATTTCATCATGGGGAAGAAACAGCAGTTTGTCTCAGCGCAGTTCAATTTCAGTCTCCAAGTGACAAGCTGATATTTCTTTCTTTTTGAAAAAGCTTTTAATATGATGTGTTAAATGTCAAGAAAACTTCCCAACATATATTGAACTTTACTAACCTTATTTCTCTTAATATTAATGACATATTGACAGCCTGTTCTGAAAAATGAACATTTTATTGATGTCAGGCTCAAACATTCCTACAGGAATCCTGGATTTCAGTTAGTACTCCTTAGGAATATTTGATAAAAATATGAAAAATGACTTTTTAAATGTATTTCGTAAGTTTGTTACCACACAATAAATGGCTATTGGATTTATGGCTGAGCAATTAAAATTAGTTTATGCAGGATTTGGGACAATAAGTTTTTAAATGTAGATCTTTGTTTTCTAACACTGCTTCTATTATCTTGAAAAAAATATATGTGACTTAAGGAGGAAATCCTACACTACGCTTGAACTAGTTAAACACAAGGAGGACTTCTTCACCTGGCACAAAGTATTGGAGTCCACCTCCTTTTAGATGATAGAGGAATGATGCTAATACAGAAGATAACTCTAGATAGACATTCAAATGGGAAGAAGAGCCTGATAATTTGTTAAAGGAATCAGACAGGAAT
The DNA here is from genome assembly GCF_965140235.1 of Caretta caretta. Lineage (NCBI taxonomy): Eukaryota > Metazoa > Chordata > Testudines > Cheloniidae > Caretta > Caretta caretta. The sequence goes on from NC_134209.1 coordinate 86,111,496, forward strand.
CTGGATATTGTTGAGACTTTTGCTATTACTGACTTTCTTGGATGATTTGGTAACATATCACACTTTTGATAACCAGGCATGAACAACCAAGCCTCAGCTCCTTTCCTTTGGCTCATCTGTTTTCTTCTTCCCTATTAATATGATGTACTGGTACTTAAAGTGTTTTCCATATACTCTTAATTAGCATTGTGCAGAGAAGACTGTGTACCCATATGAACTATGTACACTTTAAAAAAAAAACATAAGTAAGCTTGTTGGTTATTAACTTTACATGCCCTCCTAGCAATTGCACCCCATGATGTAACAGAAGGCTTTGGCAAAAAGTACATCACAAAAATACAGTGCAACCTCCCCCCCGACATGAAAACCCCAATTCTCAAAGGTAGGATTCACAGGCTAAATACTGCATATACAGAATTTGTTTTGTGATCTCTCAGGTTTTAAAATGGTATTTATTTGCCCATCATCCTCACTAATTTGCAGATTCTATTTTTAATTTTCTTTTACTCTCCTTGTGAGGAATGTCCCCCTTTTTACAGTTCAAATACCACCAAAAACCCATTTCAAAAAACCCAGCTGCACAGCAATGATTGCTTTATTTTTCAAGCTGAAACATTCTAGCAATTTTGAATCAAAGTGATTTGACAGACTGACTTGTCAAATCACAAAATGCTTCAGAAGAGCTTAAAGTTTCTAAGAAATCTTGATTCTTGACACTTGGAATAGGATTGTTTCCCAGCCCATGTGCTTGTGCAGAGGAGTAAAACCCCTTCAATCTCCTGTGTGGTTGTTAGTGCTCCTTGCATCATAGCAGTCCTAGGAACTCATCCCACCAACCAGATGGATGAGGACCCTTCACACGCATGCACTAGCCAGTTGAGCTGAGTCAATGCAAGGGTAGTGTGTGTTTGTGGGGGGAGGGGGGAATAAGCTGTAACCAGTAAATGGCTGCTGTAAGTTAGTTTCCCTTGAGAGAAGAGTTACAATTCCTCCTAGAACAATGCAACCCTTTACCAGGGCTCCTCCTGGAGTGGTGCAGCTGTGTGCTGTCTCTTATACAGGGGCTGAGCATAAAGGCTCAATCTAACCCATAATTAATAATTGAAGTTGGCACTTCTATATTCAAGAATATACTTCTATGTCCCAAAGAGTGGAACCATCATGAATTTTGTTTCTGAACACGTCTGTGAGATAGGAAACATTATTTTTTCCATTTTAAAAATAGGGAAAATAGAGGCACCATTTTCAAAAGTGCCCAAATATGGATGCCCAATTTGAGACTTGCCCAAGATCACACAGGCAGCATCTGTTAGAGCTGGGAATAAGGTGAAGGGAACTTTTGTGAAGTTTATTCAATTATTGTACTGTGCTAAGAGTTGAAGAAATACATAGTACTTAGTCCCTGCCCTCAAAGAGTTTACACAGTTTAAGGTGTATATTTTAATAAACTACTTATGTTTTGGTTTTAGTTAAATTCTTGGATGTACATGTTACTTATTCTTATTTGATTTCAGTGGGAGTTAGGCATGTAACTTGTTCTGCTCTTTTGAAAATCCCACTAGATACCTACTTGCAGGTTCTTAAATACCTTTAGATATCTGATCCATAGCACTGTATAATGGCAAACTTTCTTCCCTGTTTGCTTGTACGAAGGAAAGCTTGAATGAATACAAACTAAAAAAATGCAGGAGATATCCAGAAAAAAATGCTCTTGAAACAATGTCTGTTTGATGGAAGGAGTAAATTTCTAGAATCTTGTGCGGGAGGTTTAGTTGCATGATTCAAATCAATAGCAGTTGTCTGGCTATATCTTCATGCACTGTGCTAAAAATGGGGAAAAAAATCTGCCACCTAATTTGCAAAATTGCTGATCTCAAGAGCCCACTTATCACACAATGCAGCTCTGACAAGCATTTAAGATTCAGAACTGAGACTTTCAAGGGCTGATCATACCAATATCAGGAGAGAATGAAGTGCATTGTTGAGATTTGCAAGTCGGAGCCAAGAGAGCAAGGGGAAGAAGATGATTCTATTAAGGTAAGTCTGCATTGCACACCACTGGCGGCGGCACGTAAGGTATACATAGCTACACACCACAGTGAAAAGCAGGCTGCATCTACGTTACAGGGCAGTGAAGGCTCTGGCAGTAGGGAGGCAGCAGGGAAAGGCTCCAGCAGTGGGAGGAGGCAGCAGGACACTGCACTGCTAAGAATAGCAGTATAGATGTGGTAGGCATTGCTTGGGCATTCAGAGAGCCACATAGTGTACATACCCTACAGGTTCAGGAATGTTTCTACTTGCCTGAACAGTACCTCACTGTCTACGCTGCTATTTATACCTCTGCCTTGTGTATATACTCTCCATGCTGCCATAAGGAGTGTGCAATGTAGACTTACTCTAAGGCTATGTTTCACTTTGTGGACTGTGTACATGTGGATGTGGGATACATCAACTAGTGCCAATTGTCCACATATGCTGTATTGAACATGGCACGTATGCTGTACTGGGGCGTGGGTACATGGTGTATCTGCATCCACGCTGCCTTTTTTTTTTCTATGTGACGTTAGTGCTGTTGCTTCAAGTGTGGTATCCAAGAGTTCTGTGTGTCATTGGAGACACTCTAGGAAATGCTTTGCAGTGTTTTAGAACTGTCTGCTGCCTTAGCATTTGTTGATGGCAGTTCCTGCTCACCTCTCCCTTCTGCCAAACTTAGTGGAAGGCATGGAGCAAGTGACTGACATTACGGTTCTGCTCCTGCGCCTTTGGACAAATGTTTCTGCAGTTCAGTAATCAGTCATTGAGGTACTGGGTGGAATTGGGCCAGAACCTTTTGAAATGCTGAAGAGAGCTGACTGAGAGGGTGACTGATAATCCATTCTGGTCCCATGGAACAGATCTGGTGGCTGCCAGTATTGCCACACTATGCCCATGGGTGGACCGCTGCTTCTTGTCCAGGAGAAACAGAACTTTGTGGGAGGATCACATCATTTTGGAAACCTGGGATGATGAGCAGTGGCTTCAGAACTTCCAAAAGAGGAAACGGACCTTCCTGGAGCTATGCAAAGAGCTTGCCGAAACTCTCCAATGCCAGCCAACCTGACTTTGACTAGTGCAGAAGTGGATGGCTATTGCCCTCTGAAAGCTGGCAACACCTGCCTTCCTGGGAGGATTCAATCAGTTGTAAATGAACAGTTCTGTAAGCAGTTGGGATGGGCTTCAGAAATTTTCTTTTCACTATTCACTGATAGCTATGATTATAGCACTTATTGGCTATTGTGCATGACTATACCCAAGTATAATCATGCACAATAGTCATGAAAAGTGGCCAAGGTTTCTGGGGGGAGGAGGGAGTGTTATGGCACCAATGAGTTACAGAAATCAGCTGTGAAGCATGGGGCCCTATCTCAAATTTGGAGAAAATACCTCATTATTCATATCCAGAAAGGAGGATCCACACACAAATCAAGGGAACAGTAACACTTATTAACAGTAGTACATGGAACATAAATGACCTTTTTTTTAAAGGAACTGCAAATGAAAACACTCCCTAAGCAACCTGCACATGATCACGTCTGTGCACATATCTCCTTGCCCTTCCCCTCTCCCTGAAAAGGGGGGAAACAGCTGCAGTCTCCCAACTGTCTTGGGGGACAAATGGGGATGTCTCTTTTTTGGGTTTTGGGTGCCAGCCACATGTTGGGTTTCAGGAACTTTCCTGGGCTTATCATTCCCCTCTTGCACACTCCAGGGGGTTTCTCTGCAAGGGATTTTGGGTGCTGGCAGGAGGCGCTGGCCTGCAGGCTCCTCTCTGTCAATTGGGGCGGGGTTGGTTTCTCAACCTCAGCAGCATCTCGGTGGCAGCTGGAGGAGGAGCAGGAGGTGGTGCTCATTGCTGGAAAGGAGCCGTGGCCACAGAAGCCAGTGGTCCTGAATTGATTTGATCATCAGTTGAATGAGTGACTGCATCGTGGTGTGATCCCATTCCCTGAGGCATGCATCCTGCTCCAGGAACCTGTTCACCAGTGCCTCTTGCTGCCGAAGAGCCTAATCCTTCCGTGCTCTGAAGAACTCAAACTGTTCCCAATTCCTCCCGTCCATGACAATCAGTTAGTCCTCTAGAGTCATTATCCATCTGCCTCTGCTGTTTCTGGGTGCTGCTTCTGCTCTCCTGGCAGAATGGTTTCCCTCTTGGCAGCAGAAGGTCCTGCCAATTCAAAGACAAGGGTAGGATTATATATTTTTTCCTTTTTTCCTTTGCACAAAACATAACATAACAGACCCGAAGAAGAACTCCATGTATCTCAAAAGCTTGTCACTTTCACAAACAGAAGTTGGTCCAGTAAAAGATATTATCTCACCCATTTTGTATCTATAGCTCTTTTGTTCTCAGGCAACTTTTGCAGTCCTCTAGGAAGGAGCAGAAGCTAATAATGGTAAGATACCTGTAGAGGTGTGTGGTTTTTTTTTAAACCTTAGTGTGACAAAGGGGGCAGTTGGTGTGATGTTCAGTTCCTTCAGGGACTACATTACCAGTTACCTATGTCTTCTTTAAAAGTTGGCCATGTTTTAGAGAACACAATAATTCTCAAAGTACCAGAATGGAAAAGAGAGGTGGCTTTCCAGTTCTGTGGAGGAGATCCAGTCATCTATGTCAGAGAGATGTTTTTGCTAATGGTCACACCTCTTTACATTGTTGAATGGAGGCGTTTGGTCAGCTATGAAGGTGGACCAAACACATTTGCGCTGCCATTGAATCTGAAGAGACAGCTGGAATTTCTGCTACTTCAGAAATTTACTGAAATATGCTTACAGGGCAGGGAGGCAAGTTGACAGGAAAATGACTATATTTTAAGCTAGCAGACAGTTTCAGTGGAAGGAGAGAAGTAAACCACTGAAAATGCCCACCCATCCCCAACCTCTCATAGATCACCTGAAAATCTGGGCCCGGTGTCTAGCAAACAGCATTGAAAGGGATCAGGAAAGAAGGACACACACCCCAACTTTAATTTTTTCCTTGAACTTTCCAATCACTACTGCAAGCCACTCGCCTCTCCACTGCTTAGGGACACTACCCAGTGTTTGTTCAACCACCGGAGAGGATGGCTCCCTTTTTTCCCCAGCTTTTGCAGCATGGCTTGGACCAGGAAGAAGCCAAACACAAGGGACTAAGAAGGCTTATTTAATAAAAGCAACAACAACTTGTAATGTTCACAAGGAGAAAGGACTACTATGCTGTTCCTTGGACAACCAAATGGTTCTCTTTCCCTTCCCTGACCTAGGTGTCCACGTACTTAATCCTCCTTCTCCACCACCCGCCACCTCCGGTGGCTTCTATTCATAAGGGTGTGCGGGGAAAGGGTGGTTTTCTGCCTTTGGACAACCATAAGGTTCCTACTACTCTCTTATCCCCACCTGGACCCTCTCCAAACTTGCGCCTTTCTTCCGTTTCCCCCACTTGGCATGGCCCCAGGAGTATCGCTTCTAGGTTGTTGGCCCAGAAATGCACAGACACAAGAGCACATCAGTTCCTTAATACTTTATTTTCAGGTTTCTCCTAGATGTGTAGCATTGTTTTGTGGAAATTTAATAAAATCTTTGATTTGCAGGCATGTCTTGCTCAGGGCCCATTATGGGTGGAGCAGCATGGGGCCTGGGCTCAGAGATGTGGCACCAGAGCAAGAAGGGATATTAGCAGGGAAAATGTGAGTGGGTATTATAACTAGGCTTGGGTTCTGGTTCCTGGCATGACTCGGGATCCTCCTCAGGATTGTTTGGGTGGGGGGGAGTGTGGAGGGCTTGCTCAACCAGCTAGCAGTGCAGAATGATATGCTCTGTCTTCCTGGGCTTCCTCCACTGTCTCTGCTGCCTCCTTGCCCTAGCCCTCATCAGCAGCCTGTTGCATGATGAGGCCAGAAGGGTTGAGGAGGGGGTCATGGGACACAGCAGGGTCTGTACTGGGAGCCCTGGAGATTACCTGCTCTAGGTCATCATAGCATAGGCACATACCATGTTTCCTCCGCGAACGATTATTGGAATCTTTTACCTGAGATACAGGAGCCTCAGATGTTTCATCCATTCAAGCCACTGGAGTCCGGTGAATGCCTGCCTCCCTCCAGCCTCTGTGAAATCTTCTGGTACAGGTGAATGTTCCTGATGTTTTGGGAGAAGTCACAGAGGACAGTGTACTCTGATCACACATGGATTAGCATCCAGGTGTACTCAGCAAACCAAGTGGCTACTCTTGGAATATGATCCTATTCACCTGTACTGATCAAAAGATGGCAGCAGAAAACTGTTCTAAAATGGTCAGCACAAATTGCTACTACTGCTGGCGGCAGGGGGAAACGACCTTATATAGATTGGGTAAGGGTCAGGCAGAAAAGGCTTCACTGTATTGTGGGAATAGGCCTGCAGGACTATTGAAACTCAGGACCTCATCCATGCTTCCTGCCCCCATTCACACTGTAGCACTGGTACGGGGCCGTTCCTCAGCAGAGGGGTGTACAAACCCACACCCTTCAGGCCTGCTAGCTTTCTTGCTCTGTACTCTCCTTCAGACACATACTTCAAGGGTTTAGGTTTGGACAATAAGGAGGTTAAGGCACATTAATACACCTGGATATGTGTACAGTCATTAGTGTTGACATAGCCGTAGAAGCAATTGCAAATCACGTCTACTGTAGATTTTTATTGTATAACTCAGCAAAAGCCAGAGAATGGAAGTAAATAAGACAAACATCAGAATATAAGGAGCGTCTGCTCACAATGAAAGAAGTGACAAATATCAAAGAGAGGGGAGATGAAATAGAGATACGTATCCTTTGATTGAATATTGACTATGAGGTGTTAAAAGTCAGAACTAGGTTGAGATGAGCCCCTCTATATAGAGGGAGAGGGTTCAAACTTCTGGTACAAGAGATCATCTTGACTTGATGTCATCTTAAAAGTGCAGGTGCCCACAAAATTGTGAAAGATGTGTATGGAGAAGGTTCTCTAAAGTACAGCTGAGCGAATAATTGATTGTTTTGGTTAGCTGGATAAACTGAAAAAAATAAATGCTTTAGATCCACCAGAAACAATTGTTTTCTCAGGAAATCCCTCCAAAAATATTTTTGATTTGAATTGAATGAAACATTTTGTTTGGATTTTGGCCATTATTAACCACGTTTTTATCAAAAGCAAAGGACATTTGAAAATGCCATTCACAAAACTGGACTAGGAGGTTCTCTCTGTATACCCTATAGCTCTGTGGTTATTGTCATTTGGGATGTGGAAGATTTGGGTTCAAGTGGACGATTTGGGTTCAAGTGGACAGTTGCCTGGACTGGAGCAGGGAGAGCACAGATAAGTGCCATGACCACCAGGCTATAGAGTCATTTCATTCTCTCTCTCTCAGGCCCAATGAATATAGACGTATTTATACAAAGTGGAACAGCTTCAACAAGAGAAATTGAGAGAGACCCTCTCCAGAATATCATATAGCCCAGTTTTTAGGGCACTCACCTGCAACATGGGTGACCCAAGTCCCTGCTCTGAATCTGGCAGCCTTGAACCTGGGGTCTCCCACATCATGGTGAATGCTCTATCCGTGGGGCTACAGAATGTAAATAGGAGCACAACCTCTTCCTCATCTGGTTTTGTGAATAGTACCTCATGCCCCTGTTGATTTAGCTTGAAATATTTTTTTGGACCAAAACTATTCTGTGAATTTCTGCCAAATTCACAGATAGTTTTACTCAATCTATAACTGCACTTTTTGGTGAATAAATGATCTCTCCTCTAAATTGCCATGGCAAAAGAAACAGTTTGACATAACTATAGTAGAATGATGAGAACAAACGTTAGCTCCGCTTGCATTTTTACATGCTGATCCCTTTCAACTTACAATGTAGGACCTAAGGTCATGTAACAACTTCATCCAGCTTTTCAACATGTTCGTATTCCAGTAAAAATTAATAGCATTTGTTTACATGTACCCAAAGATGAAACTAAAGACATTAGATATTAGCCTATGCCACTTGAATCTAATTGAGCCTCAGTGTAAGCAGGGGCACTGCACTGAACTTCATTAGAGCTTTGAATGCAGTGGCACTGAACACTTGTAATTGTTTTTGCAAAACATTTGCTCAGAATTAATCAGTCTTGTGATATTTCCTTCATCTTGCATCACATCCAAACCAGATTTGATAAATAGGCTGTTAGACATAAAACCATAGTGGTGGGTTTGGATTCTATGTTTTTAATTTCAGCATCCCTGACATTTGGAGAATGGATGATTTTTTTCAGATTTCAGTTTCTGATTTGGAACTTTTTCTAATTGTAGTTATTTCCACAATATTTATGTAAGTTGTCAATGTATAGACTGGGTGTCAAACTTAAAACACCACCTCTGATCACCCATTCATTTTCATGAATGTTGCCTTTTTTTGCTTCTGCCTCTGTTGAATAGTTTCTTGGATTTTGTCTGACTGTTTTACTGGAGACTTGAACTATTCTAATTGTTCATTCTGAACTGTTATGTAGTTTCTTATACATTTTGCTTTCCCTTTTAACCTAGTTATATTCAGCACCAGAGAACATGTACGCTTTGTCCCAAACAAATTAAATTTACAATTGTATTTTTTGATTAAAAGTTTTTAGGGCTCTTTAATTACATTTAAAACATAACAAAATAATTGTATACATATAATGTGTATGCAATTGTATATATGTGGAGATCCTTTCAATTTTCCCACTGCACATGTATTCACAGCAACATCTGGAACACAACAGACATTTATTCATTTAGTATCTGACATCACTTGTTTTTTTTTTTTTTAATTTAAAGATCTTCACGTGTAAAAATAAATAATCATTAGAACAAAGTGGCGGGGAGGGGGAAAGGAAACACCTCTTTCATTCCCTTGGGAAAGCTGAAACCAAATGGAAATGTTTTACATTTGATTAGAGAAAAAGGAAGTCCTGCCACATATAAATAGTGTGTAATGGTTTGCATTTATTTGGAAGAGAAGGGACTGCAGCAAGGAGCAAACAATAGAACAAAGTCCATTTATTTATTTACTTATTTAGTGTGATTTATTAAAAATGCCTATCCAATCTGTTGGCGCCTGCATGACTACTAAAAGTACCACACAAAGCTACATATTCTTAATAGAGAAAGCCCAAGGCCACTTCACAGCATATCACTATCACACATAGCCTTGTTAACAGTTAAAACGCCATTATAAATAATTATGCACCATAATCAAATCCCTCAGCCTGCCCTCTCAGAAGAGCCCAATAACATAGAGAAGTCTCGCACCAAAATTGGAACTTCAGGGAAAATAGTAATATGTTTATTCTAGAAGTAATGAAGCTTCAAGGTTTATGACAACAGCATGGAGGGGGGAGGGATTGTAGTATCAGATTGGAGAACCCTTACAGGATATCATCAGATGCTTAGCAGTATAAAGGGCCATATATACTATGGCAAGCAGGAGGGAAAATACTGCATCACAGTATTTGATATGATTACTGAACTCCTGGTGTAGCACACCACTGAGATCAGCAAGATTCACGGGCAGGAGCAGCAGCTCCAGGCATATATGATACTGCATGAATCTTGGATTTTTGTGTCAGAGTGTGAGTGAGCTATAAAGAAATTGAAGACCTGCTGGCAATTTCACCTACACTCAGGGTGTTGTTTTGTTTTTTAAATTTCTTAGGTCTACTCTGCAATGTGTGTCACTGGTACCATGCCCACAATTACCACAACCATATAGTTACATGAAAATATATAGAAGAAGAATAGACAGAGCTGGTCCCCACCCAGGCAGGTGCAAAGATCATATTTTGAATTCTTGAGCTTCACAGTTGTTCAGATCCTTTTGAAATACAAGATATTTTATTTTCCTAATTTACACAATATTTTTCCAAAATATAACAAAAACAGTCAACTTGAAAGAAAAATCTCTGCCTTTTAATTTCCCATTGTAGTCATGTCCTGTGAGTTTGCTGTGTGAAGAGGGAAGGAAGTACAGCTGCAAAGTCCTTAGAACTGGATGCCATAAGAAGTCTGGATTAAGAGGATTCCCTGGTGGTGGGGTTATTTCTCTCAGTGAAAAAAGCAGACCATATTTAAGTTGTATTTGCACTCACTTATTTGTCTACACTTAAAATGTTGCAGTAGTGTCACTGTAATGCTTCAGTGAAGACACTATGCCGATGGGAGGGATTCCCTCATCAGCGTAAGTACTTCACCTCTCCGAGAGATGGTAGCTAGGTTGATGGGAGACTAAGGCCTGGTCTACCTGAAGAAATTAGGTTGGTATAACTACATTGCTCAGGGGTATAAACATCTATAACTCTGAGTGCTGCAGTTAAACCAACCTAACCCCAACAGGAAAATTCTCCCATTGACCTAGCTATTGCCTCTCAGGGAAGTGGAGTACCTACACCAACAGGAAAATCCCTCCCATTGGCATAGGTTATGTCTTCATTGAAGTGCTACAGTGGTACAGCTGCAGTGTTTTAAGTGTAGAACGGGGGCAGCTTCACCCAATTTGCCAACTGGAGGTTCATCCACAGGGCCCCGCTCAACTGCGTGCCACTGAATGGAGCCGTCCGCCATGGGAATCAGGACAAGCGATGCAGGAAGTGTGGCTACGCCAACAAAACGCTATCCCACGTCCTGTGTAGCTGCAAGCCCCACTGGAGATCTTGGGGGCTGTGACACAAAGCCATCCAAGATTGCCTGGCCAGAGCCATCCCGCCACCCATGGGAAAAATTGTCATAAACTCCGCCATCCCCGGAACCAACAGCCAACTGTGACCGGACATAGTCATCACCAACAAGAACTGGAAGAAGATCATCATGGTGGATGTCATAGTGCCATTTGAGAACGGGACCCCGGCCTTCCACGATGCCAGAGTTCGAAAGGTAGAGAAATATGCCCCTCTGGCCTAAACCTTGAGAGCTAAGGGTTACCAGGTCCAGACACATGCGGAATCAGTCAACTCTATGCTCGGCTGATGCGGAAACTCATGGTGTCGGACACCATCAGGTGGTCAAGGGATATCTGCATAGAACACATCACTAGACATCGGCAATATCAGGAGGGATGAGCTGGAGTGCCAATGAGAAGTGCAGTCAGGAAAGTACCTGAAATACTTTCCTAGTGGATTGTATTTTCTAAATGGACAACAAACCTAATTCTCAATTACTGAGGGACAATCTCCACTCACTGATATACTTTGCTTTCCACAACCAAATCTCTGTACAACTTTTCATGAGTGATGTACCCGAGTCTTTGGATTCTAATATATAACTGTACTGTTAAATCTATTCACCTAAATTTGGGTTATTGCTGATTATGTACTCTATGTATCACATGACTTTTAAAAACTACTTTATATTTGTGGATAATCTAAGCACTATACCCAGATGTACAGACACTCTTTTCCCAACCTATGTATTATATAATTTTTTTTAACATTAGCTTTAATAAAAATTTTAAGCCCTAAGAATGTGAGGCCTTGACAGCTATGCATGTGAGTCTTTATACCCACACAAAATCCATTTGATGCAAGCAAGACTCTGCATTGCTGTCACTATCCATCTTGAAGTAGCCCATTGCAAGATTGGGGCTGTGGAGACTGGGTAAAGGGGAATAATTTGGCATGAATTCCAAAGCAGGACACTTAGGGCTAGTATATTTTGGGACACACAGAAAAGTTAATCGGAATGAACTAAAGATCTGAATTTAAAGTGGGTTAGTTAAACAAATTTAACTGAATTAAAGCCAATTTAATTCTGAATGAGTGTCTCCTCACAGTTTAATTAATCCACTTTACATTCACATCTTCAGTTAGTTTGGATTATTTTTCCTGATTGTCCATGTGCAGTCAAGCCCTGAATTTCTTATTTAATTTATTTTTTTTTAATTTGCTTTGTTTAATATCAGAAACTAGTCCGGGACTAGAAGAGGTAGGCCTTCTGATTTTTGCTTACTACAAGAAAACTACAGGGAAAAAAGTGCTTGACAATCCCATTATTTCTTCATATGCTTTTTTTTCTTATGAGGATTTTTTGGTAAAGTCACTATCACAGTAGAGAGTTCTGTGGCTAAAGTGTTTTGAGTAAAAGAAAGCTTCTCAAAAAACAAAAGAGGGAGAACCAAAGAGGAAGAGTCATTGGCTTTAAACTGCACAGTTGTATTAATTCTTATACCTTTATATCTATTGCCTCTTTCTTCAGTAGCCTTCGTATTTATCTTCTGAGCTCCATAAATTACGTCCTACTAGTTATCACACAAATTTTTAAATAATGAAAGTATAATATTATTATTATCATAAACAAACTAGGGAAATGCAACCTAGATGGAGGCACTATAAGGGGGGTACCTAACTGTTTGGAAAACTGTTCCCAGAGAGTAATCAGTGGTTCACAGTCATGATGGAAGGGCATAACGAGTGCAGTCCTGCAGGGATCAGTTCTGTGTCTGGTTCTGTTCAATATCTTCATCAGTGATTTACATAACGGCATAGAGAGTACACTTATAAAGTTTGTGAATGATATGAACCTGGGAGGGGTTGCAAGTGCTTTAGAGCATAGGATTAAAATTCAAAATGATCTGGACAAACTGGAGAAATGGTTTGAAGTAAATAGGAGGAAGTTCAATAAGGACAAAGGCAAAGTACTCCATTTAGGAAGGAACAATCAGTTGCACAGGTACAAAATGGGAAATGACTCTTAGGAAGGAGTACTGAGGAAAGGGATCAGGTGGGGGGGAGGCGGTCATATTGGACCACAAACTAAATATGAGTCAACAGTGTAACACTTTTGCAAAAAAAGAAAACATCATTCTGGGATGTATTAGCAGGAGTGTTGTAACCAAGACATGAGAAGCAATTTTTCCGTTCTACTCCACACTGATTAGGCCTCAACTGGAGTATTGTGTCCAGTTCTGGGTGCCACATTTCAGGAAAGATGTGGACAAATTGGAGAAAGTCCAGAGAAGAGCAAAAAAAAAAGGATTAAAGGTCTAGAAAACATGACCTATGAGGGAAGACTGAAAAAATTGGGTTTGTTTAGTCTGGAAAAGAGAAGACTGAGAGGGAACATAACAGTTCTCAAGTACATAAAATGCTGTTACAAAGAAGAGGGAAAAGAATTGTTCTTCTTAACCTCTGAGGATAGGAGAAGAAGCAATGGTCTTAAATTGCACCAAGGGAGGTTTAGGTTGGACATTAGGAAAAACTTCCTAACAGTCAGGGTGGTTAAGCACTGGAATAAATTGCCAAGGGAGGTTGTGGAATCTCCATCATTGGAGATTTTTAAGAGCAGGTTAGACAAACACCTGTCAGGGATCATCTAGATAATATTTAGTCCTGTCTTGAGTGCAGGGGACTGGACTAGATGACATCTCGAGGTCCCTTCCAGACCCATGATTCTATTATTATTATTTTATTATTATTATCATCAACTATTTCACTTAAAATGACACTAGCAAACATATCATTGTTATAGGTGTTGTTTAACATTTCCATAAGGTCATGTAAATATACAAAAGTACAACTTATGGGTCTAATTTTTTTTTAAACTATAAATTTTGGCCAAATCCTGGGCAGCACTGATGTGTCTGAGTCCCAGGTAGTGGGATCTTATCACTCCAAATTAAAGGGTTTATTTTTAACACTATCATATGTGACAAAGTTCCTGCTCTACCTTGGTGGGTCTTGCGCTTATTGGCGGATTTGCTCGCCTTGGAGCTTCACGGCAGCCCTCAGCTTGGCTGTTTTTCTGAATTCACAGTCCAGGTCGACTCCTCCTGTGTCTGACCAGGAGTTGTGAGGATTTGGGGGGAACCCAGGCCCGGCCTCTACTGGGTTCCTCAGCCCAGGGCCCTGTGGAATGCAGCTGTCTAGAGTGCCTCCTGGAACAGCTGTGCGACAGCTACAACTCCCTGGGCTACTTCCCCATGGCCTCCTCCCAACACCTTCTTTATCCTCACCATAGGACCTTCCTCCTGGTGTCTGATAATGCTTGTACACCTCAGTCCTCCAACCGTCCGCGTTCTCACTCTCAGCTCGTAGTGCCTCCTGCTCCCAGCTCCTCACACGTACACCACAAACTGAAGTGAGCTCCTTTTTAAAACCCAGGTGCCCTGATTAGCCTGCCTTCACTGAGTCTAGCAGCTTCTTGATTGGCTGTAGGTGTTCTAATCAGCCTGTCTTAATTGTCTCCAGAAGGTTCCTGATTGTTCTGGAACCTTCCCTGTTACCTTACCAGGGAAAAGGGACCTACCTAGCCTGGGGCTAATATATCTGCCTTCTATTACTCTCCCATAGCCATCTAGCCCGGCCCTGTCATACATACTATGGCATTTTGTTGCATCTAACTATATTTGCTAAGTATTTAGAAAGTACTCTGCAACCAACCAATCAGATCGAAATTATAATCCTTCAAATTGGAATAAATTGTGCTTTTTCTTAGTGCTCCATTAATGTTACAATGATGGAGAGGAAGACATTGTTAATTTTAATAAAATTAACTTTATAGTGTTATTTCAGTGCTTTATAATAAGTTTATATGATGCCCATAGGGCACTTATATTTGTATTAAAATATCTCATTCACAGTTTGGTTAGGCTAGAACCACTCAGCCTTACTTCCTGGTTTTTATAGCTTGAACTCAAGCTGCTTTGTAGCTGCCCTACAATCCAAATAGATGTACCCTTGGGCCACTGATTACATTTCTTGTTTTTATAGTAACAGATTTCTCATAAAAATATTGGCACAAAAGATACCTCTGAACTAATCAGACTCTTCCAGCAAATACTTTATTTTCAAATGAAGGATCAAGCAAAAGAAGTTAGACCACAAATAGCACGTATTTATCTTAAAATACTATTTATGCATATTAATTAGAAGTAACCATAAGACGCAGTATTAATAGTATACTTTTTATTTTAAGCCAGGCTCTCTCATGCCCCACTTGATTAATTGTCACAGAGTGTAATTTTATCATAGTTAAAACTAATTCAAGCCCATTTCCCAGTAGTAATATATATCTATATATTTTTGGTTTAGAGAAATTAATATTCCTCAAAAACTAATTAATGATCTCCCAAGAATCATTTGCATAAAGGATGTTAGAGTTCTATAGCAATTATGCATTGTATGTAACTCATTAAAAGGTCCATTTTCATTACTGGATTTAGTGATGAGGTGACAAGCGTAACCACTCCAAATGGCCAGGCAAGATGCTAAGTGAGGCTGGGAAATCCTTTAGCTGAATTCCATCAACACAGCCAAATTGTTTTTCCACCATAAAGTTTTTACAAGAAATGATTCTAAAATTAACAGTAAGGTTCTTTGAAGGTTATGTCTTGTTCTGGTAAAAGCTGTGGAGCGTTCTTTGTGTTCTAAACAGAGATTGGTTTTATGTTTTAACACTACATTAAGGGCCTGATCTTGTTCTCATTAGAAAAAAACTCTGTCCACATCAGAGTCTGATCCCCTTATTCCCATTGAATAGCACCTTTCCGCATTATTAGTTCCACTGACATCAGTGAGACCAGCTGAGCGGTAAGAGGCTACTCAACACGAGGAAGGGTGGCAGAATATGACCATTACTGATTTACCCGAGAGCGAGTTTCGGCCTGAAGTATGAACACTATTATCCATTTCTGCCAGGAGTGGGTCATCTTCTTAAACTACACTCTTTTTGTAAGAACAAAAATCAGAAAACATCATTGTTTTATTTTTCTTAAAATGTCAATTTATTATTAGAGCTCTGGCTTGGAAATGGAGCTTTAGTTCTCTTACACTGAAAATGACTGTAACAAACTTTAATATGTTTCATTTGTCTGAATTATCATTAAGCCCCACCAGGCTGGCTGTATGCAAGAGAGCATAATTCATGACAGACAGAAGATCCATTCATTATTTCTGCCATAATTAGGGCGAGAACATTATTGATAAATCAAACAGAAATAATAATTCTTTGGAAGAAAATGCAGTACTTGTGGCTTTCTAATGAAATGGAATGATGCTGTATGTAAAATCAGCCTGCCCGGTCACACATTCATTGGGACTTCTGCGGCATTGATCAAAAATATCCAGACCTTTTCCCCACACTTCAAATATTTATTTCATCCCAGGGAGTACTTAAACTATAACGAGTCAAAAATAGTATAGTTAACACCCCCCGCCTCCTGAATAAATCAATGTTAATAGTATCAGAGGTCCCAATCCAGCAAAGTGCTTAAGCATGTACTTAACCTTAAACACATGAG
The DNA here is from genome assembly GCF_965140235.1 of Caretta caretta. Classification (NCBI taxonomy): domain Eukaryota; kingdom Metazoa; phylum Chordata; order Testudines; family Cheloniidae; genus Caretta; species Caretta caretta. The sequence goes on from NC_134209.1 coordinate 86,127,773, forward strand.
TAGTCTCATTAAAATCAGTAAGACTCCTCATGCTTTAAAGTTAAGAATATGCTTAAGTGCTTTTCTGAATTGTGGTCAGAATGAAGTAGTTCACGCTGAAGTGCTGTATTGTGTCCATGGTTACTGCATTGACATACGTCTACAAAGACTGAGTATTAATGTTGAACTGTGAGTTGCACACACACTATTAATTCACCCTCACTGGCCTTTGTATGGCAGTGTATGTAACATAAAAAGACGCTTTTACTTTTAAAACTTGATTGTACGAAACATTAGGTAATAGAAAAATGGTTAGGCCGGTGATCACTTGTGACTATTACCTTATGTCAGTGATTCTCAACCAAGGATACACAGATGTCTCCCAGGGGGTACATCAACTCATCTAGATGTTTCTATAGTTTTACAACAGGCTACATAGAAAGACCTAGTGAAGTCAGTACAAATTAAAATTTCATACAGACAATGACTTGTTTATACTGGTCTATATACTATGCCCTCAAATGTAAGTATAATTTTTATATTCCAATTGATTTATTCTATAATTCTATGGTAAAAATGAGAAAGTAAGCAATTTTTCAGTAATAGTGTGGCTGTGATACTTTTGTATTATTATGTCTAATTTTATAAGCAAGTAGTTTATAAGTGAAGTGAAACTTGGGATATGCAAGGGATACAGTAGTTTGGAAAGGTTGAGAGCCACTGCCTTATCTAATCACACTTGTTTCTACTGTTGTGTTGTCTTACCATGGTTTCTGTTTAGTTGCCTCTTGTGTATTTTCTAAATTCTAGATTATGAGTTTTTAGACATTATTTGTACAGTAACTCATACAGTGGGGCCCTGATCCCCATTTTAGGTCACTACAACAGAAAAAAAGGATATTATTATTTATTATACCTTGCACTGGCAGATAGATGTCTCAGAGGACATAATGACATCCTTGTCTTCAGACGCCTAGAAAGGTGTTCTGTCTTTGCAGGCTTGCTACAAGCATGGGCAAATGACCATCAGAAAACTATATCGTCCATTAAAAATTCAAAGGACAAATTTGACCTGAATTGTGGTTGTTATAATATGAAATATGTTAATAAAATAGATCCAATCCGAAAACACCAGACTAAGGGTTAGCCAGTGGTAGTCCCAATGGAATTTTAATAATTTACAAATATGATCTAAGAATAATTTGTATCTGCCTATAAAATGAAGGCAATTAGAAAAGGAGGAAGGAAGATCTGATGTGGTCTTTCTGCTTCTATTTTTGATTAATACAAATAACTTTTAAAGACTCTATTATCTGTTTGTAACTATAGCACCCTTCTGGTCAATATGCAGTCTGCTCTGCAGGGTAGCTCTAGACTAGAAAAGGCACATACAAGACAGCAGAGAAACTTCCTTTCACCTCAGGGGCACCTGTTCCATACCCCCAGGAGTTAAAAAAAACAAAACAAAACCCCCAAATCTACACAGAAACACATGCACCAGAAACATACAGCAAATATGGGAAAGGGAAATTATTTATTTACAGAGGGATGAATGGAGAAAAACAACAGGGAGAAAAGATAGGGGGAGTGGTAAAACAGATTTACATCCAACACACACAGACCCATGGGCCTACATTTAAATTTTATCCATATTAAACACATATTGTTTGCTTGCACCCAGTTTACCAAGTGATATAGATAGCTCTGAATCTGACCTGTCCTCTTAATTATTTACCACTCCCCTATTTTTTGCATCCTCTGAGAACTTTATCAATGATGATTTTATGTTTTCTTCCAGATCATTGAGAAATATATTAAATAGCATAGGGCCAAGAACTGATCCCTGCAGGACCCTAATGGAAAATGATCCACTCGATGATAATTAACCATTTACAATTACATGTTGAGACCTCTCTGTTAGCCAGTTTTTAACCCATTGGAATGTGTGCCATGTTAATGTTATATCATTCTAGTTTTTAATCAAGATGCAATGCGGTACCAAGTCAAGCCCCTTAAAGAAGTCAAACTATATTATGTCAACGCTATTACCTTTATCAACCAAACTTGTAATCTCATCAAAAATAGATATCAAGTTAGTTTGATAGGACCTACTTTTCATACACCAGTATTGATTTGCATTAATTGATTGCCTTCCTTTAATTCTTTATTAATTGAGTACTGCATCAGCCACTTCATTATCTTGCCCAGGATCAATGTCAGTCTTATAGGCCTATAATTACCCAGGTCATTCTATTTACCCTTTTGAAAAACTGGCACATTAGCTTTCTTCTAGTTTTCTGGAATTTCCCTGGTGCTCGAAGACTTATTGAAAATCAATATTAACAGTTCACTGAACTCCTCAGCCACCTCTTTTTAAAAACTCTTGGATACAAGTTATCTGGACTTGCTGATTTAAAAATGTCTAAATTTAGTAGCTTCTCTTTAACAGGCTCTAGAGATACTAGTGGAATGAAATGGAATGGATAACTATACTGTTATCACCAGTATTGAAACTACATCATCTTCCCCCTGCCCCCCCAAAAAGAACAGAAATATGTACTGAATACTTCTGCCTTTTCTGCATTATTTTTGATAATTCTACCAGTTTCATCTACCATTGTCAAGATACCTTTCGTTCCTAATACATTTTATAATCTACTTATTGTCCTTAATTCTGTTGGCCATAGATTTCTCCTGGTGTCCCTTTGCTTCACTTATCACTTTTCTACAATTCCTAATTTATTATATATATTCATTATTGTTAACTTCCCCTTTATTCCTTTTGGTATATATATTGGTTTAGCTGCCTTCACTTCCCCTCTGAATTAGGTAATTTTTTAAACCAGAATGGCCTTCTTTGATGGTGTGATTATGGCTTTTTGGACATCTAGTAAAGGTGTTCTTAAATGATTCCCAATTATCATTCATGTAACAACTAGCAAATGAAAACTAATGTACTTCCAGTACAAACACGAGTATCTTTCAAGATCTTCAAATGTTTTTGTGACTACCAGCTGTCAGACAAATATTCATAAATGAATAATGTTATAATCCCCATTTACAGCAGTAATTTGAATTGGAGAGGTTTATTAGGGAAACTACTTGCAAAGCTACTATTCAATTATCTGACCTGCTCTAGTGAACATATACTTTGTTGTGAATTATTGCTATGCTATATATATATATATATATAATTTTAAAGAGGTTTAAAATCATATAACTATTAGTTTTTATTTTTCATTTTATTTATTAGTATTTTTTCTCCTTGATTATATGTGTCGGTAACATTAAAGTCAATGGATCTACTTGCATACCCTTTTAGGACACTGACGCTATACAATAAAGGCTATTATTCCACTGTCAGAAGTAACATGGGGACAGCATTTTCTGCTGATGTACAAAGTTTAGTTTTGTTTTCTGTAACTGCCAGGGCTAATCGAAAGGATTAGTGAAGTATTGAGAATTAAAATATTTAATGTTGCCTAGGCAGAAAGACTGCACTGTGGCTTGGAGATATTTCTAGAACATTTGTGTCAGAGGGTATGTCTACTCTGCAATAAAACACCCATGGCTGGCCTGTGTTAGCTGATTAGAGTTCTCAGGGCTCAGGCTGAGATGTTCTAAAGTTGCAGTATAGACATCTGAGCTTGGGCTGAAGTCTGGGTTCTGTGACCCTCCTGCCTCACAGGGTCCCAAAGTCCAGGATCCAGCCCAAGCCTGGATATCTACATTGCAATTTTATAGCCCGTCAGGCCCTGTTTTATTGCAGTGTAGACATCAGAAAGGGAACTTACTTGAAAGCTGTTTAAATACAGCTATCAAAATATGACTTCTAACAATATCTCCAGTGTCTGTAAAAAAAAAAAAATGTTTTGTAAAAACTGGTTTTTAGACCAGACAGAGGTCTAGGCTAGAAAATCATTTTAAAAATTGTTTGATGTGCTTTTTGGCCCATCCTCACCAGCCCTTCATTTTATTATAGGTTGTCTGGTGTCAAAGCACAGGACTGGTAGGCATGTCTTCTTGGTCTTCATGATGAGGTTAATCTCTTTTGGTTCTACAGTTAAACTGTACGGGGATACTTTGGCAAACCAGTAAAGTGCCTGAAACCACTATGGCTTATTACTAAAAGCAGCCAAGTCAGCAGGCTTAGCTTAACCAAGGTAGGAGGGGAAGGGGGTTTTTGAGTGCCACAGAGAGGGCAGCTTGACCCCACGTCCTTCCTGATAAGAATTGTGTTGAAGTTGCTGATACATGCATCTTAGAAGAGCAGGATGTGCCCCAGGAATATCTACTGGGGCCTCAAGGCTGCAAACGCTGGAAAAACCCACACCTGGTTAATTGATAATCAGAAGGAACCTCTCACTTGACCATTGAAACTGCTTACTTAACAAGTTTGCTTTAAGGAACATGTCATCCTATTACTAATGTATAAATAAGGGGACAAGGTTTGAGGTAGGGGGACTCTTCAGGACTGGACTCTCCCTGTGGATGCATCTTGTGTTCCCCACTAGCAGACAGGCTGCCGTTGTGCCACTCGAGAGCCACACTCAGCTTTGGTAATTATCAAGGGTTGGGGGTGTTTTACTAACCTGTTGCAGACATGTGTATAAGTGCTTGAGACTAAGTAAAGTTTAGCTTTAAGTGAAAGCACTCTTGTGTTATCCTGTTTGTGCCAGCCATCTATCGGTTGGACGGCTGTGTCTCCCCTGATTTATTTCCTGACACCACCTCGCACAGAGTAAAAGTTACCAAGAGTTTTGGGTTGAAAGAACCCCAGGTAACATACCCATCTGTATAATGAGAGAGAATATTTCCATACCTTATAGGAGTGTTTTGAGAGCTAATTCGTTAGTTTGGAAAGTAGTTTGAGATCCTTGGATGAAAAGAACTATAGAAATATAAAGCTATGAGAATCTTGTGTTTTATCATGAAGCCCATGGTTTTCAAACATAATTTCCTCCCCCTATTGCAGATAGGACTGAAGAGTGAAGTGTACTGGAAGCTTTGCAGAAGAGCAGTCTCTAAACCTTGTCAGGGACATAAAGGGTTGAAATGAGTTATGTGAACTACACTAGCCTTTTTTCCCCTGAGAATACTTTCTTTTTTTTTTTTTTGCCTTTCACTTATGAAACAGTACAGCACATCTAACTCCATTTAGACATTAACATTAATTGCTAATGGTTTCCTTTTACAGCTTTTAAGTGGTGAATTTATTGAATCATCCTAAACTTGCTCCTCCGTGGGGTATGTAAGAATGAGTTTTTGCATCCCTTGGAACAAAGTGCAAATCAGCAATTTTAATGCTACTTAAGATCCTTTGTGTTTTTTGTAAATTGCTAACATATATCAAGTTTATGTTAATTATATGAAAACATAACAGCAATAGTCAGTAATATTTAAGCAACTTTTAAGTAGTTAACCTCCTTCTGAAGCAGCAGAATATAATAATAGTCAGCACATTAAAATAGGTACAAAATTATAATGGGACATTTGCTTTTACTGGTTTTCAAATTTTTATATAAAATCAAATTAAATTTATTTTCCTGAATATGTTAATCTCCTTTAAGGATCATCTCTTTTAGTGCAAACATCTAAAATGTTACCATTGCTTAATAAACAAAGCCACCTACATTGTTGTGTTTTCCTTCCCATGCCCACAGTGCAAAACATGTATTTTCAGTCTGGATAACTTTTATTTCAGAATAAATAAAACACTAAAGACAGATCAAATATAATGTTTTTCATGAGAGAGTGAGATATCAGTATAGTTGGTCATCCTGTAGCAGGCAGCTTAAATTGACTCATCTGCTCCCAAACAGAAAGAAAGGATGGCTAATTTATTATTGTCCTGGACCCTGTCTAACCATTTACACCATACAAAGCAAATGTAGAATTCTACCAAATCTAAAGGGCAGCATTTCATATCCACTTTTCACTGGAATAAATAGAGATATGAGGTGCAGGGCAATGGTGAGTCAGTCACAGGGAGTCTGATTACAGTTAAAGGTACAGTACACTGAAATAGAATCATAATATGTCCCCTATATTTATATATATGATGAGATAACTGGCTCTGTGGATGAGGGGAAAGCAGTGGACATGTTGTTCCTTGACTTTAGCAAAGCTTTTGACACGGTCTCCCACAGTATTCTTGCCAGCAAGTTAAAGAAGTATGGGCTGGATGAATGGACTATAAAGTGGATGGAAAGCTGGCTAGATTGTCGGGCTCAATGGGTAGTGATCAATGGTTCCATGTCTAGTTGGCAGCCGGTATCAAGTGGAGTGCCCCAGCGGTCGGTCCTGGGGCCGGTTTTGTTCAATATCTTCATTAATGATCTGGAGGATGGTGTGGATTGCACCCTCAGCAAGTTTGCAGATGACACTAAACTGGGAGGAGAGGTAGATACACTGGAGGGTAGGGATAGGATACAGAGGAACCTAGACAAATTAGAGGATTGGGCCAAAAGACATCTGATGAGGTTCAGCAAGGACAAGTGCGGAGTCCTGCACTTAGGATGGAAGAATCCCATGCACTGTTACAGACTAGGGACGGAATGGCTAGGCAGCAGTTCTGCAGAAAAGGACCTAGGGGTTACAGTGGACGAGAAGCTGGATATGAGTCAACAGTGTGCCCTTGTTGCCAAGAAGGCCAATGGCATTTTGGACTGTATAAGTAGGGGCATTGCCAGCAGATCGAGGGACGTGATCGTTCCCCTCTATTCGACATTGGTGAGGCCTCATCTGGAGTAGTGTGTCCAGTTTTGGGCCCCACACTACAAGAAGGATGTGGAAAAATTGGAAAAAGTCCAGCGGAGGGCAACAAAAATGATTAGGGGGACTGGAACACATGACTTATGAGGAGAGGCTAAGGGAACTGGGATTGTTTAGTCTGCGGAAGAGAAGAATGAGGGGGGATTTGATAGCTGCTTTCAACTACCTGAAAGGGGGTTCCAAAGAGGATGGATCTAGACTTTTCTCAGTGGTAGCAGATGACAGAACGAGGAGTAATGGTCTCAAGTTGCAGTGGGGGAGGTTTAGGTTGGATATTAGGAAAAACTTTTTCACTAGGAGGGTGGTGAAACACTGGAATGCGTTACCTAGGGAGGTGGTGGAATCTCCTTCCTTAGACGTTTTTAAGGTCAGGCTTGACAAAGCTCTGGCTGGGATGATTTAGTTGGGGATTGGTCCTGCTTTGAGCAGGGGGTTGGACTAGATGACCTCCTGAGGTCCCTTCCAGCCCTGACATTCTATGATTCTATATATGCAGTGCAAATCCAGACTTCTCCAGACTGTGAAATTCAAAATTAAGATCTAGATTTTGTGGCTAAGTTGTGTTTACATGCTAGTTTCGGTCTTCCGCACAGAGCTGGGCTAATGCAGGCCACAGCTTCTCTATGTGTCAGATTAAATGTGTTGGGTGCAGGTCTATAATTCTCTGTGTGTGTGTGTACAAGTATGCATATGCGCATAGGTGCATTTGAGTGTGTGTGTGTGTAGGATGTGGGGTTACTTATCTTTTTAAAATATACCTTCAGTGCGAGCTGGGGATCTCCCACATATCATCTTTGCAGAGAACCCATTAACAGTAATATTAGTTAGTGCAGGAATTTACTTCTGAAAGGGAAGTTAGCGTGGTTTTTTTGCTTCCCAATTATTGTTTCTTTCAAGTGATAACCACTCAGGAGTGGAATTAATGAAAATCCAATCAATTCTGAAATATGAGGATATGCACTAAGTGAGGGGGGGAAGCAGTGGCGGAAATGGAATGAATCCATTAAAATAATTTTGGATAGCATAATGAAATAAATTGTATTTGTAAGTTTCTGAGAACGTATATACGTGCCCAGTAGTTTTTATGAAAGCATTCTAGAAGATGCATAACTGCAAGTTAGTGGACTAGTTTGTTGAAAGTGATAAGTTACAGTGCAAGCATTTTCATGTGACTGTTAAGAGGAAATAGATAGGGAATAATAATAATAATAAAAAAAGACACACAAACTACCCACCTACTGGTGAGTCCTTTCAATAAAAAATGTGTCTAGCTTCTGCATTGTGAAATTGCTTGGGCAAGAATGCAAAAGCCATAACAAATCAGTTTTTCCCCCACAGTTTTCATAATGTACAAACATCATTCTGTTTTTAATTGGTCCCTGTGAAAAACCTGTGGCCTTGTCTGAAAATTGATTTTTTTATTTTGTTTTAATGAATGTAGTGTTTATGAAGGGTGCTACATTGACAACAGTGGAGACTGATGTACTGTGTTTATCCACCGAACAACTGTGTCTTGGGCAGCAGCAGTGCTAGCTTCACCAAATTGCCTTTTGTTAGAGCTGACATAGTCCCAATGAGCCTTTTTTATTTAACCTATAAAGTTCCCATGTTTGAAAACATTCTAAAGTATGCAACATCCTCCTCAGAATAGAGTACCAAATTCAAAATAAATGATTGTCACCTATTTATTATATAACAGTACCAAGTATAATTTCTCTAGGAATTTGAGAAACAAAGTAGTGGAGTATAATAAACTCTACTGGAGTAATTTGGTAAAAATCCAAACTTCACAATTTCAGCTCTCAACAGATCGTTAAATTTAATCTTATACATTCCAAGCATAGTGTTTGTATCATATCAGTTATTGTTAGATGAAATGAGAAATGGTGATTCTGCAAAAATCCCTTAGTTTAATTTGCATTTAAAGTTCTTGCAAATGCATTTTAATTAACACTGTGTTCCACATCACTTCTTACTGACTACATGGTTTTGGCCTGTACGTGTTTTTATGAATGCTATTCAAATCCTGTTCCGAGAGCTGTATACTGTAACTCAGAGAAAAAAATATTTAACAAAACAACATAGTCTATAACAATAACTCCATTACATTGAGTAGTGATTGTAATTATACATGTGATATATGAAGATTAAAGGCCAATGAGTGACTGGCTGCACTGTGACTGCACAAAGGAATGGAGAGACTACATGAAATGGCCACTATTATAGTCCCTGCATGGGGGACTGTTCCTTTTATGCACCCACTAAGGAGTAAGACAATTCAAAGGGGGCCAGGAGGACATGATTCTATCCCCTAGATATCATGTGCCTCACTGTGGGACACACGGGCGGAAAATACCCAAAAGGGATGTAAAAACAGGTGTGCTCCTCTCCATACCAGGGAGCTTAGAGAGGAAGTCTGTCATCTTGAGGACAAGAAGAAGTCTCCTTATGAAGACAGAATTCCTTCCAGAATTGTTCCTGGACAGCATGGCTTTTTGCACCCTCCATTGCAGGCTGTGCCGAGATGGCATGACTGAGTCCTCAATGAGGCTACCTGAAGAATCCTTGCCTAACCCCTTGTACTCATTCGGTAGGCACAACTGCCAAATTTAGGCCAACCTCATGTGTGACATTATATGCAAAATAGCAAATTTACATAATTATAAATAATTTGCAAAGACAGCAGTTTTTAAAATAGTGTGTGGTTTTAATGCTGGTGAAAGACATTGGATTGCCACTAAATTTTTCTTTCAGGGCTCCCTGAACAATGGGAGAAGGTACAGGCAAGCAGGACCTTATTCTTTGCACCCCTCAGAAGAGATGGGAGGGGAGGTTGTGTCAGGAGCTGGAAGTCAGCAGCTATTTTTGAGGGTGGGTTGCTCAAGTGTGGCACTAACTCTATTAGCCTCTGTCCATATTCTATTTCCTCATTAGCTCAGACTTTTCACACCACCTGCTGCTTCCTTAGCAGCTGTTCTCCTGCAGCCTCTACCCCCTCTGTCTTTCCTATACACTAGTCACAGCTCCCGGAACGGTCCCCTGTCCCGCCCAGTACCCTCCTTCCCCAACATCTCCAAGCTTCTCCAGCCTGTGGGGTACCAAAGCTGATAGCGCCGCCACTACTGTGCCTCTCTATCACTTCCATGTGACTGGGCACAGCAGGGGAGTAAAGAATAGCAAAGAAGGAGCCAGAAAGCCCCCTGCCTCAGTAGGTGCCACAGTTGCCTCTGGGGGCATTCAGGCTGAATTACAGCCTAAATCAGGTCTCCAGCCTGACCAGAGTACAGCTGAAAGCATGGCATCGAGCATGGACAGAGTGAGGCGCAGCTTCCATGTTACAAGAGATGCATGGCCTATGTCTGGTCTGATTTTAGGTCAGATCTGAAGTCCTTTATACTGAAAAACACCCACTGAGTTCAATGGGAGTTTAGCCTGAGTAAGGCAATAGAATTTGGCCCTAAATTAATTCCTTCATGAGATTTTTTTCCTCCAAGTAGTTTCTCTCTTCAGTAGTTGAAGATGTTCCCTTCACTAAAGGAGGTAAATATGTTTTTTTAAAAAGACTTGAAGCTTTTTCAGTTGTTCAGATTTTTAATATAGGCTTCAATTACATGCCTGTGGTGCTTCACCTAGGGCTAGATTTCCCAGCTGAAGTCATCGGATGCAAGAAAGGTTTTATAGTTTTACGTTTCATTTTGTAAAGTACAGTGAAGTAAAGTTTGAAGTACAGTGGATGACTGCTGACTAAGTAGACTTTCAAACTAGAACTCGTTTATCTTGTACTGAAACAAGGAAATATCTTTGTAAACAGGAGCTGCTAATAATAATAAAAATATTCTTCTAATCCTGATCCAGTGAAGCTATCAGATAAGACTGAGCTGTAGCTTACATCATTTAAACTTTATGAACAAGACTCTTCATTAGTTGTTAAAAAGGATCATCCAAATCAGATTCTGGACCTAAAAGTAAGTCTGAAGTGTGGCTCTTCAGCCACTGCCCGGGGGCAGGTGGAGTGTGTAGGTGCTCAACCCTTGTGGGAAAGCTCTGGATAGTGACTCACGTGCATTCATATACAATCCGTGAAAGTTAGCCCCTGAGCAAGGGAACAGTTAGTTGTGGAGGAGGGAGATGGTTTCTTTCACCTTTCTTCCCTTCTAACTCCCTCCTCTGCTTCCCCCCGCCTTTTCTTACAGAGGACTAGTCACAATTCAGCCCTTAAAAAGTGGATTGAAGTGATAAACAAGTGAACCTAGGACAGTATAGATATTGTTGAGCCCCAAGTATGGTTCATTCAATAAAGACAAAGGAAGACTCTTCACTTGTGGACACAAGGATTTGTGGAAGGAGATTATTCCTTCAGGGCATTTAGAAATTCATTTTGTTTTTTCCCATAAGGAATACTCATGCTTGAGGACTGAGTTCCTTACATACTTTATATAATTAGTTAGCAAATTTGTTAGGTGCTTTGGAGCCTGTCTTTGTCACAATAATTAACACTTTTATAGCACTTTTCATCTAGAAAAGTTGTATAGGAATACTAACTTTTCCATTACTCATCTTATTTCCACTAAAAAATGCAAACCTGTGCAACAATTAATAAATAATGTTTACAAACTCACATTGTAATTTAAAGACCATAACCTGTTTTCTGATCTTAGTTAGTGGTCTTTGCCTATGATCTATATGGATAATGTAGTTGTGGAGAACTAATTCAGTTGGAAAATGACTGAGTGGTACTGCCCAGTAAGACTTTGCCATAAAAGGAAGAAGGGGAAGATATATTGACTTATTTTCACCCCTGTCAGTCAACAAAGAACGCACCATTTTCAAAGAAACATTGAGGCCTCAGTATTTCACTGCTGTATTTAGTACTGAGCAGCCCTCTGCTAGAGCTGAGTAAAATTCAGAACTCCCATCCCATCAGAAATTCTGACATTTCAGAATTTGTTTTCATCCCTAATTGGGATGAAAAATTGAATTTTAGAATTTTTTACAGAACAGAAATTCTGCAAAACTTTGATTCAGTAATGTTTAAATGCTTCATTTTGACTTTTTTTTTAAATCAAAACAACATATTTCAACATTCTCCAAAAATCAAAATATTTCATGTTGGTTTTCTGAAATGAACCAAAACACTTCATTTCAAGTCAGCTCAACATTAAACTGCATCACCTTATTGTGGTGCATTGCCTTATGGGAGTTGTAGTGCAGAAGCCTGATGTTCCCATTCTCCTGAAGTTCCCATCCCCTTTACTGCACCCAATCATGTGACTCTCACAATCCTCCACATAGCTTGGTCAGAGGGAAATGTTTTATGGGAGATTTAGTTCTCCAGGAAGCCTGGCCCATAGTAGAGAATGGGGGCCAGATTTACAACTCTCATGAGGCAATGCACCATGATAGGGGAATACTGTTTTATGTATTGCTGAACTGATTTAAAATAAGAACACTTCAGGTCAGTGTAAAAAACTAAATACTCTGTGATTCAAGTCAAATTTTGATTTGAAAATTTTTAGCAAAATCAAAATTTTCCTGAGGAGAAAACTTGATTTGGGAAATACTGTATTTTCTGTCAGAAAATCATTGCGATGGAAAATTCCTAACCAACTCTTTGCTTTGCTCCCTTTGACTTCACTGAGAGTGGAGTATGCTAAGCACTCACACCAGGTGCTAAGCTCCCTGAACAAGCAGGCCCTTAGATTTCTGTGAAGTTTTGTCCCTGCTGTTCCTCAGTCTTTTTTTACGAGGTGGCTTGACACTATGTCTTTTACTTTTTATATCAGTTTCTCACTATTGGCATTTCTTAATAAGTGCTGCTCTTCAGTGCTCTCTGTAGAAGATTTGCTTTCCTGTTGTCCTGCATCAGAACTGAAAAGACATGGCAGAAAATACTGACTTATACCAAATACAGATTTATTAATGCAATTCTGATTCCACCAGACTAACTCATGATGCAACAGTTTACAATATATGCTCTTGTCTCTGGTTTCAAATAAGTATTAAGAGTTTTCATTGTAGGTTTTACAAGTGAAATAAATGTTTGAGCTCGACCAATTTCTCTTATTTTGAAAGGCACAAGGATACCAATGACTGATACAGAGATATTTTATTTACTCAAAAGCTAGGTATTAATGTTGTGTTTCTCTAGAGTATACAAAAAGGGGCTGATTCCTTTGGTTCAGCTGAGCTGTGCTTGGCTCTGTGTGCTGGGAACATAGGTGGCTTTTGCCATCTTTGTGGCTCCCTAATCGTGGGGTTGGCTGGGGCAACCTGTGCATTGCATTTGGCTGTCTACTGCCCATGCATCACAGGAGCACAGCAGCACTCTGGTAAACCCCATTTTGGAGCATGGGGCTCTTATCTGCATTGGGAGGTGCCTACCATACTTTTGGGGAATTCGTTAAGATAATCCAATAAGAATAATACCTCCAAATAATATTTTACTACGTAGGATGCACCTTTAATGCCAGTGGGCCATCTGTCACATATGTATTCTGATTATTCATTCTGGCACATTCTTCTTCTGGAGTCTATCTCATCCACTTTACTTTGTTTACCTCTTTTTTTAAGTGATTCATCCTATTATAGCACAATCAGCAAGCACCGTAGCAAGGGAAAAATATGTTTTGCAAATTGTATACTCAGCTTTTGATGAGTTCTCCATTACAAAAAATTCTAATGACCTCTCCGACTAGACTCCACTCCTGCTCACTCATAAGTAAACTCTATTTGCTTTTAAGAATCATCTCTTTAAGAGCCCAGTTCTACTCTCATTTAAGTTTAGGAAGATCCTATTTCTAACTTGCACTCACATACCAAAACACAAAATAGATTCTGTAGCTATCTTGTTTGGTGATTCTAAATGGTGGACCAACTCATATTCCCAGTAAATTTGTCTAAACAACTACCTTATTTTTTCTTCTTGTGAATAGTGACTGATGTGAAAAACAGGGGGGTATGGCCAATTTTGATGATTTCCCTTCCCTTCTATTTTCTCCTTCTCAGTTCTCCATTATTTCTTGGGATTTCCTCAAAAATGGAGCTGCAAAATGTAAACTGCAGAACCGCATGCAAAATCACAATGGGAATAAGTAAAAAATGTAATGGGGGAAAAAGTATGGAAAAAGTGGCATATCCAAGCCAGTCAAGTAATGATTAATCGTTGATAGACTTATTAAGGGCACAGTTACCATGGTCAGCATCATGCCACCATATTAGTAATGTAATACTGGTACCATGATATTACAGATATTGCCTGTACTTAATAATACTGCCACGATGACTTTCAGATGGAAAATATCACCATTAGTGGTGTCCCAAACTGTACATACATTTAAGGCATTATTTAGGATTAGCCTGCTCATGCAAATTTTTGCTATTGAGTTAAAAGCAGGATTGGACCCATTTGTTTTATAATCTTTCAAAACAAACAAACAAACAAAAAACCCCCAACAACGAGCTATTGTGAAGTTAACATTACCAATTTAACTTAACAGTTTTGAGGGCAGTATTCCACTTTTTTTGTGTATTGTGGATGTATGGGTGGTTTGTGTTTATAATGACATCGTTGTTGCAAATATAGGCCTTGATCCTGCAAACATTTATATGCGCACGTGCAAAAAATTAAATATGCCCATATGTTGTTGCAGGATCAGGATAGCAAACCCCACAAATGAAACTTTGCCAGAAGAGTTTGACTGACCTGACACCTTCCGAATGCTGATTTAGTACAAACACCAAATGATAAAGATATTTGCCAGGGATCACTGCCTCCACCCCGAAAAACTAGGAAATTTTGATCTTTAGGCAAAAAAAACCAAAAACCAAAACCCCCCACCTACTCCTAACCTCCCCAATAAACCCAACCATTATATGAATTATCTGATATTTCAAGGGCACGTTATTAAGGATATTATGATAATGCTATAATGTTGTTACAAAAGTGTTGAAAGCTGTTCCCCCCTCCCTTCTTCCCCACCAATTTTTTTTTTTTACCCATCATTTCGGGCAAACACAGAAGCTGACAATTATACAACTATTTTCTGGAGCTGAATAATTAAAGTACTGCATCCGTACTTTAATTTCTGGCATCTGATTAACTAGCTTTTTCTTAAACACACCCAGTAATGGGACATCTGGAGTCCTTTCTGTTAATTTTTTTCTCAGCCTGTCCTACCTATGCACTTTGGAGTGCTGTGTGCATACCACAGGGGTACACTGAGAGGGCATATCCTGTACTCCCCTGAATGCAGGGATTGTAATTGTTACAGGTCTTTGACAAAACTTCACACAAAGGCTAGATTCTTTGTATGATTTCCCACCCTTCAACCATGCCCTTGTCTAAACCGTCTTGCAGTCTGGCCAATTTGTGGTATGTGCATACGTGAGTTCACAGAAATACATATTCATGTTCAGCATTGCCAACCCTTGCTATTTTAAATAATATTTTTAAACCACTCTCATGATTTTTGTAGCCTGACTCATGATGTTTGAATACTATCCCACACGTTGGGGAGGATTCCTCCTGGCAGGTGTCTCTCTCAATAGATTCTGTATCTTAAATAAGTAAATCACTCAACATTCCCAATTTGTGTTTAAAGGGCAGTCCTTATTCTCTCCCTTAGTTATTAGCAGGTGGTTCACACAGGGCTTTCAGGAAGAGATTCTTTCTCCCTACTGTCAGAGCCTCTGTGTGATGAAAACAAAGTCCCTTCAAAGTGAAGTAGTAACTGAATCTAGCTGGTCCATTTCCTACCTCTTCCGAGGCCTGCATTCACCTCTTTCCTGCTGTCTGGGTGAATGGGATTTAACCTCTCCCTCCCCTTCACATGTATGTGTAATATATGTTATTACACACAACCCCCTCACCGCCAAACATGGCATTAACTTCAGAAAAGAACACAGAGGTCCATACTTAAGGAACACAGCCAGCCAAAACCGAAACAGGAAAAATGAGCACACAACTTCCCACCTCCCCACAAAAGGACCATGATGTACCAGGACAAAACTCACAAAAACAGGCCAAACACCACTGTTGTTTCTGTTGTTTGCCTTTGCTCCTGTCACCTACCTTGCTGGGGCTCCACCAGACTCCTAAAAAACAAACTATGCCTTGTCAGTTTTCAGCAGAAAACATGAACACAACAAAAGCTAAGCTTGAAAGAAATTGTCAAGGTTCCTCCCCCATTCTGAACTCTAGGGTACAGATGTGGGGACCTGCATGAAAGCCTCCTAAGCTTACTTTTACCAGCTTAGGTTAAAACTTCCCCAAGGTACAAATTAATTTTATCCTTTGTCCTTGGAAATCCACTGCCACCACCAAACTCTAACTGGGTTTACTGGGAAACGTAGTTTGGACACGTCTTTCTCCCCAAAATCCTCCCAACCCTTGCACCCCACTTCCTGGGAAAGGTTTGGTAAAAATCCTCACCAATTTGCATAGGTGACCACAGACCCAAACCCTTGGATCTGAGAACAATGAAAAAGCATTCAGTTTTCTTAGAAGAAGACTTTTAATAGAAATAGAAGTAGATAGAAATAAAGGAATCACCCCTGTAAAATCAGGATGGTAGATACCTTACAGGGTAATTAGATGCAAAACATAGAAAATCCCTCTAGGCAAAACCTTAAGTTACAAAAAAAGACACACAGACAGAAATAGTCATTCTATTCAGCACAATTCTTTTCTCAGCCATTTAAAGAAATCATAATCTAACGCATACCTAGTTAGATTACTTACTAAAAGTTCTAAGACTCCATTCCTGGTCTATCCCCAGCAAAAGCAGCATATAGACAGACCCAGACCCTTTGTTTCTTTCCCTCCTCCCAGCTTTTGAAAGTATCTTGTCTCCTCATTGGTCATTTTGGTCAGGTGCCAGTGAGGTTGCCTTTAGCTTCTTAACCCTTTACAGGTGAGAGGATTTTTCCTCTGGCCAGGAGGGATTTTAAAGGGGTTTACCCTTCCCTTTATATTTATGACAGAAATGCTTGCTTGTGACTTGTTCATTTTCAAACTAGATTTGAGCAACACTGTATTATTTTCTGCCTGTGCTGTTTGCCATTCAGCTCAGGATAAAAAAAGTAAAAATATTTATTCTGGGTTTGAGTGTCACTACATAGCCTGCAGTGCTATAAATATGAAGCAAAAGAAATAGGAAAATCAGGGCTCTGTACAACAGTAATGAGAGCTGAGCCACCCAAGTTTTGATTTCTTTGGCTTAATGTGAACCAGTGACACATTGGTCCCACAGTGGGAGAGGAGTGCTTTTAAAAGCATCAGTTTGCATACACCTAAGGTTAGAGGCACTTGCTTATATCATTATAATTAAGTTTGTCAGCATTTCTATCGCTGACTCCCTATTTTCAGGGATTTAGAACTCAGTTCTAAAAACCATTAAGCCTGAATCATAACACAAACAAATCTTACTTTTTTATTTAATTTTGTTTTATCCTCCTGCCCCACATTTAAGTCACTGTGTGGGAATGTAGATAGAAAAATTAGGAAACAAAACTTACCGCTTTCTGCTATTAATTCTCTCTGCTATAACTTAACAGAACATCTGTGCAAATGTTGTTTTTTCGTGTGTGGTTGTCTTGTGTTTGTGTGTGCGCATGTATGTATGTATGCTTGCTCATGCTTGGCCCTTGAAGGGAAAGGGTGTCCCCTGCATTGTTAAATGCTGCTCCCTGTGAATAAAGAACAAAGCTGATAAACTCTGTTGCAGATCTTTTTCAATATTGCTTACTTCAAAAAGTGGTGCGTATTATTTTTCTTAACTTATTCAAACCTTGCTTTGCTCTTCTTTAATCTGATCAAATCATACTCCATTTCCTCAGTGCCCTCCATCTGTACTATTTGATCCTCAGCACTCTCCCTCAACATCTAAAATATTCATGGTCTACTGCATTCCAACTCTTCTTTCTCAGTTTGAATTCAGGTATTGTCTCCATTGTCATTAAGGCCTATCCCTTAGGAATGTAACCTCTTTCCAGATCAGGCACCATCTGGATTGAATTCTAACCAGATCCTTAGGACAATCTGGCTGGATGTTCAGCCTGTGTCCATAAGTGGCAATCTTATTGTGCCACCAGACTTTTGGTGACCAATGGATTGCCAACCATGTAGCAGCATTCCTTGGGTAGTCATTGGTCTTCCATGCTAATATTATGTCTGTACTAAGAAAACTGCCGAAACCAAACCAATGCTGATGAAAGCAATTTCTGGGTTTGGCTACAAATATCTTCATGGGAGATCTTGTCCTGCTATGTAATATGGAGCAGCTTTCAAAGATCATAAGAATTGGCCTTCCTCAGTGCCCATGTTTCACTGCCATACACTTGAGCTGATGTAGCTATCAACCTATGGATCTGCAGCTTTGTAACATGCTTGATGTCCCTACAGAAGCCACTGAAGTGTCTGGAACTTGATGGTGCTGCAATATGAGCGTCCACATCTTTCAAACATCCTCCAGTACTGTATATAATGCTTCTTACATATTTGACAGTCACCACCTGTTGATATCCCATCCAGACAGGTTAATACTGAGCTGATTATAAACTGACATTGTAGGCTGCTTTATGGTAACATCCAGGGACTTAGCTTTATCTTGATTAATAACCAGACCAACACGTGCTACTTCTTGGCTGACCTGATCGGCCATCAGCTGCAATAATTCACCATATTGCACCAACAAGGCAATGTCATTAGTGTTTTTGAGGTCTCAACACAAAATGGCATTCAGATCCACACTATTGCCAGTTGCATCCTTAAGCTTATCCATCAACCAATCAATGCTGATATTGTAATGATGATGACTGGACAGTCTTGTCGAACACCCATGGAACTAGGAAATGGTGCTGTGTATCTATGACTGACTCGAACACGGCTTTCCATTCCATTATAGAGAGGTCTTTTGTCAATGACAGTATGTTCTCAGGGATTCCAAGTTGCCTCATCAGATCCCACAAAGCTTGTTCAATGCACAGGAACAAAAGTCTGATGGAAGTCTATTAAAAAGTGCAGCACACAGCTTATTAAATACACTCTGATAAAATCAGGTGAAATTCCCTTGAGTTGTACCTGCTCACATGAGGTCTGAATCTGGCTTTGCAGCTTTTTTGATATTTCCAGTGTGGAGTCTCAGCAAGTGTGCCAGTATCTATTGGTTCAGAATCCAGCCCGATCTATTCAGATCTCAAATGATCGTGGACTTCCTAGTACCAAATATGCCCAGAAGCCCTATATAAATAAAATCCCAACATTTATATGGTGGGCTGTAGTGAATAATTATTACACAGTGGTTTATATTTACTTTAAAAGTGCCACTAAACTGTAAGATCTTTAGGGCCTGGACTGTCTTTTTATGATTCTCTCTGTACACCCCCTAGCACATTGGGGCCCAATACTGACTGGGGTTTTAACATGTTACAATAATACAAACAATAATAAATACAAAGTGACACATTTGATCATAAAATACTCAAGTGGGGGTCATGAATGGGGGCTGGGGCTGGGGCTTTGCACTCTTTCTGTATTGTTAAAAGGAGAAGGGTCCCAGTTAGACTTTGATTATATTGGAACATTATTCTGGGAAATCCTGGAAAAGATGCACTAGATCATACTTTCTCCAGTTTAAATAAATGATACACTTTTTCCAGGCAAAAAAAAATTGTATTTCTAATTACTTGATGGAGAGCTGCACATGTCTTCTTATTCTTCTCTGCAACTGCTCATAATTAAATGGGGGAAGGATTCCTTCTCCCATTAGCTACGTATACCCAGCCTGCCTTCTTTGGCTAAGGACTGAGGAATGGGTCTGAGGTAACTGTTTTGAATCCTCTCAGACTCCAGTACGAGGCAAAATATTGGGCCAGATTTTCTGCTGGTATAAATGGCTTCAGCTCCATTAACTTCAATGAAATTTCACCATTTGTGCCAGCTGAGAATTTGGCCCATTTCCTTCTAGCTTGTCTCGATAGTTTAAGTACAGAAAGGTTATTCTGATGGTTTGACATATCACTTCCCAACAATGCCAAAACAGCTTCTGTTTTCTTCGCTGTCCCCAATTATTGGTCCCAAACTTGCAGTGAGCTACTTTTAGAAGTGGCCTATTTATCTGCCAAAGTATAAATTGCGAGATCTTTATAAGTACGTGAATGCGTCTGAGAGCCATTCTCAATATTACTTTGTTGCTTTTCCATTTGCTTTTGTCTGGAACAGTGAAATGATCAAAACTTTCTATCTGACGTTTTTCAGCAGACATTGACAGGATAATGGAGTAACCATTTAAATAATCCATTGACGAGTATAATGAATTTTACTCAGTTCTGTACAAACTTTAGTTAAAAAACTGTAAATAACTGGTTTAAATTGATCAAAGTTGAGAAATTCAAATTCAAGATTGAAAAACATCTTAACTTATTACTTAGTTCCTTAGGTTTTACAAATGTATTACAGTGATATTGCCATCAATTTCTGGGTTGCTTCATATGTACTGAAATCATGTTAAAAAACATAGTATGAGTAATAACTTTGAATTTCTTCACTTTTTAGATTTCAGCTAGACCCTTTTTAGTTCAGTTTAGAACTGTACAATAAAATCTGCACTGAATCTGGAAACCAGGTGAAAATCACATAGTTTCAGGTTTTGTCCTGGACTCCAAACTCAGATTAATTTTGTTGAAAGGTTCTTGTGGAGTAAATCCAGGCCCAGTTTCAAGGGGGTTAAGTTTTATGGTTTTGCACTGCAATCATATGAAATTTTTGGTTCTGAAATGAAACAAGGATAATATGCTACCAACTGAGTTGTGCTTTGAGATTCTACACTTGTTCAAACCCAGAAAATTAAAGCAAAACTTGGCATGTAAACCTATGTTATATTTATTATTATTTTATTTATTATCATAGTACCTAAGGGCCCCAATCAAAGCTTATTGTGCTAGGCACTGTACAATCACTTATTGACAACATACTTCCTGCCCTAAAGATCTATCAGGATGTTCAGATAGGTGGAGGAAGAGGGAAAAGAAAAAAGAATATTTTAGCCTGAGGGTTAGTCATGGCTTGCCACCTTCCTCGCCACTGTCAATGGATATCATAGCAGAGG
Source organism: Caretta caretta (assembly GCF_965140235.1). Lineage (NCBI taxonomy): Eukaryota > Metazoa > Chordata > Testudines > Cheloniidae > Caretta > Caretta caretta. The sequence continues at coordinate 86,148,631 of NC_134209.1, forward strand.
TGAGTTTTAAGGAGAAATCTGAGGATGAAGGTGGTCACCAGATTTTCTTTGGGAATTTTCCCCAAGAATATAGGACAGAATGTGGGACACCACAGAAGTGTTGGGGGGGAAAACTGAAGGGTGGGACACTGTTGGAGTGAAAGTGGTGGTTGACAATGTGATGAGTTAATAGAGCAGCTATTTGAAACCAAAGAAAATGTTCACAATACACCCATTTCTAGTTTCCAATTGATCCTCCTCTTACATACTGTAAACCAAAGGGTCAGGACATGAAGACTTTCCTTTTGACTAGAATAAATACTAAGGCTAAAGTTAAAGGAGACAAGAGAACATCTTTATCTTACTGAAGTTTTCACATATGTTTGAGTTTTGTAAGAAATATATAATATGCTTGCCCAGTGTGATGGAACCCCAGTCCTGACTGAGCGCTGTGGGGGATTTCACAATATCTAAATCTTAAATAAGAATAGCAATGTTTGATTCAAACTGCAGATGTGCTAAGCTCCAGCTCTAAACAGCAGCCCGTTGGTGTTGACAATAAGATCATTTTCATCACACCTGCTCACTCCTCGATCCTGTGACACCTTCTCCTCAAAAGACTGGTTTTTAGAAGTGTGTTGGGGGAGGGGAGGAGAAGCAGGTTTCTGAGGTTCTGCATGCCAATTTGTCAACTAGATGTTGAGCAGGCCATTGTGGTAGTCATGTATTTCAGTACTCATCCATCTCTAATTCAAAAAAATAGTCAGTTAAAAAGTAAGAAAATGAGATATCGTTGCTTAGTTGCTGATAAAACGGAATATTAAAAAGTGCTGAGAGGTCTGACTGTTTGGATGTTATACATTAACAGTGACTGAATTGAACAGACTTGCAGTGATAAATTATCAGTGTGCTTCATAAAAAACTACCACAAACTAAATTTAACAAGCTTTGCTTTATAGACAAGGAAAAACCATGTTGTGTTGTACAGAACCTAGATTGTAGAATAGCATATATACTTTAGATCAAATATATTTGCATACTTTGCATTTTTTTAAAATTTTAAACTGATATATTTTCACTAGTGTGACAAAGTGAAGTTATCCTTTATCTGAAAGGTAAATGCAGATGATATGTTGTTTTATATTTAAACCAGACCCCTTTTGAAACACAGGTAGCTGTAATATCCAAAATATTGTATTAACTATCAATACTATATGCCTAACAATTGAGTACACTTAAAGTATAGGTATGACAATGATCTTAACTTTAAGAAAGAACAGCAAATATTTCAGGAGCTCACTGAAAATCTGGTTGTTACATATTCTTTTTTAATTGCACTATTTGATCCTCACCACAGTGGATTTTATGAATGCAGTATTAACCACAGATCTTTGGACTTCCAGCTTGATCCAGAACCCATTGAAATCAATGGAAAGACTCCTATTAACTTCAGTGAACTTTGGATCATGCCCATAGTGAACTAGATCTGACCGAGGTTGCTTGATACAGCTGGATTTCAAAATTTTTGTCATAAAATAATATATTCACCACCATCACAGTGGTAGATATTAAGACAGGCAGGTGGCAGACACATTTATTGATTTAGATTGATTTTTTTTTTATCCACTGTCAACCACTCGAGTACACTATTGCAAAAAATAATAGGCCTGTTTAAAAAAAAAAGAAGTCTAAGTGCAGTAATTCTCACTGAAGTATTATTCAAGGCCCACATTTCCCCTATTATAGCATGCTGCAGATAACTGTTAACAGAAGAATTTTGACAAGGGAAGCATTTCTAAAGCCTTCTCTGAAAATGTGCGATAATTTAATGCAATTAAAGTTTTGACAGAAAAGGTATGAAACCTTTGTAAATCTTTTGTAAAACATAGTGTAGGATTGGTATTCACTGGAAATTGTCAAATATTTATTCAAGAATAGACTGTTTCCTGTTCATAGGGGTGCCTAAATGTGACAGCCCGACAGACAGACGTAACAATGATTTCAATAAGATTACATGGACTTTAGTTAACACTATTATTGTTCTGATCAAAAAAGGGGAAAGGACTCCAGCGACAGAGATAAAGTGACAGTTTATGATTTGACTACTGTGAAGAAAACAAGATTTTTTTTTCCATGTGAGAAATTTCAATTTTATAAGCTGTTGTTGTTTCATTTGTAATATATAATCACCTATTTAAAATATATTTGTGGTTTAAGAAATATTTTACTTAGTAGATATTTGTTAAAGTTTACCCTTATATTTTTGCCCCTTTTGGAGTGAGAAGTTAGCCAAAAATTTGGGGTCTTGCCGCATTATTTCTGTTTGGATGAAAAATTGGTGACACAAGTCAAGTATATTTTTTACCCACACACAAATTGAAAGCAGTAGCAACTGCAGAACAGGCGCTTTCTTGCTCAGAAATCCCCAAATTTCCTGCTTCAGTGAGCTCTGTGCCAAAGAAGGTCTGTCTCTCTGCTTCCTTTCCAGCCATGCTCACAAATACTTTTGCCAGCTTCCTCCCTCCAACAAACGTAGCCTGCAAATAGCATGCCCCTGGCCCCTGCATTTGTGACCAGGGAAACTTCTGGCTTACTTTTGCCCTGGCCATACACTTGGGTAGATGCTGTCATTGTCTGCATCTGACTTTACTATATAAAGGGGCTTGATTGCTCCTTTACTTGAGCTTGAGAGTTCTTCGAATCCGTATTAGCTTTAATGGGGTCTGCGGAGCCAAGACCACCCCCACTGATGCATCTTTCAGCATCACAGTATAGTCATCTGACATATAGTGGAATACAGTAAAATGTATTTGATTTTTTTCAGATTAATCTAGTGACAGTAATTACTTACATTTTACTTTACCTGTGGATTGCTGGCAGCACATTACTTTAAGTCTGCCAACTGCAATAGCAGTGTAACTATTAAGTAATTATTTAAATAATTTGAGAGGACTTCCTGTTTATAAGGCAGAGTTGCAGTATATTCCTGAGCTAAAGAAAAATGACTGTTACTGAGTATAAAGAAAAACTCTGGAGTTATTGGTATGCTAGTATAACTTATACACAAATGCTTCCTGAATTCTGTTTGCCTGCTAAAAATCCTTCTGTTCTGATTAGCGTCTCCCTTATAGCGCCTTATCCATACACCTACAACAGATATGGCCTTTTCAATTTCAGAGCCCCTCCCTACACGTTCATCCTACTGAACCCCAATTTTCTGGATATCTCCCCTCCCTTTTCTTTAGTTTGTTCAGAAAGGCTTAGCTCTGACACCCCAAATACTAGTGATTCCTTTAAAAACAAAACTGTAATCCAATATCCAGGGTCAAACAGAGTAAAGGTGGGATTTATAACCAGAGTAAAGATATAATCACTTTATGGTTATTTGGAAATAATTGAACAACCAATATGCAAGTCAGCCTCCTTTCAGCCAGATATCATGCTAAATATCTACAGATATCCACTCTAGCTATCTACTGAGATTTATTAAATTGCCTCTGATTGAAGCTAGACAAATTCAGACTGGAAATAAGGTGTACATTTTTAACAAGTGAGTAATTAATCATTGGAACTATTTATTAAGGGTTGTAGTGGATTCTTCATCACTGGCAATTTTTAAATCAAGATTGGATGGTTTTTTAAAAGATCTCCTCTAGGAATTATTCTGGGGAAGTTCTAGGGCCTGTGCTATACAAGAGGTCAGACTAGGTGATCACAATGGTCCCTTCTGGCCTTGGAATCTATGAATATAAATGTTAAAAGTATTTAACTATTGGTTGTAAAATGTTTGAGAACTTGCAGAGTGTTTTTATTTATGTACCCAATATGCATAACATGCATGCAGAAAACTCACAAAACTCGTGAAGTCCAGCAGGGACTCTTACATCTCTGCAAAATTCTTAGGGCCTGGTCCAAGGATAATTGGTGTCAGTGGAAAGATTCCCATTGACTTTAGTTTTGGATCAGGCCCTCGGACACTACATTGATGGGGAGTATACAAAACCCAAAGGTAATTGGATAGTACCTACAATGATCTTATTTGAAATCTTAAGGCACTTACTGTCATTGTGGTAATGTTGATATATTCCAACCTACATTTACAGAGAGATGACAATTAAAACTAAGTACAACATAATTACTAAAATTGCAAGAGAACAGTCAAATCATAAATGGCAATTGTTTCAATATTAGAATAATAAATGGTCATATATACATAGTTAATATAAAATGTATATGGAATTACTTGCTATCATACAAAACAGAATGTAAGCCAGTTAATCAGAGTGCTGATTAGATGACTATTATATAATAATAACAGTTAAATTAAGTAAACATTAACCAATCATAACACAGTTAATTCACAGAAGTGTGGAAAAATGTTTAAATAAAGCCTCTCAGGCAGTTAACCATTAATAATTCAATTGCACGTGTTCAAAGAGACAGCATCAATACAAATTTGGCCACTTTTAGACTGGGTAAAAATAAGTATTTACAAAACCTTAGATCAAATAAAAATGTTTCCAATATTACAAAACAAACAAAAAACCATCACCAAACAATCCAGGTAAAACAGTTCTGAAAAATACACAGACCTCATGCAGTTTCTGCAGTCTGAACATTGCAGCACTGAGAACTTGAAAGTGAATCTGAATACACACACACACAGTCACACACACAAATGGCTTAGTTGCTTTTCATTGCTGAAGTTGAGATAAAAGCAATGAGTAAACAAACAACCTAGAGAAAAGTAAACTGGACTTTAAAACTCAGTGAGTTTTAATATTTTAGTGTGAGATCAGTAATATACCAAATAAGGGTTTTTTGTGATTAATTTTGTATTTATTTTCATAAAGAGATAAAGGTACAAAAAGGTAAATGACTTACAGTTTGTATACACTTTTGAATACTACACGCTTCACAGGATTGACAATAGAATTATGCAATTTTATCATTTCAAAGCTGCAAGACCAGACAATAATACAAAACCAGAGAATATGACATAGATGTAATATGAGAAGGTGGGGGTAACAGTAATAAAATAGAAGACATACATGAATAGGGAGAGGTGGGAATATATAATTTGAAGGTGACAATCTCTTTAAATAAAACTGATTGTAGTTGAAGTCTGCTGCAGTGACTGTCTGGTAATCATAGTCAACATCCTCCTGCTTAAGGTAATGTGAGTAAGATGGAACATTGAGGACTAAGGTAGGAATGTGAGGGGTGGAATGATGGCTCTCATAAATGTTTTTTTGATTTTGTTCTTTGAGTGAGATGAGAGTCCTAGGCTGTGTGTTCTTTGCAGGGGGACATAGGGTTATGCATGACTTGGAAAAGGCCTCTAACATGTATTCCATGGACTTGCAAGCCCTTTAATTTGATAGGATCTGCTTTCATGCAGTTTATTGACAGTGGAGAATAAGGCAATTTTTCAGACTCATGTATGGATTTGGAATGCAATATTTATTTTCATAGAATCATAGAATACCAGAGTTGGAAGGGACATCTGGAGGTCATCTAGTCCACTCCCCTGCACAGTGCAGGACCAATCCCCAACTAAATCATCCCAGCCAGGGCTTTGTCAAGCCTGACCTTAAAAACTTATAAGGAAGGGGATTCCACCACCTCCCTAGGTAACGCATTCCAGTGTTTCACCACCCTCCTAGTGAAAAAGTTTTTCCTAATATCCAACCTAAATCTCCCGCACTGCAACTTGAGACCATTACTCCTTGTCCTGTCATCTGCTATCACTGAGAATAGTCTAGATCCATCCTCTTTGGATCCAACTTTCAGGTAGTTAAAAGCAGCTATCAAATCCCCCCATCATTCTTCTCTTCCATAGACTAAACAATCCCAGTTCCCTCAGCCTCTCCTCATAAGTCATGTGTTCCAGACCCCTAATCATTTTTGTTGCCATTCGCTGGACTCTCTCCAATTTTTCCACATCCTTCTTGTAGTGTGGGGCCCAAAACTGGACACACTACTCCAGATGAGGCCTCACCAATGTCGAATAGAGGGGAACGATCACGTCCCTCGATCTGCTGGCAATGCCCCTACTTATACAGCCCAAAATGCCATTGGCCTTCTTGGCAACAAGGGCACACTGTTGACTCATATCCAGCTTCTCGTCCACTGTCACCCCTAGGTCCTTCTCTGCAGAACTGCTGCCTAGCCATTCGGTCCCTAATCTGTAGCAGTGCATTGGATTCTTCCGTCCTAAGTGCAGGACTCTGCACTTATCCTTGTTGAACCTCATCAGATATCTTTTGGCCCAATCCCCCAATTTGTCTAAGTCCCTCTGTATCCTATCCCTACCCTTCAGCGTATCTACCACTCCTCCCAGTTTAGTGTAATCCGCAAACTTGCTGAGGGTGCAATCCACACCATCCTCCAGTTCATTAATTAAGATATTGAACAAAACCGGCCCCAGGACTGACCCTTGGAGCTCTCCACTTGATACCGGCTGCCAACTAGACATGGAGCCATTGATCACTACCCGTTGAGCCTGACAATCTAGCCAGCTTTCTACCCACCTTGTAGTGCATCCATCCAGCCCATACTTCTTTAACTTGCTGACAAGAATACTGTGGGAGACCATGTCAAAAGCTTTGCTAAAGTCAAGGAATAACACGTCCACTGCTTTCCCTTCATCCACAGAACCAGTTATCTCATCATAGAAGGCAATTAGATTAGTCAGGCATGACTTGCCCTTGGTGAATCCATGCCAACTATTCCTGATCACTTTCCTCTCCTCGAAGTGCTTCAGAATTGATACCTTGAGGACCTGCTCCATGATTTTTCCAGGGACTGTGGTGAGGCTGACTGGCCTGTAGTTCCCAGGATCCTCCTTCTTCCCTTTTTTAAAGATGGGCACTACATTAGCCTTTTTCCAGTCTTCCGGGACTTCTCCCGATTGCCATGAGTTTTCAAAGATAATGGCCAATGGCTCTGCAATCACATCCGCCAATTCCTTTAGCACTCTCGGATGCAACGCATCCGGCCCCATGGACTTGTGCACGTCCAGCTTTTCTAAATAGTCCCGAACCACTTCTTTCTTCACAGAGGGCTGGCCACCTCCTCCCCATGCTGTGCTGCCCAGTGCAGTAGTCTGGGAGCTGACCTTGTTCGTGAAGACAGAGGCAAAAAAAGCATTGAGTACATTAGCTTTTTCCACATCCTGTCACTAGGTTGCCTCCCTCATTCAGTAAGGGGCCCACACTATCCTTGGCTTTCTTCTTGTTGCCAACATACCTGAAGAAACCCTTCTTGTTACTCTTAACATCTCTTGCTAGCTGCAACTCCAGGTGTGATTTAGCCTTCCTGATTTCACTCCTACATGCCCAAACATTTTCCTGTTTTATCCCCTTTGTTCTCACTCCTCACACATTTGAAGGCCTATTTGTATTTCGTCCCAAAATACAAAGCACAGCCCTACCATTTATGTGCTTAAAGGAAAGTATTGGCATAATCCTGCATTCCTTGTGCACCTTCTGTGACTCACACTGATGTCAATGAGAATTTTGAGTGGACCGTGAATGCAAGATTGAGACCTGAATCTTTTTCTAATGTTTCCTCAACCATATTCCTGAACAAGTGCATCTGAATGAATGGAAGAGTTCCAGAACTGGATACGGTATCCTGTATAAACAAACAAAACCGGCAAAGTCACTGGTGCACCAGTGGTTCCTGTAGAAAACCATTTATTTATGGGGGTTGAGAGACCAAAGTAATTTCTGTGTTAGATACAGAACTGTGATGTCTTGAGGAGTATCTTCAGGACCTGTCCTAGTTTAATCAGCTTAAAATGCTATTCTACTTTGAAAAATGACTGTGTAAAATGGCACCAGGTAGCTCAGCAGATCTGCTTCCTGAGTATATTCAGAATCTATCTGCTTTCTTTAGTGGCAAATATAAGTTTTACTGCTTTTTAGTCAGGTTAAAACTGCAGAGCCAGCACAATCAAAAAAGACTGTGCTGGTTTCTATTCTTTCTTGTGCCTTACAGTTGTTTACTAAGTTCCAGTGTGCAAATCCATTGTTGTAAATGGGGCAGTGCAAGCTTTACTGAGGGGATGATCTGAAGAAAATAGGGTTGAATTGATGTGCCTGAGAGCTTTCCTTGTAAACAGTTTTTCTATGAATACGTATCGCTGAATTATGCAGAGGAGTGTGCTTTCATCACAGAGCAGATGATTGGGAGTCAGAACTCCTAGCTCCTATTTCTTACTTTGACTTGCGGTATAACTTTGGGAAAGTCACTTATGAAAACTGGAGCACAGAGGATAAGTAAAAGGAAGATTATAATATATCTACTTTGTTATATATTTGAGATCCTAGTATAGAAGTTGCTATATATAGTTTATGTACTGTATTTTTGTTCTAAATTGGGGCATTGATTCACTCTGTGACCTTTAGCAAGTCAACTAACCTCTGCATATTAATGAATTAGACTATGTCTATGTTACAAAGGTAAGTCAACTTAAGTTATGTCGATGATCATCCACTGCTATAATTAAACCACTTTTGCACATCCACAAAATTCCTTTTGACGGCAATGCGCATCCACAGTTAGTGCTCTTGCATGGACAGAGATAGCTGTACTCCGTGGGTAGCTATCCCACTGTGCAACTTACTACCATCTACAGCTACGTGTTCTGGGAATGGATCACAGTGCCTCCTTGGGGTGGGCTCAGCATCCTATGTTGTATTTTAGTCTGTCCCAGCATTCCATGGACTTCCAATTTATGTTTTGCATTGCTTTCTAACAGCCCCTGTAAACTGTGTACCCACCATCTCTGTCTGAAAGCGTGGATCCGGCATTGCTCTCCAGTCTTGTGATGAGCATTATGAACACAAAATGCGGCTGGTTGTGCAGTATTTCATGAGCTGCAAATCTGAACAAGAATCCATGGTGCCTGCCTTGCTGTGTGCTATCGAAAGAAACAATTCAAGATTGCTGCTGGCATTCATGGAGCAGCTATACATGGTGGACCATTGCTACTGGGCTCAGAAAACAAACACTGAGTGGTGGGATCGTATCGTTTGCAGGTCTGGGATGGCGAGCAGTGGCTGCAGAATTTTTGGATCGCAAAGCCACCTTTCTGGAACTGTGTGGAGAGCTCACCCCGTGGCTCAAGGATACCAAAATGAGAGCTGCCCTCATGGTGAAGAAGTGAGTGGTGATCGCTGTGTGGAAGCTGGCAACTCCAGACTGCTACCAATCAGTCATGAATCAGTTTGGAGTTGGGAAGTCCATCATGGGGTTTGCAGTGATACAAATGTTCAGGGCCATTAATCATATTCTGCTACAAAGGACTGTGACTCTGGGCAATGTACAGGAAATAGTGGATGGCTCTGTCGCAATGGGATTCCCTAACTGCGGTTGGGTGATAGATGGCAAACATATCCCTATTGTGGCCATTTTGTGACAGAGTACATCAACAGAAAGGGCTACTTCTCTATGGCATTGCAAGTTCTGGTGAATCACTGGGGTCATTTCACTGACATCAACATGGGATGGTCAGGGAAGGTGCATGATGCATCGTCATGAACACTGACCTGTACAGAAAGCTGCAAGCAGGGACTGTCTTTCCAGACCAGTATTTCGTCATCGTATGATACGAGTACCTCATCCTGCTTCTTTCCAAATACAGAACAGGAATATGTACTACATACTTCTGCCTCTTCTGCATCATTAACAACTATTTTACTATCTCCATCGAGTAAAGGGCTGAAACCACTGCTAGGATTTCTTGTTGTTCTAAGAGACTTAAAATAATCCTTCTTATTGTCGTTAGCCCTGCCAGCCATAGCTCTTTCCCTGGTGTCTTAAGCTTCCCTTATCTGTTTTCTGTACTTCATAACCTATAATTTATAGTGATTGCTATCTATTTTACCTTTTTTTCCTGTCATATATTGCTTTTTATTTCTAATTGCTGCCTTTATTTTCCCACTGAACCAGAAAAAATTGTTCTCTTTCTTAATTGTGGAATCATGGCTTTTTGAGCATCTGAGGAACAATACTTAAAGAACTCCTGATTTTTATTCATATTTTTCTGTCTGAACTTTTCCCTCCCAATCTATTTCACTCATAATTTTCCTGAGCTTTGGGAAACTAACTCTTTTGATGCACCAAGAATATATATTACTGGTTGGGACTGCTCATATTGCTTGTAATCAGGTCATGATCACTGGTCCCTAGGCAACCACCAACTTGCAGTAATTAATGCCATTCCAGTAATTAATTAATCTTTATTCATCATAAATGCAATGCAAAATACCTCTTGCTGGATGCAATGCCTTTTGTGTTAGAAAACTAATTATGTGCACAATGGTTATTCATACATAAACAGCCATTTTGTGTGCAAAAACATGTTTTCATGAATAAATGCTGTTTCAAAGGTGCACATATATCTTTATTGCAGTCTTCAGCCTCCAGATCTTAGCTTTTTGGGCCGTGAATTGTTTTCATATTCATCTGTGTTTTTTCCTGTTAATCTTTATAAACTTTTTTTTAATAGCTTTAGCTTTTTTTTTTTTTTTTTTTGGTATTGCCAGGGCTCACTGACCTTTAGTAATTTACATTCTTCATCCTTTGCAAATATGTGATTTGTGTTTTTAAATGACTGCTACAGTCTTTTTGATGATGGAATTTAGACAAGTTGACAATTGGAGAGTTTTTTCCCCCCATGCAAACTTCATTTTTGTTATTTACACATATCAATCCATTTGTTTGTGTAGTTTAAACATTTGTTACTGTCAATTCAAGTTCATTTCCTACTAAGTAATCATTTTTAAAAGAGATGGCCCTGTACCAAGAATCCCCAGCTAAAAACTCCCACGCTTTAAATGCTCAAAATCTAGGTCCAATTATGCAGCTTGAGCCCTTTTAAATAAAATTTCAATTCTGATTTACCAGGCAAAGGCTAATAAAAAAGGTGAGTCATGGGGTGTTATTGTGCATATGTAGGGGAATTAGCTCCTTCCAGGTGCTGTGCCCTCTTCTGCCAGTCTCTCCACCCATCATCCTGCTCTCCCCCTTCAGCCCCTCTCTTTCTCCAGGAGCTGCAGCTTCCTCTTCATGACTTGGCCCTCCGGCCAGGTCACTATGGTCCTCCACTCCTAGAGTATCAAAGTCTTTCAGGGCAAATTGTCACAGGCTATCTACTCTCCACAGCCTGGTCTGTGCCACTTCCCCAGTGGCTGGTAGTCCCACCCTCTACTCCAGGTTCCAGCTCAGGGGCCCTCTCTTCAGCAGTCAAGGTCCACACGATCGCACGCCTTACTGTTTTCCCTTGAGCCTTTATGGCTCTCCCCCTCTCAGAGTTTACCAGTCCAAACTCCCTCCTCTGAGGGAGTAACTGTAGGATATTTGCCTCTACAGCCCCAATCACCCCTCCCTTCTCACAGGGAGTGACTACAGAATACTTCTCTTTGCTCCTGGACAGGTGAGTTGATATGATTACAATATGTAGGGAGAAAATACTGGGTAGTATAGGGCTCTTTTATCGAGCAGACCCCTCATGTTTCTGTCGAGCTAAGCCTTGTCTAATTAATCCCTGCTCTGTGGCTTTTCCTCCAGCCTGGGCAGTTAATGGGCCCACCTAGCCACTTTAAGCCCTCCAGGCCTTGTGTGGGGTGAACACCCCATCATAGGGGGGCATGCTGGAAGTCTTCCTGCAATCTGCAAGTAGGAACCAGTGCTCCCAATGATTGAGCCCTGCTGTGCCCCTCCCCACAAAGGTTTATAGTCTAGTGGCTACATGAAGTGTGGTGGTTCAGTGACCACAAGTCCCCACAGTGCCCCTCCTTAAGATTGTGTCCTGCAGAGTACTGCTCCATGGAACAAAAGGAAACCCCCTTAGGGGGTGGGGGTATAGGGGCATCTCAACAAGCTTGCTCTCCCTGGTGGCCGACGCAGGGTTTCCTTTGTGTTCAGGATGTAGATGCTGGTAACTGGGGGAAGAAGGGAACCAGCCCTTAGTTTATGCTACAGTATTGAAGCTAGGCTGCTGTTTGAATACTTCTTTAGTCGCCATTGGGTTTCCATATAGAGGGTAATAGCCAAATGAACTGTCATAATTCCTTCTGAGGCCGCTGTTAAGGCAAAAGAAAAAATGACTAGTAGAATCGCTTATCTCCATGCTGTGATGTTGATACCTGAGTCAACTAATAATTGTCAATTTTTTCCACACAGAAAGTTCAGTTTTGACAAATGGCTTCTTCGAAAATAGTGAACAGGTTTCTACCTTGTCATCTTACATCTTTATTCTAAATTATCATCTACTGAAAATTATAACTTAGGTGTCACTCCCCTGCAGCCAGGTACTCAGGCATGTAACCCTCCCCCTTTAAATCCCTGGGAATTTTTGAAATTCCACTTCCTGTTTGCTTGGTGTGGACAGCTTACATCACATCTTCCCAGCTGACCATGTTGACTCCCTGCAGCAAACGCAGGGCCAGATAACTTGCACCGAAGAGTCCTAAAAGAGTTAGCTGAGGAGATCTCTCTAAGGTGCCACAAGTACTCCTTTTCTTTTTGCGAATACAGATTAACACGGCTGTTACTCTGAAACCTGGCCTACTGATGTTATTTTATAATAAATCTTAGAATACCAGGGAAATTACAGAAGAGTAGATGAGCGCTAATGTTGTGCCAATATTCAAAAGGGGAAAATGGAACGATCTCAGTAACTATAGACTGGTAAGCAAAATAATGGAACAATTGATACAGGATTCAATTAATAAAGAAGGGAGGAATATAATGAATGCAATTCAACATGGTTTTACAGAAAGTAGATTTTGTTAAACAAAGCTGATTTCATTCTTTGAGATTATAAGTTTGGTTAATAAAAGTCACTGCACAGATGTTATATACTTAGACTTTTAGCACTGCAAAACATTCTGATTAAAACAGAATGTACACAGATTAGAGTACACAGTAAATGCATTAAGAAGTAGCTAACTGACAGATTTCAATAGGTAGTTGTCGGTGGGGAGTTATTATTGAATGGAGGTGTGTCTAGCGGGGCTCTGCAGGGATTGGTACTAGGCCCCATGATATTCAACATATTCACTAATAACCTGGAAGTAAATATAAAATCACTGCTGATAACATTTTCAGTTGACATGAAGATTGGTGGAATGGTAGATAATGATGAGGGTAGAGTAGTTACTAAAAGCGATCTGGTGTGCTTGAGAAACTGTGCCCATTCAAATAAAATGCTGTTTAATAAAGTCATAACATGCAAGAACATAAGAACAAGGAATGCAGGAATCCTGGACACCTGTGACTCTGAAAAAGGATTTAGTGTTCATAGCGGAGAAGTAGCTGAACGTGAGCTCCTAGGACAATGCTGTGACAAAAAGGACTAAAGGGATCCTTGAATGTATAAAGAGAGAAGTGAGCGGGAATAGGGAGGTGATTTTTCACTTTGTATAGGGCATTGGTTAGACTGGCACTGAAATATTGTATCCAGTTCTGGTGTCAACATTTTTAAAAGGAAGTTGAAAAATTAAACAGATACAGAAAAGAGCCAAAAATATTATTTGAGGGCTGGTAAAAATGCCTCACTTTGAGAGACTTAAAGAGCTCAATCTGTTTAGCTTATCAAAAAGAAGATTTAGAGGTAATTATGATTACAATATGTAGGGAGAAAATACTGGGTAGTATAGGGCTCTTTTATCTAGCAGAAAAAGGCATATCAAGAATCAATGGCTGGAAGTTGTGAAGCCAGACAAATTCAAACAGGAAATAAGACACATATTTTTAACCAGAAATCTGATTAACCCCTGGACAAACTATCAAGGGAAGTGGTGGATTCTCCATCTCTTGATGTCTTCGAATCAAGACTAGATGCCTTTTTGGAAGATATGCTGTAGTCAAATACAAATTATTGGGGTAATTAAACGAAATTTAAGGGCTGTGACATACAGAATGCAAGACCAGATGATTTAATGGTCCCTTCTGGCCTTAAACTCTATACATCTGTAAATATTTTGCAGACACTTACGTAGCTTTGTGCATGCAGATGCACCTTTGTGCATCTGTTCTCAGCTTTCACCCTTTTGGAAATATGATCCTAGCTCTACAGAGTCAGTAAAATAACGTAAAAGAATAAATGGACACAAATCAGACATCAGGAATGGTAACATACAAAAGCCAGTAGGAGAACACTTCAATCTCCCTGGACATTCAATAACAGATTTAAAAGTAGCCATCCTTCAACAAAAAACTTCAGAAACAGACTTCAAAGAGAAACTGCAGAGCTACAATTCATTTGCAAATTTAACACCATTAATTTGAGCTTGATTAGGGATGGGAGTGGCTGGCTCACTACAAAAGCAATTTTCCCTGTCTTGGTATTGACACCTCCTCATCAATTATTGGGAGTGAACCTCATCCACCCTGACTGAACTGGCCTTGTCAACACTGGTTCTCCACTTGTAAGGTAACTCCCTTCTCTTCATGTGCCAATATATATTTATGCCTGTATCTGTAATTTTCACTCCATGCATCTGAAGTAGGTTGTTTTTACCCACAAAAGCTTATACCCAAATAAATCTGTTAGTCTTTAAGGTGTCACCAGACTCCTTGGGGTTTTTTTTAGTAAAATAATGAAGCTACTGCAAATAGTTCCTAAAATTTTTGAAATAAATGAAAGAGTAGTAGCAGGAAATAGAGAAAACTGACTAAAAATAGAACAAATAAGAAAGCATCTGGCTATATGTAAAAGAAAAGCATGTGATGGTGTGGTGGAATAGAGATGTAACAGAAAAGAAGAGACTCTTCTGACTCTAGGTATTTTACATTAAAATCATGAAGTGTGATAGGCCTCAAGTCTGCATTATAGCTAAGAACAACCCTGCAAGAAACTAATGTGCTGTGTAATGGCCATAACTGCATTAAGTTAGCTATAAGGAGTGCTAAAAATATCTCTTATCTTAAAACTGCTCTATGCTGTGCAAGATGTCACCTTGAAGGCAGGGGAAAAACAGCTATTTGCTGGATAGAAGAACAAGAAATACTCTTTTGTGTAACTGCAGGAAGCAGGTGTTCTCTGACTAAGAATAGCGTCATTATAGCTTAAGAACTTTCAAATGGTCTGTTGCTGCAGCTTCCTGAAGACCTTGCCCACTTTTATTTTTAGACGTTTGCTGAAGTGAGTATCCTCAATCTCAAATGAATATTATTTATAACTAACATTGCTTTCAATTTAGGGTCAGGAGCAAAAGCAGTATAGTAAAAGCAATACAATACTGTATAACAATCTGATCTTGCCCTGAAATGTGCTCCTAATAGACCTTGAAGGGGATTTTATCTTCAAACCTGTACGACCATGTCTCTTAGGAGATCGCTGCTATACACCAATTACTCACAACTGAGGCTTAGATTTGAAAATACTGAAGTAAATTGCCTTTGACAATTTAATATTGCATTGAAAACTGAAAAAAAGACTACATGGGCTACTCTAATTTATAATCAATTCCTATTTTGAATGTATCAATAAATACCTAAACGTCAAGGAAATTAGAGCAAACTCTGATTCCTACACCTGCCCCCAGAGTACTCATGTCACTTTGTTTCATGATAAATGAAACTCCTTATAGGACCAGCATTTTGCATATGTGTCATTTTAAATGTTTTAGAATAACAGCCCTTTGTCTTTAATCAGTTGCTGATATGATAGGTAATGAGTCCATGTTCATAGCGGTGTAGTCACAATACATTTGCTATAGATGTAAATATTGTTAGTCATACTTGAGTTCAGTTTCAATAAAAACTAAATTTAGAAATGACAAAGAGTTTCCCTTTGGATATCATCACCAGCTGAAATAAGATAATTAAATTAAATGACCATGCTCTCCCTTAAGGAAACTGCACTTTCCTTTCAATCAGCCTGTTAGAAACGGTGACTTTTCTTTCCAACAAAGCAATTATTAAAATATCTTAAAAATGGATTCATTCCCCTCAGAGTAAGTCACTTTAAACATATCTAAGAAATAAATCTGAAGCACTGTAATTTATGGAAGCATAGTCTGCTTTGATAATATAAGTTTTGGCAACCTGAGGTTTTACTTGGAGAGATCTATATGTAACAAGCAATTTGCTTACGGTGAAGTTTTATTGCTCAGATACATAGGAGGTTTACTTATTTCCTAAAGGCTCATATTAGGTCCATGCAACAGTCTAATGGGCTAATGACCTTGCCATAGGCTTCCTCCTGGAAAACCTACATTTACATTTGTACAGTTAAATAAAACATGTAATGGGAGGGAAAAAGCTAGAAAGAACCAAGATTGAGAGTCAAAGAAACATGTCATGGATTTTATCATCTTTACTGACAATCTTAACCCATGTGTAATGATGATGTCAAGAACAATATCTGTTAATTTGATCTTCCTTTATATTAGGCTTGACAATTCAGAAGTAGTGTAACAAAATGAAATAACAGTTCTACATATTTTAGGGCTACAGATCAGAAATGTGACTGCACTTGGTCATGTTATCAAACAATATTGCTGACTATTCCAACCATCAGGGAATTCCTCAGTTTTATGTAAGAGTCTGAAGTAGATTGCAGGCAATAATAACATAATACTGAAGTGATAAGGTACCCTTGGGCACCAATGTAAACATCTGCTTCTTTCAGCTAACTTCAACTTTTAAAATCCTATTTTGGTACCAGTATGAGTTTCTATTAAAAGTATTATTGACAGGCTTTCAGGTAAGGTGTATATATTAGTATGTTAAAAATACTGGCCAAAAAGTACTTTATAGTATATGCCGTTCAGCTGTTCTTATCAATGCCAGAAGCTGGGAATGGGCAACAGGGGATGGATCACTTGAGGATTACCTGTTCTGTTCATTCCCTCTGGGGTACCTGGCATTGGCCACTGTATGAAGACAGCATACTGGGCTAGATGCACCTTTGGTCTGACCCAGTATGGCCGTTCTTATGTTCAATGAGTATGTACCGTGCAAACAGCTGATGAGTGGGGGAAAGGATATAAGACAGAAAGGGAGGGAAGGACATAACAGAAGAACAACAAAGCTAAAAAAAGAGGCATCTCGTTCTGGGTGGCCTTCTGAACTCATTCTCTAGCAAGAGAAGCTGGATCACTAAACAAAGGTGTGCTAATTATACATTTAGTGGTCTCCCATGCGTCTGCAGTTGTTAGCAAGTTTTGGGAATTCACGTACAAGTTTTCAAGAAGTCTGTTCCCTCTTTGTTTCTAGTACCAGCCACAACATCAGTCAACATACAATATGCTTAAATGAAAGACAAAGAACTGCAGGTAACACTCTTCCAAAAACAAAACAAAACAAAATAAATACCACATACATAATTTAGTGTATTTATAGAGTTAATGAAAAGTGTCAAATTGACAGACCTTGAGAATGAAGCCTTCCATATATCTACAAAACAGGTAGACAAACTTTGCTACCCTGCCCTTCTAATGTGCTTGAACCCAAATCTGGAGGGACCACATCTGGTGAGTAATAGCGTAGTTCAGTTTTCAAGCTGGGTTAGTCCTTGTGGTTGCTGCTGACACTATCAATAAGGGTGCTAATTATTTCCAAATATGGTGGTACTTTGTGTGATATGGACACCCGTCCATTGGGAGCTGGTCTGTCAACTCATTTCATATTGGTTTCCAAATACCCATCAAGAGGGGAGGAGGGGGTAAATCTTTTGGTTCTAATTACATGGCCTTGCTAGGGAATCAGAGACCAGGAAATGAAAGGTTTAAGGTTGTATTCCACTTTTGTGGGGCAATTACTCCTACTACTAAAATATTTTTAAAAGAAAATTAAAGTTTCTTTTTTAAACTGAAGATCTCTTTTGACAACACTGCTTCATTCAGTACTAGAAATAAAAAAAAAAGACTTAATGGTTGTCAAGAGGGACAAAGTTTTAACAAATCCCTGCCCCTTTATTTATCAGTACTGTATACAATGTTTTCTGGAGCCTAAGTATACAATAGAGGTTAGGGTTAGAAAGGACCTCATGGGTCATCAAGTCTCAAATGCTGCATCAAGAGCAAGTTATCTCCCAACCCATCTTCCTTAGTGATGCTTGAATTAGACCCCGCACTACTTTAAAATTTCCTCTCAAGTATTGCACATCCCTCCCATCTCCTTTATTAGCTTATTTTATTGCTATGGATCACTCTGTCTAAAACACGTGTATAATTTGTTTAGTTGTAAGTGTCAAGGCTATTATTTTTATTGCTTCCCACAAGGAAGGAAGAACATATTGCTAGCACCTCTTTCAAGTTGCCTTCTTGTACTTCAGAATCTAAGTTTTCATTTTAAAAAAGTTTTTAGCCCTCATGGTTGTGAGGATAACTTCAAAAAGTGGAGAGAGCATAACTGATATGGTGATGTCTGCCTAAACCAGCAGATGGACTAAATCAATAGCTCTGAGAGGTATGAGCTGTTCCTGTTTATCTGTTAGATGCTAACTTAGATGCTTGTTGATGGTCCTTTAAATATCAATATTGTTAATTGTTTTCTGATCAAAGCATGTTGGAAAGAAAAGTAGCATAAGGAGAAGAAAATCTGCACAATCTACTTGAGTGATATCTGATTTTTGTGCCATGAGTTGGTGGTACTTGAGAGACACCACCTCTACTTCCTTTTCCCCCAATTAAAAAGGAGCCAAGCCAGAGCCCAGCAGTGTATGTGAACTTCACTGAAGAGGAATCATATCCAAGGAGTACACAACAGTACATGGGAAAGTACATTTGAACTTTAGTTGTGGGGGAATAAAGCCCAAGCGTTTTCTGTTCCCTCCTGGCCCAGATAAAGCCTTCTCACCTCTGAGACTGCAGACAAAGCGTTGAAGGATTCCATTGTTTGCGTTTTTGATTGTGCAGCTAAATTACAGAATACAAAATTACTGAGCATCACAAAATGGCTCTATTACTTATAGTTCTCTTGCTAGTTCTGTTTTTATGTTAGGTTTAACAGTTAAATATTGGAAAAATGCTGGTTGTCAGTTGTGACACAATTTTTTAGAAGCTGAATGTTTACATAAGTCTATTTACTGCAACAGTCTGTCTGATGGAGTCATTTCTTAGGTCCTGCTATTGCCTGCAGGATATATCTATGCAGAGTAAACAAAACCCATGTTAAAACATTACACAGATGCTTTTCATGTTTTAATGTATTATCCATAATGACATGAACCTCCCCCCCCCTTTTTTTTTTTGGCCTATACTTCACTTTATGATTCCTTTTAGTTTAGTCTTTGTGATAATATTTTCTCTCTGGTCTGGTCATTACCTTATACTTTTGTGAATTAAACCACAAGAACAATTTATCAGCCCATAAACTAAATCTATTAAAATAATTAATTTGTTTCCATGTATTATCTCACCACCATAATTTTGTGTTGCCCTTAAATTTAGACAGCTTTTAAATTACAAACAGCTCATGCTTAAATTTACTGTGTGTGTCCAAAAGTGATGCCTGATTGTCACCTTTGATCATTCTCTACTGTTTTGTTTAACTGTCATTCTCTTTCATGACTCAGTCAGTTTTGTATTAGTTTCATTAGTTATTTTCTCCCACCCAAACATATTTCCTGACATCATGGCCCAGTCTCCAATTGTGTGTGAACAAATTGACATGCACAATAATTTGTGCATTGAAATTATTGCTTGCTGTCACAATAGGGCCTAAAGGTCCCAAATGAGCTGGGAGGGGACCCATTACCCTAGAAGTTGCATACACATTGTAACAAACAGTCCCTGCTCCAGTGAAGTTACAATGTATGGAAGGGGTGACAAACATATGGCCCATATGCTGGATCCAGCCTGCCTGATGCATTTGTATGGCCCATTTGGTATATTCAGGTTTATTTTTAAAGGGAACAGAAGAGAAATGAAGTATTATTATTTACCTTGCTTAAATGGGGAACTGAGGCACAGATTATGGCCCAATTCAGCAAAGCACTTAATTAAGCACATGCTTAATTTTAAATGCATGATTAATCCCATCCTTATTCAGCAAAGCACTCAAGCGTGTAAATTTCATTGGAGTTGATGGGACGACTCACATGCGTAAATGTTTTGCAGGATCTAGGCCACAGTGAAGAATTCAGCCCTGAGCTCTTTACTAAATATGGCTGGGATTACTTATGTGCTTAAAGGTGAGCACATCCTTAAGTATTTTGCTGAATGAGGGCCTAAGTGACTTGTTCAACATCACATAGGAAGTCTGTGGCAGAGTCCGGTTTAGGAGTTCCAGACTTGTGCCTTAGCTACAAGAGCTCGTCTAATAATCAATTTACAAATGCAAAACCTCTGTTTGCGTTTAAGTGAGATTAATTCCTGAAAATTCTGTTATTTGCATGTAAAACTGATTCTGCAAGGAAAAAAGCATACAAAGTAGTACACAGAGAAAGAGAAGCCACATTTTAAAGTATAATTGTTATTCAATCTCTTTTGTTATATAGCAAATGCTTCCCCAAAATCTGAAGACTTGATATTCACTGTCTTACCCTTGTTTATGAATTCAGTCATGAAATTTACTGGATAAAACTATGCTGACTGTCCCTTTCTCAATTGTACGTTAGTGTTTTTTATAATCTAACTGTGTTCAGTGTCTACATTTGTCCAATATCTTCTTCCCCATGGGTTTTTAGATTTTTATGTGTCCTCTTCAGTTCCCACTCTTAAACATGGATATGGCATTAACAGCCCTCTGGTGCTTCCTACCCTCGTGTGCTATTAAACTTTGCCAATGGGTTTCTCTTTCTCTTACTGCTTCACACAGAACTCTAAAATGTAATTCCTCTGAGCCTGGAGCTTTCACTGCTTTGTATAGTTCTAATTGCCTAATTCCCTGTTCAGTGCACAACAGGAAAGACTTTTAGAGTTTCACTTTCTTCTCCCAAACTGTATATCTCAGTCTCTTAGTTTCAGGGTCATGTTATTGAGGGGGCAAATGTACTTAGGTATCTCAGTTTCTGAGTCTTCATGCTTTGTTCCTGAATGGCCTATTCCCTATTTTATCTCTTTGCCTGTTTGCTTCCTACAGGTAAATAAATAAAATAACTTCTTATTGTGTATCTTGACTTATATGACAGGTTTCAGAGTAACAGCCGTGTTAGTCTGTATTCGCAAAAAGAAAAGGAGTACTTGTGGCACCTTAGAGACTAACCAATTTATTTGAGCATAAGCTTTCGTGAGCTACAGCTCACGATGAAGTGAGCTGTAGCTCACGAAAGCTTATGCTCAAATAAATTGGTTAGTCTCTAAGGTGCCACAAGTACTCCTTTTCTTTTTGACTTATATGCTATCTTTATTAGATCCTTTAGCCTTCCTTATTAATTTATAACACCTCTTTAATGTTTTTCCACATACTTTTTATTGTCTTTCTTCCCTGAAACCTTAGACGTTCAATAAAGCATATATTTTTCTCTACACACACTGTTCAATGCCTTATTTATCTCCATACTAAGTTGTATTCCTGCTGTATTTTTACAAACCTAACAAGAGTAACTCCATTCCTCAGGTTCTTTTTATCTTTGTCTTCCAAAATATCCTCTGTATTACTCTTTACCAAGTAATTTGTTGCTCTTTTATTTGTTTGTGGGATTACACAGTTGAAATTGAATGCTATTTGGTGTTGTATTTGTACATTTTCCATACTTTCAGTCTCATTAGCACGTTAGGCTTTGCCTAAGTGGTAAAAAATTTCTCCTTTTCTTAATACCACTATGACCTTTTTATACTTTTTGGTTTTCTCTATCAGTTTATAGTCTAGTTGCTCTTATGTTGTCAAGGACCTTATAACATATTTCTGTAACTACAATAGTTTTCTCCTTGAAACATCTAAAATCTCTGTCTATAAAGATTTTTACACCACTCTAGGTGTCCCCTAATAACTAATAGATGTGTGCACATATAATAAAGATATGTGCAGTTAATAAAATGGCGTTCTTCAGCCATTATTGATATTACATCCAGCCCATTACACTTTTGTGTCTGGAAGAATTGAATACACAAGGTGATATTTTGGGTGAATGAATTTTATGGCAACATGAAACAAACATGCCTTGTAATACAATAAGAATTGATTTTAGACAACCTCTTTTTTTGCAAACAATCATTATGTTAGAAGTTGGGACCTGCCTCCTCTGGACCTCTTTGAAAATGCCAGCCTAAATGCACTTTAAAGAGAGATGGAGCAGAGATTTACGCAGTTTGGTGCAAAGACTCAAAGAGAAATAGAAAACTACTGAAAGAAGGAGTAGACTTGTGTCAGAAAAGAGCTGATTTTTAAGAGTAGTAAAGATGCATGTAAGCATTCTGTAACAAAGAAGCATAGGATTAAAAGGAACCGTGTGGTCATCTAGTCTACTCCCTTTGTGAAGATGCAGAATTTGTTGTGTCTAAACCATCCAAGACAGATGGCTATCCAGCCTCCTTTTGAAAAGCTCCAGTGAAAGAGATTCCACAACTTTCCTACTGTTCTTACACTTAGAAAGTTTTTCCTGAGATTTAATCTAAATCTACTATGCTGTAGTTTGAACCCATTGCCTCTTTTCCTGCCCACTGCAGCAAGAGATAACTTTTCTCCATCTTTTTTTATGGCAGCCTTTCCAGTATTTGAAGACCATTATCATATTCCTCCTTAATCTCCTCTTTTCCAAAGTAAACATAACCAGTTCCTATAGCCTTTGCTCCTATGGATTGCATTCCATCCCACTGATCATCTTTGTCGCTTGCCTCTGGATCCTTTTCAGTTTCTGTGCATCCTTTCTATGCAGCAGTGACCAAAATTGGACACAGTACTCCATCTGAGGGCTAACCAGTGCCAAGCAGAGCAGTATTATCAGCTCCCATGACTTGCATGCTATGCCTCTGCTAATGCAACCCACAATTGCATTTACTTCTTTTGTAATGACATCACATTGTTGATTCATGTTGAGGTTGCAGTGCACAGAATGGGTTTGAGATCCCCATGAATAATCTTGGGTGTGAGCATTGTGATAAATTGCAATATTTTCCCCCAGTAATGCTATTAGAAAATTATTTGGTTTTAAAGAATACATTCCTCATGAATTTCTTTTGTGCTGTCTTTGGGAGACAAGTTGCAAAGAGCTTCTGTGTTAACTTTGCTACAAAGATTCCTTTGAAAAAAGGCTTACCATCTTTTTATATTGTAAAGATTCTCATTAACTGATTTCTCTGAAATTTTACTATTAGATTAATTGAACCACAATATCAAACTAGTGATTAACTTAAAAATAATATTTAATTTTTACAAGTAAAAGTATTCATAAACATATATGGGGTGCAAAACAATACAGAAATAAATTAGTACTTAGCGGAAGTGCATGTAACCTTGTATTCTCTGAAAACAAATCTAAAACAGAAAATGTAGCATTCATATTATAATAAATAAATAAATAAAAATCTCAAATCCCTCTCTCTTGGAATGCAGGATAAACAGACATGGTTTCCTGCTCTCAGGGTCTGATCTAATGCCTGTTGATTCCAATGGAAGTCCTTCCATAGACTTTGCTGGGCTTTAGATCAGGCCTTAAAAGCGTATTCTGAAATCAGTGGCCAACTGTATATTTTCCTTCTTCATCCTTCACATCTTAAATTAACCAGTTACATCCACTGTCAGCGGATATTATTAAAACAATATGAAAAGCTATCACACTCATGAGAGCGGATGGTTATATGTTACCTTCTCAAATGTATATCTTTTGACCATCTGGTCCCCAGGATATGCCTACATTTACTAGTATCTCTAGGTGTATTTATGATTTTTCAGTTGGGACAAAATATTATTTCTTTCTCTGTTTTGTGGGTCCATTGTTCACATGTTAAATATTATTTTTTGCCTATTTAGTAATCACTTCCTGAACTCAATAAGATTCTCCTCTGACTTCCTGGGTGCCTATCCCAAGACACTGATATCCCCAATTTTAACATCCTCTAAAAACATATTTTCCCCAAATGCTACAATATCTTCTCATGATCTGACAACTCTGAACCATTTTTTGAAATCAAGCCAATTTTAAGATTTGATTTTTCTTTTTAAACTCCATTTGTTAGGTAGTCTCTGAACACCTAGTATATCACATTTTATCTTTAACACAAGAGAAAATCATTACTGTTTATTCTTAATTTCTTTTTTGCATCGTTGGTAATTGCTTATGTGTCAAGATATTTGGTACTATCACTTTGGATTTAAATTTTAAGCAATCCTTGATTACAGAGCACTCAAATACACCTGGTAAAGTTTTTATATACTATTTGCAAAGCACACTTTGTGGCATTAGGATTTTTCTGAGAGTAGATTATTGTAGAACTAACTTTGTTTGCTGCTAAGTGCTTACTGGTGTAATAGACCATATGTTGGAAAGAAGGAAGATGATAATAATTTCAAAGGACATTAAAAGAAACACCACTTTTAATCTAAGGGATTATAAATGATGCTGCAGAGTGGCTCTGTGGGCTCTGTCTTTTTATGCCTTCCCTAGGATAATCTGGATCTGGGCAACTGGATTGTGTGCATTTGTGTAAAGGGGTATTATGAGAACTTGCATAACAAATATTATGGAAAATATGTAGCTCAATTATGAAAAATTTGCAAACTGCAATATTCTGTAGCATGACATTTTGAAGTGTGGTTATGTGAAGAGAAACTCTGTAGTGACATGCCGATGCTTCATCGTGATTATCCCTCCATGCTTTCCACAAGAAATATGTTCACTTTATAAGTTCAAACAAGACCTTAGCTGGTGAAGGCACCCTTGAAGTCAGTGCAACTTCACTGATTTACACCAGCTGAGGATCTGGGCCAAGATTTTGTTTATAACTGTCAGCACTGCAAATTCAGCCATGGTTTTGAAAACAAAAATCAATTTGAGTTCTTTTAGCTTCTCACATAATCACCACTAATAAAAATGCTGGAGTCAGAACATAGCTGGCAGTGC
Source organism: Caretta caretta (assembly GCF_965140235.1). NCBI lineage: Eukaryota > Metazoa > Chordata > Testudines > Cheloniidae > Caretta > Caretta caretta. Next base: position 86,173,577 of record NC_134209.1, read on the forward strand.
TGTTGTTTAGAACGGGTCAGTTTATTCACTGTAAATAAATTATTTGATGAATTTAGTACCCTTTTTTTTGTTTGTGAATTGTTTGAGAACCAATCCAAAAGTCTTTGGATGCAATCATTATTAGTAAGCATCTGTCAAATAGTTTATGTAAACAAATTTCAGCCTGTTTTTTTTCCAGACTGCCAATTTGATGTTCATTTTTTGTGGTGTGTGATAGATCATTTAAGTCACATGCTGTTGTTTTTTATCCCCAGTATTTTTGAAACAAGATAATAATATTAGCAAATATTGAATAATCTACATGCAGCACAAATTTTTGGATGCATAATAATTTGTGCTAAAATCTATTAAACTTTTGGGATTCACAAACAATAGTTTGACCCCCACAGATAACAGTGGAGTGAACTCCCCAGCTGTCTGCATGAAAGTATTAATAAATCACTTTTTGTATACATTTTGTAAGTCAATGAAGCTATGCCGGTTTACACTAGCTGAGGGCATGGCCCATAAGGTATAACCACTGCTTTCTTCAGCTGCTTTGCCTGAGCTCAGCCATCTGGTTCAGACAGAAGATGTCACAAACAATTACTATAGTGTAGCAAAGTGTTTTCTAAAGTATTCATAAAGGGAAGTGTATCAGATAATGATAAAGGGAAATATAGAGGAAATAAATCAAACACAGAAGAATTGAGAGGCAGTAAGTATTTTAAATTGTTGGATAAATATTGTGATGTTGACATTCAGGTTCTATGTTTTCTTGATTCCCAAGTATTGTAAAACATTAAAATTTATATACTCCCAAATGGCACACATTATAACTGCATTTTTATTTCACAGTTCTTCTGGCATGTACAAAATACTTGCAATTCCCTATTGTTGTCTCTATTGTTGTCTCATCACCAGTAACTCTTATAAAAATACAGCTATGCATAATACAATGGAATATACCCTTTTTTGTACTCTATATTTTATACATTTGTCAGCATGTAACATAGAATATTTTCTTACATTATAGTTGTCCGTTTGGTTTTTTGCCCATTGTAATGACTCCTTGGTTGCAGATTGTGAAGGGAGGTGAGCGGGGGCAGTAGATGTGATATATCTTGACTTTAGTATGGCTTTCGATATATTGTGTCACATGACCCTCTCATAAACAAACTAGAGTAATATAGTTTCGATGAACCTTCTGTAAGGTGGGTGCACAACTGGCTGGAAAACCATACTCAGAGAGTAGTTATCAATGGTTCACAACTGAGCTGGAAGGGCATAGCGTGTGGGGTCCCACAGGGATCATTCCTGGGTCCAGTTCTATTCAATATCCTCATAAATGATTTGGATAATGGCAAAGAGAGTATCTTTATAAAGTTTGCTGGTGATACCAAGGTGCAAGAGGCTGCAAGCACTTTTGAGGACAGGATTAGAATTCAAAATGATTCCGACAAACTGGAGAAACGATCTGAAGTAAATAGGATGAAATTCAATAAGGACAAATGCAAGGTACTAAACTTTGGATGGAATAATCAAAATGGGAAATGACTGCCTAGGAAGGAGCTTAGCAGAAAAGGATCTGTGGGTTCTAATGGATCACAAACTAAATGAGTCAACTATGAAATCCTGTTGCAAAAAAGTGATAATTTTGGCATGTATTAGCAGGAATGTTGTAAGCAAGATGCGAGAAGTAATTCTTCCACTCTACTCAGTACTGATAAGGCCTCAGCTGAAATATTGCATGCAGTTCTGGCATCACACTTTGTTAAAGAGGTAGACAAATTGGAGAAAATCCTGGAAAAAGAAACAAAAATGATTAAAGGTCTAGAAAACATGACCTATGAGGAATATTGAAAAAAATAGGTTTATTTAGTTTGGAGGAGAGAAGATTGGGGGCGGGGCATGATAACAGTCTTCAAGTACATAAAAGGTTGTGATAAAGAGGAGGGTGATAAATTGTTCTCCTTAACCACTGAGGATAGGACAAGAAGTAATGGGCTTAAATTGCAGCAAGGGAAATTTACAGTTTTCCCTTAAGTCTAACCTAAGTTAGTTAAGCACTGGAACAAATTACCTCAGGTTACAGAGACACCTGTCAGGGATTGTCTAGATAATACCTGGTTCTGCCTCAGTACAGGGGATTGGACTAGATGACCTATGAAGGTCCCTTGCTATGCTACATTTCTATGATTTGGTATCTGTAGAGACCTCTGTTTGTAATGTGTCATGCTTGGGTGGGCCATTGACAGCAGAGATTGAACCTGGGATCTCAGGATCTAAAAGCATGAGTCTGTACTTCCTGAACTAAAAGACCCACTTCAGTTCACTCACAGTCATAGCAGACTCATCAACTTTACTGTGGTCCAGCTTCTAAAGTGGGACAGAGAACCACACTATAGATGTACATTATGAAGAAGATGCTATACCACAGCAATAGAAATGTGGGAATATTTCATAATTCGTTTAGAGTGTAAGCTCTTTGGGTCAAGGACTTATTATGTATGTGTAAAATATCTTGCACAATGGGGCCCTCATCTGCGCTGACTGGTATGGTGTTACTGTAATAATTACTTAATCAGGATTTGATAGTACTGATAACAAATGTACGTGAGGTACACGCATGCACACACACACACACACAAAGAGAGAGAGAGAAGGACACTGTATGTCAATGTTGTGAGAAAGATGACCTGAATTAGAATGACCTGATCAAGGAGTCGGTTTATTATATAAAATACAGTAAGCGTAATATAGAAAATTTTGGAGAAGACTTCCAATGTCTCAGCGTGGAGTGTTTACAGTTTGTCGTTACCCACACCTCCTGAAAGGCTTTGTATTTATTTATTATTGTTATTATTTTATTTATTTATTTTACAGCTGTGCTGGGATATAACTTGGATGTATTTGGAAGTTCGGCTTCATTTGGATAAACATATGAATTTTTGCATGCTTATCCAAATGTGTCCAAGCCTATTTGGCCTGGAAATCAAGACTAGCAATCTTATAAGAACAGGTTTTTCTTGTGAGGTTTACAAAATTTCTTGATCTTATCTGGGACAGGAATATGTTGGGGCTTAGGAGATCTCAACTGGAATTTTAATAAGTAAAAACTCCGAGTGAGAACATTTCTTGTGATATGCTTCCAGTCTCAGCCAGTTTTTATTTTTAATTAGTTTAATTTACTTCAGATTATTTAAAATCTGTTTGGTGTATTTAGTTAATTTTAATACAAATTTTGTTTTCCTACTGCTTTGCGACTACTGTCACAAAAGACCTATCACACACTGAATTGATGCTCTCTGCTTTTACCTCAAAAGTCTACTTTTGATCACAACAAAGTAAAATGAGTTTTGTGGTCTTAATTAAATTTCAACTACTATAGATATTTATATCACAAATCAGTGCACAATTTGGCACAAATGTCAGTCTCTGATCCCAGGACCAGAATAGACATGGGTCAAGATTCAAGTGAATCTGCAAAGTTGTGTGGAATCTTGCTCAGCATGTTAGTACATGCCAGTGTGTTACATCTTACTTTCATACACAGTAACGCTAATTAATTATACTTCCTTTCATAAAATAACCTTCAAACCTGCTATTTATAGATATCTTAATATCCCTACAATGCCATGTTTTAATCCATAGTAACAGCATCACTGAAGATATAAGAGGCATATCAATTGTTTTAGATGAAGGTTGGGAGCCTCTAATCAGCTACCTAAGTATAATTTGTTTGTGGTGTAAATGCTGGTGTTAAATGCTGTGTCTGATATCTGCCTGGATAAAGAGTAGAAATGCATGGTATAGGAAATTCAGATGCTGTCCAGAATGTGTATGAGGTACATATGGACTAGAGATGATCAAAGAGTGAGAAGAAAATTCCACTAATCATTGATTGCAAAAAGGCGGTTTGGGGTTTTTTTTTACTTGACTGTGTTTGCAACCTTTTATGTTCACATTTCATGATTATAGCTTGGTTTTGTGTTTGTTCTCTGGTAACATCTGGAATATTAACTACTTTGAATATTACAACTGCATATACAATTTGAAATGGGCATTGTGATAGTTAAAGTAATAACTACTTACAGCATGAATTATGGAATACTATTCGTGAATACTAGTTCAGCCTTTGCAACTGAGAATTTGAAGTATTTAATACATGTAAGGAATCTAACACATTATATTGGATAGTTATCCAAATCCTTCAGCACCTATGTACACAGGTAACTTTCCTCACATGACTTTTCACAGTGACTGATCCTATGCGACTCTTCAAAGCCCTGGGCACTGGGGGCATTTCTAGAGGGAAGAGACATGGCCAGCGTGCATTCCAGCTATTTCCAAGGACCAGAATATCCCTTTTGGGCCATGAGAAGCTGGCAATAAATTTGAGGAGCCGTTTATGCCTGATCCAGCCCTATCCTCAAATTGGCACCATATTTGAGAGCCATGAAAGTGGCCAAAGCTATCTTTGCCTTCCCTTCCCAAGTACTATGGTTGGTTCAGAAAAGGTGATCATTTGTTTCTATGTTCTTTCTATCCCTTATCAGCACATAACAAATAAATAACAATATTAACTGAAGAGCAGCTTGGTTGCCTAACTTCTGGGTGTCTGGCCTCTGAAGACAAATGTCTGCAGACTCAGCATCAAGATATTCTCAGCTGGCAAGCTTGATATATACATTTAAGGATCTCATCTTTCAACCCTTATGCTATTGATAGTTTCTCTTTGAAGTCAATGGGAGATGAGGATGCTCAGAATCTTTAACGATTGGACCTTAAGTTTGGACACTAATGAGCAATCGTTTTAGCTCTGACAGTATTGGATTACTTACATTCAAGTCATAATTAGCTCAGTCACAGAATATTATGATGGATGAAACAACAGACCCAGAGAAATGTAGAGCTGGAAGGGACCTTGAAAGGTCATGTCGTCCATCCTCCTGGTCTGAGGCAGGATTGAAAATGCAAAATAAAAATCTCATTGAAGGAAATAAGGGACTGATTTCAGCACTAAGTACATGATGTACACATGCATCTAGGTATAACCTACAAAATAGCTAATTTAAAAAAAAATGCAAAGTCAAGTACTCAAATGTTAGGCAATGCCAGAATTAAGGTTGCCCTTTCAACCTTAATTCAGCCTCCTTGAGTCTATGGATTATGATATAGTCTTTAGTTACATGACTCCCCAGTTATGATGGTGTGTGCACAGCCTGGTCGGCATGTAGGAGCCATGTGGGAATGGAACATAGTCAGCACAGATGGAATCTTTGGTGAATTTAGTTGTTAGGTTCTAACAGAGCATGGCTGAATCGTGATTTTCAGAGCCTTATAACTTGCTGAATTTGGGTGGATTTATACAGTAAGAACAAAAGGCACATGCATGACATGAGGTCAAACCCCTTACCAAATTTAAAGTCCTTGCTCCAAAATATGGAGTTGATACAGCTTCTCAATGAAATGGCTGTAAAAATTTTTTACCATGGGAAAAACAATATATATTTCCCTAAACTTGTTTTGGAATTGGCTGAAACATTTCCCAAAAATTTCAGCCTGAGGCTGGCACCTGGCATGGAAAATTACAGCCTGAATGTTTAAAGTTTGGCAAAGTTATAAGCAACTGAAAATAGTATTTTCTGATGGAAAGTCTTAGGCAACTTTAACGGTAAGCACATATATCAATTTTCATTTGGCCTGCACATCAAAAGCTACACTTTGAGGGTGAAACAACACAACTAACCAAGACAGAATCACAGATTTCCCCAAATTTGCCAATATACAGTCATTTTCCAAAAAGATTAAATTGGGAAATAAAGGCGCTATTTATTATGTACCATTGCAAAACAGCTCTATTATAATAAACAAGGCAAAAAGAGTCATTAATAGTCCTTTATGAAATGTTAATACAAACAATGGTAAGGACATCTTAGGAAACAATCCTTAAAACTGCTTGTTACATTAACAATTCACTGTGATATGCATAAATACACACATTACTAAAATGTCACAGGTTACGGTCCTTAAAAGTGCTTATAACATTAACAGTTCATGTAGTGTTATGCATAAATACACACATTATTAAAAAAAAAATCACAGAATGCAATTGTTAAAAGTGCTTATACTCTTAACAGTTCACACAGTGAAGTGCATATAATAAATAATTATCTAATCAACAAAAGTGTTTATGCTTAAGACATATGCTTAACTATTTACAAGTGATACTATATATTGGAGCATCCATCCCTCTATAAGTGCTGCATTACAGAATATCTCCCTTTATATTAAAATATCTTTGAAATGGAGCTCAAATCCATTGCTAAAAAGCTAAACATTTCAGTGTTCCCTTTTGAAAAGCATGGAGTCTCTTTTCTGTAGTTACTGTACATCCATCTCTAGGCATGCTGGCATGAGAGGGTGCATTTTTCGGGGAGAAATTGAGTGATAAATCACTATAAAAATCTTTGAGAAATTATTGGTGCTTTAGTTGCCTATCTATAAATGCAAGAATGAGCGCTGGAATTTGGGGAACACACACTGGAGTTTATAATACTGAGTTATATTCCTTGACATATACAGTACACTTATCTCCAATGTGTTCTGTTATAGGCACTGTTATAGATGATCTTTCTTCCTTTCCTTTCCTTTCCTTTCCTTTCCTTTCCTTTCCTTTCCTTTCCTATGACAACTTGAAAAGCAACATCAAATGTTGATGCCCAAGGTTGTCATTCACTCTATGGCTACCAGTGACATGGAATGAATCAGAGCTGTCCTTCTGGAGAAGGGTCTTAGAGGGAAGCAATTCACTAGATGTTCCATGTTTTGGATGTCTTCTCCACACTGCCCATATTGGTGTGCTATACTCAGCTGCTGAGAAGAGTAGGGCCAAGATGGCTGTCCACAAGGGAGCATAAGGTCCTCAGCTGGTCCTCGCTAGTTTGTAGATTATATTATTCCTAGCCTTTATGTTGGCAGCCATCTTGTCAGACGTTTGTGGTATATGACACTATGATTCAAAACTACTCTGAGATATTTTGGGACATCCTTGTCCCTGAGTTCGGTGTCACAGGTAACATTCTGACACTTCTTTGCATGATGGTTACTCAGGTGGAACATGGATATGGCTCATCTTTTGAGGATTCAGTCAGAGTTGCCATAACCAAGAGTACTTCTCCAGTTTTTTTCCATATCTTCTGTGAGGTTGCATTCTATTTGGATGAACATGCTTGCTTTGATGGAAAACATGAGATCATCCATGTATTCAAATTTCCATCATTGGGTCAATGGCATATCACTGATATAAATATTAAAGAGTGATGGTGCCAGGACAGATCCGTGTGGGAACTTCTTGTTCAGTAGATGAGGTCTTCTGGTCCGTTCTCTTAGATGTACATGAAACTTGCTGTTGGTGAACATAATTGACTGTATGCACAATAGTGGTCTGCAATGCACTATTTTTGACACTTTCAGAAGCAGGCCATACTCCAGAATTTATGTATGCCAAGGACCTGCTGCTGCTGTTGTTTTGAGCCTGTGTTGATACATGGCTTCCATGTAGGTCATCAGCGTGGTTACCTTATTGCACATGGCTTTTCACAGTCTGCACCTGGATTAATCTTTAGAGATATAGTCCCCAGAGATGGTTGTATGTCTCTGGAGAAGCATCTTTTCCAAGAGCTTGTACATTATGCATAGTAAGGATATTGGACAGTACATTGCTGGAACATTGGCTGCTTTCTCTGGCTTCAGGATGGCAGTGACCTTTGCTGTTGCCATACCTTGGGTGTTTGACCAAGAGAATACATGGTGATAAAGAAGCACTTCAGCTAGTTGTGGCCAGGATGACCTAGGTTTTTCAGAAATTCTGGGAAGATGCCATTTTAGGGAAAATGCCTGCTGCCTTGCCAAGTTTGTTGAGTGTTATGGCCTTGCCCACTTCTTCTCTAGTGAATGGCTTCCACAGATTTGATGTTGCTGGGCAGGTAGGCAGGGAGCTGAATGAAGCTCTTTCTTTACTGTCCTTTTGTGATGATGATCCATTTAAGCTTTGGAATTCAGGAATGTTTGGGTGGTGACAGCATTGGCTGTGACATATGACATGCTGCTTTGAAGAGGGTTACCACAGCGAAGATTATGGAGAAGCCTCCAGGTTTTCCTGCTTGAATGAGTGAAATCTAGGATTTGCTTAGCTTTTGTCCATTGCTCTTGTCTAACAGAGTTCAATGATTCCAGGAGTGTGGTTGCAGCAATAGAATTACTTGTTGTCCTGTACTCCTTTCAGAGTCTCTCACTGTCTGCCAACCAGCAGGGATTATAGACTAGGGTGACCAGACAGCAAGTGTGAAAAATCGGGACAGGGAGTGGGGGGTAATAGGAGCCTATAAAAGACAAACCCCCAAATATCGGGACTGTCCCTATAAAATTGGGACATCTGGTCACCCCACTATAGACTTTCCTGTAGCCATGGGGATTTTCCTTTTAGCAGCAACTTTAAGGAGGTGGTTGACCCTGTTGTAGTTGGCTACATTCATATCTATTTGAATAACCACTTTGTCTGTGGTTTCTGTGTAGCTGGTCCAGTCAACCTTCCTAAAGTTCCAATGTGGCATTGCTAGCAGTGTGAATAAGGGGACTTGGAGACTAATATTCATAATGACAGGATGGTATTGGCTGTGTGGAAAATCATTGAGGACAGTTTGTAATGCTCCTAGTGTAGACCTGCCCTCAGTCAGGGAGTGATTGAGAAGGGGCAGAGTACAGGTGGAGCCTTGGCTTTGTGGCCTCCAACCCACTGGTCTGTGCAACTATGTCAGTGGGCCAGGAGTACATAACTTTCATCCCAGAACAGGGGAAAACTGGAATGCAGATTGTAGCTCTGACAATTGTGCACTCACTCAGTCTGTACAGTAACTCACAGATGAATCTCCTTTTAAAAAAAATAAAACTCCCTGTTTCTTCCTTGCTCTTCAACTGCTGAACTTTTATTGGCTTCTTAGAATTCAAAGATGATATTAATCTATTCCTGACATTATTATGAGCTTGTAATATTGTGATCCATCATATCTATTATGAATAAAAAGGTGAGGAAGGCAGTTCCTTTTAATTAATAAATTAATGTTCCTTCATCTCAAAAACAATGGAGCTGCCTGGAAAGAAAATGTGGTTTTAAAACTTCTAAAAGCTAAGGACTGATAAACAAGTAAAAAGGGCAAAGAGTGTCATGGTGCACATCACAGAATCTCTAAGCTTTTACTAATCTCACAAATTGTTTCTTGAAGGAGAAGGTGAGGAGTTAGTGATGGTAAGGAGGTAGCCTGGCTGATGGTTCTCTTTGTGTTTTCTGGGGTCTGAGCAGTGTACACTGAAAGGGAACTGTGACGACAGATGAAAAACAGAGAAAAATTGTACGAGAGAAGAAGAGAAAATAGAGTAGGGCATCAAGCTAAGAGAAAAGAAGAAATCATAGATTCAGAAGTCAACAGAAGAAGAGTAAGTAAGGAAGAGACAGAGTGTAGGAAAGAGAAGCCAGACATGAGAGAGGTAAGTAATATAGCTTAGATACAATTACATGTTTTCTTTATCTTTTTACTAATAAGTAAGCAATTGCTGGTTTGAGCTGGTATTTCCCCTAATTAGAATGGAGGATAGCACTAGAACTGGTAACATCTTACTGGTAAAAATGTAAAAGAAAACTTGATAAGCGCTCCCATAGTATACTGAGAAGATAAAATAAACTTGTCTGGAGGAAATAAAATTATTTTCTGGATAATGCATAACAGCTTTGCAATCATGTGCTTTGAATAAAGCCCATTATTTGAGAATTTTAAAATATGCTGGTACTTAATAGATTGATACTTGGGCTTTCTGTTGGGGGCTGTGCTGAAGTCAAATGAAATATTTGTTATAACTGAAAGAGGAACAAAATTTATTTTCTTTAAGAGAAAGTGCACTTTGCAGCCGCATTCCCTGCAGAAAAAGTTGCAGAAGTGAACAAACAAGAATTTCCTTCAGGTGACAGAGCTGTGGATAATTGCAATCTGACATATTCTGCATATCACTAAAAATAATGTGATCATGGTCTGATCAAAGTTTCATGTAATCGTTAGTGCTTTATGTTTGCTGTAAGCTTGGCGCAGTCGGTTATAATTTTGAGTACACCTTAAGGCTTTAGACTTCAGGCATGTCTACATGAGAAACTTTACTTGAGCTATGTTAGGTCGATTTACAACCACAGCATAAATTACTGCGGTGGTTCAGGACCACACTGCCCTTCTTCTGTCAGTGGTGTGCATTCTCACCAGAAGCACTTCAACCGACTTAAGAGGGGCAGTGGGAAAGGCTGCGAGACCGGGCTCTCAGCTCCACACACAGCTCCCCACCTCAGCTCCCGGCTCCCCACCTCCGGGAGCCTGGCTGCCCCTCCAGCTCTGGGCTCCCCATTCTCAGCTGCTGTCAAGGTTCCTTCCCGACTCTGAACTCTAGGGTACAGATGTGGGGACCTGCATGAAAAAAACCCTAAGCTTATTTTTACCAGCTTACGTTAAAACTTCCCCAAGGTACAAACTATTTTACCATTTGTCCCTGGACTTTATTGCTGCCACCACCAAGCGTCTAACAAATATAACAGGGAAAGAGCCCACTTGGAAACGTCTTTCCCCCCAAAATCCCCCACAAGCCCTACACCCCCTTTCCTGGGGAAGGCTTGATAAAAATCTTCACCAATTTGCATAGGTGAATACAGACCCAAACCCTTGGATCTTAAGAACCATGAAAAAGCAATCAGGTTCTTAAAAGAAGAATTTTAATTAAAGAAAAAGTAAAAGAATCACCTCTGTAAAATAAGGATGGTAAATACCTTACAGGGTAATCAGATTCAAAACATAGAGAATCCCTCTAGGCAAAACCTTAAGTTACAAAAAGACACAAAAACAGGAATATGCATTCATTCTGACAACTCATTTTATCAGTCGTTTAAACAAAACAGAATCTAACGCATATCTAACTAGATTGCTTACTGACTTTTTACAGGAGTTCTGACCTACATTCCTGCTCTGGTCCCAGCAAAAGCAACACATACAGAGAGAACCCTTTGTTTCCCCCCCCCCCCCAGCTTTGAAAGTATCTTGTCTCCTCATTGGTCATTTTGGTCAGGTGCCAGTGAGGTTATCCTAGCTTCTTAACCCTTTACAGGTGAAAGGGTTTTTCCTCTGGCCAGGAGGGATTTAAAGGTGTTTACCCTTCCCTTTATATTTTATGACAGCTGCCAAGAGCCCAGCTGCTCCCTCAGGCTCTTGGCTCCCCACTGTCTAGCACAGCAAGGCTCCAGGTGGGGAGCTGCATGGCCAGAGTCCAGGTGGCTCCCAGTGGGGAGCGGGGAGCCTTGATGCAGCTGCTGGGCTCCCCACAGGGAGCTGGGAGCCTCCGGATAGCACCCAACTGGGAGCATAGGGTGCACCACATCTGGGAGCGGGCAGCTAGGCAGGCACAGCTCGGAGCTGGGAGCAGGGAGTCGGGAGGCCAGGCAGCAACCAGGTTGGGGGATCCGGGACTCAGAGGGCAGCCCAGCTCTGAGTGGGGTGGATGCAGCCCAGGTGGGAGCGAGGACCCTGGGGACAGACATGCTCTAGCTGGGGCCCTTCACCTGCCTCAGGGTGACAGCCTGGCTTTCTTGTCAATTTCTTGGCTCCAGGCTGAAGCCATGAAATTGAGAAGAATGACAGCCAACAGCCGATATAAGTGAGGCAGTGTCTACACGGACACTGCATTGTCCTAACTACACTGACACAAGCCCTAAGGCTCTCATGGAGGTGGAATTATCATGTTGGTGTAGTAGGGCACATACATCGGTGGGAGAAAAACTGTAGTGTAGACACTGACATAAATAGGTCACCATAAGCTACCTTATGTTGAGCTAACTCTAAGACCAAGCCTTCTTTATCTGACAAGAGTATCCCTCTCTTTTATTAGAAAATATACTGCAGTTCACATTGATTTTCCTATGATGAATTGCCCTTAGGTATGGGTAACTTGTGCCTACTCATTTGGACACATATGTTCAGTAATGACTTTGAAGGACAAATGCGATAAAAATATATTTTTTTTATTTTTAACTGTGTCACATCATTTAAAGGCTGATTGTGTCCTTAGTCAAAATATATACAAATAAGACAGCTGTGCTCTACTTTTGTTTTACCAAACCTAGCAAGTATTTTATTTGCTATAAAGAAACTGAAGTGCCATCAATGTTGTGTACAGCCATCTGCTTCTGAAATTAGTTTCATACAGGGGATTTAAGCCTGGGTAATGCTCTTCTATTTATGGTACTGAAAATCCTCTGTGTTTTTTTTAAGTATATAGCTGAATGTGATTAGTTTGTTAACTGCACATATCTTACTCTTCTATGTCTCCGCATATCAAGCTTGCAAGTACCAATTTCCCAAATGGCACTGCTATCGAAATAACTCAGGACTTATGCATGAATATAAATCATATCACTGCTCTGAAGACTGTTGGTGTCCTGTTTACTGTCAAAAGAACCTAATTGTTCAGCATGATGTAGTGCAGGTGATAAAAATGTGGCTTAAAAATGATTGTAGTTAAAAGGTGATGGGTGTTCTTTGAAACACAAGAGAGATCAGGATTTATAAAAATCTGTAGTTGTGTGAAGCCAGTTGTGGTATCTGATACCAAGATATTAATGCTGGGGTACCAGGTCCAGCTCGTTAGACCAGTAGGAAAACTATTAGAGCCCTGCCCAGTAGAGCACTTAAGTATGTCCCATGGAAGTCAGGGGGATTTCTCACAGTGGTTGCGGATTTTATTGCAAGTCTTGTGATATTTGGTGTTTTGTCTTTAAGTCACAGCTCCTGGAGTCAAATATTTACAAGAGATTTCTCAGCTTTCATGTTTTTAAAAGTAAGCTTCTAGCCTTGTGATTGCAGAGCAAAGCCTGAAAATGCAAGACAAGTGCAGCCTGAAAGGTTATGAAACCAGAAGGCAAATAAAAAACCCCAAATGTATTTATTTTTTCAAAAGATCATGATTTCTAAATCAATCTCATGAATTTCTGATAACTGATTTCTGTATGCAGTGTTGTTGTAGCCTTGTGGGTCCCAGAATATTAGAAAGACAAGGTGGGTGACGTAATAGCTTTTATTGGCCCAACTGCTGTTGGTGAGAGAGCCAAGATTACACAGAGCTTGTCTTCGGGTCTGGGAAACTTACTCAGCGTGACTCTGTGTAGGTGCAGAAGCTTGTCTCTTTCACCAACAGAAGTTGGTCCAATAAAAGATATTACCTCACCCACCATGTCTCATGACTTTTGAACATTTGGCTTTTTTGGGGATGTCTGGTCACCCTACCTTTCAAGAAGTCTAAAACTGTGAATGGTGGATATTAGTAGGCATGTGCCTAGGGATGCCAGCATTCTAGGGGTGCCTAAAAGTTAAAAGTGGATTAAAAGTTAAAAAGTTAAGACATACAGCTCCCCTGCAGGCAGCCAGGCTCCTGGCACAGGTTGGTGGCCGCCCAGCTGGCGCAGGGTGAGTGTCCGAGTCAGCCTGCCTGGGGGGTCTGTGAGCCATGGCTGGGCTGGGCGGCTGCTGTTGGAGCTGGGGGCATCCCAGCCCTTTCCCAATCTCAGCTGCCCCACTGCCTTCTCCCTGTGCCGGGGAGGCCTATTCACTTGCGCGGGTAGAGCCAGAGCTCAGCTGCTGTGCCAGGCTGCGGGAGGGATGGAAGGCACCTGGGGACCACTCACCATGGGGAAAGGTACAGTTCCCCCCCTTGCACCTCGCCTGGGGTGGGTGGGCTGCTCCCTGGCTCAGGCTGGGAGCAACATGCGTGGCAGAGGGTCTCATGCCTTCCCGGGGAGGCTGTGTTTATATATATATTTTCTTTTTTTAATGGAAAACACAAAGGTCAGCTCTAAGTAGGCAAGGTGGGGGAGGCTCTGAAGATGCTGTGTCTAGGGGCACGTAAGATGTAAATTTGGTCCTGTTCAAGCCAAGTGGCAAATTGGACCTAAATTATATGACAAGGCCCTTGGTTTCTTTGGCAAGCTGGAAATGCTGAGATTTTAATTCAGTGAAATATGAAATGAATTATGCCTTTGGTACACTGTTCCTTGAACTTATGCTAATATTAATTTCAATTTAATTAATGCTGCCCCAAGATTTCAGTATGGCACAGATTTTTGTACGGACAGACATTAACGACATTGTTAGCATTTTCAGAGTGGGAACTGGATGCTTTGACAACACAGTAGTGGAATTTTGGAGTCTTTGGCTCCTGGAACAGTACGGAACTCAGATGGGTTTTTAGCACCTGTTACGGGGCAATCTGTCACTTTCAGGGGTAATTGTGGCATGGGTTCAGCCAGCCCTGTTCTAAGGCTTGGCACTTTTTAAGAACAGGAACCTGGGGGATCTGTAGTTCCCCGGGGGAAGACATCATCATCAGAAGTCCTGTGGTATGGGGATCATGTGACCACATGCAGAAAAGTTTAGGAGTGCTTCTGAATTCTTCTCTGACACTAACCTCTCATAGAGCAATATCTGGGAGTAACACTCACTACCAAATCTGGTTGGTTAGCAGACTCTGTCCCATCCTTGTAGACAATGCCCTGGCGTCAGTTATTCACACCTCCATCATCTTCTGTCTGGACTACAGCAATATAGTATACTTGGGCATGAAGCCATTACCCTTCAGGAAACTAATCTCTTTATTTTAGTAGCTTGAACCCCAACAACCCTTGACATCAACTAACTTCCCCATTGTCCCTCCTCCAGTTTCTGCCACTACATTTATCAATGAGGGATAATCAGATTAGCTTGGTATTTCTGCTACAGGGAACAGCAGTGGCATAGTTAACAGTTGACATTTTAATTGGTCTTCTGCTAACAGCACATTGAGCTCACACCTTTCAGCACTCTGATTTCAGGCTGCTTGCAGATTCAAGAAGGCAATCTTGCAGAAGATTATATTTCAGGTAGAGTTTTTCAGAAGCACTTTGCACTGGTCTAACTCTGCCACTGAAATCAAAGGGCACTTTACCATTGATTTCAATGGGAACAGTTAGGCCAATGTTGAACATTTTTGAAGATGCCACATTGGTTTCTATTTTTAGGATTTTATTTGTAAGCATAAGGGCTAGAAGCTTCATTTTAAATCAAACAACAGTTTAGATTGTGCAGCACACTTCTGTGACAGTAGTTGGTTATGTGGCAAATTCTGTACCTGCAGAATCTTGTAAAACACAGGAACCTGCTTTGAAAGTGTAGTTTTGTAATGAGCAGATTCACATATATTTAGTTCTGGAAGAGCATAGCTTCCTCCTTTATCTAATTTTCCCTTTGAAGTTGAAAAATTTTCATTATTTTTCTTACATGTGGGAACATGCTTCTGCTTCTCATAAGTAACCTTGAGCCTCTGCCATGTTTTCAAAATTTCTGTGTGCTCAGAAATGTATATGAGGTAAACAATAAGAAGTCCTAGCATATCACAACATTTTTCAAAATCATGGTCTGTTTTGTTTTTGTTTACACTCATTCCATAGGAAGTCTGGCTTCCTGATAAGCTGGTATTGGAAGTGGACGATGGGGAAGGCACCCCCTTGGGGAACGGTGTTAGGGCTCCTAATGTCTGAAAGAGCAAGGACACATCCCCTTTTTTCTACCCCTCCCTCTCTTGTGAGGGGAGGATGGTAGGGTCTCAGTAATGGGTTGGAACCAATTGTGGAGGGGTGAAGGAATGATGGCTGGTAGAAATGATTAAAGAAGGAATGTTGACCTGTACTGCATGAGTCATTGCCAGTTTGTTCCTAGATGAGTTAATAAACTTATGATCTATTTAAACCATATCCCTTGCATCTTGTCTTTCTCTCTGAATGTCCAGAACAAAGTGTGCCAGACAGATCGTCCTAGAGACTGACAGTCTGCTATACACAGAAGAATAGCAACAGCAACAGTTTCCCTACCTGGGACCACAGATGTGCTTCAACCTGGGCTTCGAGGGACCCACCTCTAGCAATAAGATGAGGGCCATTCCACAATCTTTTGTTTTGCAATGTTCCTTGGTGGCCCATCTCTTTTTGATGGGGAAACACTCTTCCCATCTGAGTTCACAAGTTTAGAGCAAACATTTTCAAAGTTATAAAACAAAACATACATATTTCCTTAGAGCATGGAATGCAGTCATTACAAACAAGATTAGTACATGGTGACTTACAAGCAGTCTATAGAGTTTAAACACGAAATACATTCTTCTAAGACTAGTACCTATTTTGAGCATCACTAACACATACATGAACTGATCTGGTTTCCAGTTATGAGTTTGTAAGTTCTTAGCTAATGCCTGCAGTCTTGGTAAGAGATGGCACCTGGCCTGACAGTGTCACACTTACAATTGGAGTCCTCACTTCATTTCCTCTATTGCCATTAGCTTTATAACTTCTGTCATAGGGATGATTCACATGATACTGATATATTATATTACTACCTTTAGTCCAAATCCTGAGAAGTATTCAGCACCTGCTGTGCACACAAATTCTGGGAAGGTCAATGGTTTAATTTACCACTGTAGGTGCAAATTGTACTGCACCGATTGGAACAGCTGCATCATTGAAGCCAGCCTCCTCTCAATGAGGGTAAGTGTCAGTAAACTACCCCAGGAGTTCACAGGAGGAGCATGTGGTGGATTTCCACCAGCCTGGGCTCCCTTCACACTGTACTGCTGAGCCAAGCCACCCAATCTCTCCCTCAGGCTTCCGATTTCATTTTACCAGCACACATACAGGTTGTGACACGCCCAACTGCAACTTTATACACACATGCTGAGATCTGTTATTGTGTCCTTGCTGGTGCTGCACTATGCGGGGGCATACCCCATAATTCCTTGTTCTGCAAAGACAAAGAACTCTGTGATTCTTTCCCAGTGAATTTTGGGAGAATTTGCCTACCCTTCTGGGCACATGGAGAGAATTGTAGGAAGGCATTGGAGGACTATTGGCATATGATGTGAGTGATTTAGCTGATATCCTCACTGCAAAATGGACAGGTTACCAGCCCTACTGAAAGTAGAACCAGGGCTCTTACCCACATCCCCATCTGGGCTCGATAGCCTGGGTTTAAAGCACCACTAAACTCAAGTGAAGGGATTTTGTGTATGAATGTGAGTGGATCTGGGGCAACACCTGGTAAGGGCCTGAGTTATCTCTGTAGTGAAAACATACCCTCAGGCTACACCATAGACTGAGAAACCTCCTCTGAAGGCGATCAAAGCAGAAAAATTGGGTATATATGTGTATGCTAAAGTAAAGTGTAAATATTATGCTGTAATCCTACCTTATGATGCAGATGTTATAAACTATATTTTCATTCCATAAATGTAAACTGTATAAGCAGCAAGAAGAGTCTGTAAAAGTCTGAATACGAAGAACACACTGGCAGACTTACTACCCAAGCCTTTGTTTTTAAATTTCAAACAAACACAGCTTAAAATGTTTCTTTGCTTGTTTTAAAGGTAATTGTTTGTATACTATACTTTTGTATTTGTATACTATACTAGAGCTGGACACAAAATGTTTGTTGAATAGTAAATTCACTGAAAAAAATCACTGAAAAAACTATTGACAAATTTGGGTCTAATTCAGCGCATATTGTTGGTTGAGAAAAAACCTGAAAACAAAATTCAGAAACATTAAAATGGTTCCTTTAGAAAATGTCAAAATTAATCATTTTGATTTTTCATTTTGAAAAAAAAAAACATTTTCTCAATGAAAACTCAATTCAAATGAACCTTTTGTTTAGAAATGTCATTTTGAATCAACATTCAAAATGATTTATTTGACCCGAATTAATTTTTTATCCATTTTTTTTGTTTTGAGAAAAAATGAAAAAAATTTTTTTTTGCTCAGCTCTATACTATGCTTTGTATCTTGGAAAGTGACTGGAACTGTTTGTAAGACCTAAATACAGAGGTTTTCAATACAGTCTTCTGCTGGATGGACTCAGTATGATGTAGATGGAACATTTTTTATTGAATGTATTTTCATTGAGATATGGTGTTTTGTCAAAGCTGAAATGTTTTGTGCCAACATATTGATTTTGATTTTGACTAATTTTTCTGGGGGAAGGTATGGGGCCCTAGCCTCTGTTTGCCAGAATCTGGGACTGGGCAATGGGATGGATCTCTCGATGATTACCTGTTTTGTCCATTCCTTCTGCGGCTCCTGGCACTGGCCACTGTCGGAAGACAGGACACTGGGCTGGATGGACCTTTGGTCTGACCCAGTATGGTCTTATGTTCTTGTATAAGGTTTCTGAGATCCAGGCTTTCTGGCCTCTTCTGACTAAAGAGAGGGAATGAGAACTAAGGTGTCAACAAAATCCCATTTTGTGAAAACTTTCAAAATGTTTGGTTTTCGTGGCCAATTCTAATGTAATGTTTTCTGAAAATTCCTGAGAAGATGGAACTCCAGGTTTGCTTCAGCAAGGAGGAAAGCTGAGGTGGAGGAAACAGAAGTGTACTAGTCATGATAGATAATTTTGCCTCATCCATGTTATATCAGGTGGCTGGCTCCTCAGCTCTAGTTGCTTATGCCTCAGATCATAGAATCATAGAATATCAGAATTGGAAGGGACCTCAGGAGGTCATCTAGTCCAGTCCCCTGCCCAAAGCAGGACCAATCCCCGACTAAATCATCCCAGCCAGGGCTTTGTCAAGCCTGACCTTAAAAACCTCTAAAGAAGGAGATTCCACCACCTCCCTAGGTACCACATTCCAGTGCTTAACAACCTGCCTAGTGAAAAAGGTTTTCCTAATATCCAACCTAAACCTCCCCCACTGCAACTTGAGACCATTACTCCTCGTTCTGTCATCTGCTACGACTAAGAAAAGTCTAGATCCATCCTCTTTGGAACCCCCTTTCAGGTAGTTGAAAGCAGCTATCAAATTCCCCCTCATTCTTCTCTTCCGCACACTAAACAATCCCAGTTCCCTCAGCCTCTCCTCATAAGTCATGTGTTTCAGTTCCCTAATCATTTTTGTTGCCCTCCGCTGGATGCTTTCCAATTTTCCCACATCCTTCTTGTAGTGTGGGGCCCAAAACTGGACACAGTACTCCAGATGAGGCCTCATCAATGTTGAATAGAGGGGAACGATCATGTCCCTCGATCTCCTGGGAATGCCCCTACTTATACATCCCAAAATGTCATTGGCCTTCTTGGCAATAAGGACACACCGTTGACTCCTATCCAGCTTCTCGTTCACTGGAACAACTAGGTCCTTTTCTGCAAAACTTTTGCCTAGCCATTCGGTCCCTAGTCTGTAACGGTGCATGGGATTCTTCCATCCTAAGTACAGGACTCTGCACTTGTCCTTGTTGAACCTCATCAGATGTCTTTTGGCCCAATCCTCTAATTTGTCTAGGGCCCTCTGTATCCTATCCCTACCCTGCAGCATATCTACCTCTCCTCCCAGTTTAGTGTCATCTGCAAACTTGCTGAGGGTGCAATCCACGCCATCCTCCAGATCATTAATGAAGATTTTGAACAAAACCAGTCCCAGGAACGACCCTTGGGGCACTCCGCTTGATACTGGCTGCCAACTAGACATGGAGCCATTGATCACTACGCGTTGAGCCTGACAATCTAGCCAGCTTTCTGTCCACCTTATAGTCCATTCATCCAGCCCATACTTCTTGAACTTGTCAAGAATGCTGTGGGAGACCGTGTCAAAAGTTTTGCTAAAGTCAAGGAATAACACATCCACTGCTTTCCCCTCATCCACAGAGCCAGTTATCTCATCATAGAAGGCAATTAGATTAGTCAGGCATGACTTGCCTTTGGTGAATCCATGCTGACTCTTCCTGATCACTTTCCTCTCCTCTAAGTGCTTCAGAATTGATTCCTTGAGGACCTGCTCCATGATTTTTCCAGCGACTGAGGTGAGGCTGACTAGCCTGTAGTTTCCCAGATTCTCATTCTTCCCTTTTTAAAATATGGTAACTACATTAGCCTTTTTCCAGTCGTCCGGGACCTCCCCCGATCGCCATGAGTTTTCAAAGATATTGGCCAATGGCTGTGCAATCACATCTGCCAACTCCTTTTGCACTCTTGGATGCAGGTCATCCGGCCCCATGAACTCTTGTTCGTCCAGCTTTTCTAAACAGTCCCGAACCACGTTTTTCTCCACAGAGGGTTGGTCACCTCCTCCCCAGGCTGTGCTGCCCAGTGCAGTAGTCCGGGAGCTGACCTTGTTCATGAAGACAGAGGCAAAAAAAGCATTGAGTACATTAGCTTTTTCCACATCCTCTGTCACTAGGTTGCCTCCCTCATTCAGTAAGGGGCCCACACTTTCCTTGACTTTCTTCTTGTTGCTAACATACCTGAAGAAACTCTTCTTGTTACCCTTAACATCCCTTGCTAGCTGCAACTCCAAGTGTGATTTGGCCTTCCTAATTTCACTCCTGCATGCCTGAGCAATATTTTTATACTCCTCCCTGGTCATTTGTCCACGCTTCCACTTCTTGTAAGCTTTTTTTTGTGTTTAAGATCAGCAAGGATTTCACTGTGAAGCCAAGCTGGTCACCTGCCATATTTACTATTCTTTTGACACATCATATCACATGTCATATCATTACAGTTCATATCACACTGTCTTCCAGAAGATGTCCTACATTCTTGGCTCCACTTACTCTGTAGAATCAGTGACTTGCAGGTGTTCAGTGCATCTCAAGATTTTGTCCTTTCTCAGTGAAATAAATATCAGATAAGTTAATATTTTCATAGTTTTTTAATCTATATTTTGATTGGCTCTGATCTCTTCTTTGCAACCTCAGAGAGATGAATCAGAAAAAAATTCATAGTACAGCTTCTGAAAACATAAAGTATCGATAAGGTTCAAGTTGTGTGACATGGTTATTTAAAAATCTAATAACTTCTTGTGACAAAGTTGTAAGACAAGCAGCCAATAGAAATACCATTCATGCTTTTTAATAAGAAGAAGATAAAAAGACTGGGAAATGGCACAAATTAACCAATTTTCCTCAGATTCTTAAAAATGTAGGCTATTTGCAAAGCCACTTTAAGGATCTGCATGCCCAATTCCCAATAAAATTAATCGCCAGGCGGATTTGAAAATCTTAACGAACACCTTGGACTTCTCAGATGTTGTATCTCTGTTTCATATGGCTCCTTCAAGGGAAAAAGACTGGAATCTTCATTGTCAGAAAGCACTTCTATGATGCATTATCTCCCTTAGATTGTCTCAGCACTTTGGAAACATCCGACTCACTCTCCCTCCTCCACCCTTTCTTTATTTTTTTTTTAAAGAAAAGCAACCAGCCTACAATCCATATTCAGAAGAGTATCCAAGTCATAACCCTGAGATCCAATCGTAGTTAAACAGTAATGAATTTTTATTTGAGTTATAGTAGTGGTGGTGAGTGAGTCCCTAAGTGAGCCATAGCACCAGGTATCAGTTAATTAAATTAATTGATTTTTTCCTGCATTATCTTACTACAGATTTATGTTAAAGGGAAAGTTAAATATAGGCAATTTGAAGAAATTGTAATGATCTATTACTGTATACCTCTGGGTACATGGACATGATTATTTTTAATGATTCAAATGATTATTTGGATATTATCTTGTCATCTTTCCTAGTAGTGAATTGCAAATTATGTTCTACCATATTGATGACATGATAATTAAGAAAAAAGTCACATATTCATATTATCTTTTGTATGTTTTGACAAAGCACAATTAAAAAACTTTCTGCTGGGAGCAATAAAATAAATGAAAGAAAATGTCCCACCAAATATTTCCCTTTTGGTATCCCCTGTTAATATTTTTATGAGCCTCTTAAGCTTATCTAAGAGATTTTTAATGCAGTGGGGTATGTTATTCGGCTTGTATTTTTTGCACAATATCATACATTTCAGTCTTTATCACAGTGGGGACAATAAAATAACAGGCCGCGATGCATTAGCATCATAAAGAAAATGTAATAAATGGCTTTATAACTGTATTAAAAGTTGCCTGAGCACCAGCAGCTGTAACAGAGACGTTGCTACAGCAGCATTTTATGACCGAATAGTACTCAGTGGGCTGATAATATTATGTGTGTGTGTAATGCCAGCAGTTTCCAAGGCCTAGATTTCAATTCAGATGAATAATTGAAAGCACTTTTAGACTTTTCCATAAAATGTTTAATAAGAGATCAAATCCTCCCTCCACATAGTCGAAAATTAAATAGTTTTTAGAGAGGTATTCTAGAATGAAATTCTAACTATTGTCTGTGGAAAAGGGGTGCTTTTAAAATGGAGTTGTTAGAAATAAAATATGTTTGAAGCAGCTCTTATTTTCTTTGTCTCTGAATATTGGTTATAGAGAATGAAACTTTTTTTAGCCCTACCTTCCCATTTCTCTAGACTTTGAGGGGTGACTATAATAATAAGATTTACTGAAATACTTTGAATAGGGTAGTAATCATGAAACAATGTGTCTGCACTCCTGGAATGAGAAAAGGACAGGATGACTGCAGAGAGTCAATCTTTTGAAAATGACAGAATTGATAATCATATACTGTAAATGTGCAATTCACCTGGGGTTCTTTGTCGATTTTTTTTTAAAAAAGTGATAACTATTTTTCCATCTGCTTCTCAGAACAGATGAGATGTGAAATGACTGCTATGTGAGTGGATGAAAAATTCATATAACGTACATGGGAGAGTTCACTTCCATGTAAAACACAAACAATAAACATTCTTGTGTATTTTTTAATAAGGTGCTTAATGACTACCCTTTCTCCATTTCTTTGAAGCATCTTTGTCCTTAAGGGGGTTGCGGGAAGAGGATAAATGTGTAACATTCACTAGTTTATTAAATGTGCCTTTTCTGTACTTATGTATGTCTATACTGTTGTGAGCCTGCAGGGACCAATGAACACATTGCATTTTCAACTGAACTGAAACTCCTCCTACTTACATAATAATTTATTACAAAAGTTAATTGCTGTTTGTTTGACAGAGTGCTAGTCTATCTTTCTTGCATTGTCAATATGCTTTACAACTTCTCTCAAACTGAATCAGAACCAAATCATTTTGAAGGTCTGAAGCTACTCAGATCACTCATTTGTTTTTCACTTGGCACATCTCTGTGCTTCCTGGTTTTGGCCAGGGTTAAAAGCAGAAGTTCTGAAAAAAAATCACAGCCTCTGCTCTCCGCTCTCACTCTCCTCCATTCACCTCCAAAAATATATAATTTTGGGGAGGGGAAGTTGTATTTTATCAGCTCATTCATTGGGGCTCTTTTTATTTGGGAGCCAAAGAATGAGTGCATCAGCAAACATGATGATACACAAACAGGGAAAGAAAGGATCTTCAGAAGTAAAGGACAGAAGAATCAAAATGTATATATTGGGTATACAAAATACACAAGTTCTTGCTGAAATGATGACTTTAATGCTGTTAGGATTTTATTGTATGATTAATTATATGTTACAGAGCCTTCCTGATTTGGGTCCCATTCATCACGGTTGCAGAAGATTTCTTTTCTATCAAGGGCATCATGTAACAACATAAATTACAAATATTTTACCAACATTTTGTAGACCACCAGTGAAGAACTTAACAATCAAGAGGAAAAGACAATGTACTTATACAAGATTTTCCAAAAGCATTCAATTACTCTAAATGCAAACCAGAAATTAGGACAACCAATTGTTCTTTTCTTGTAGGCAAGCAATTGATTTCCTTAGGCTATCTGACCATACCACTTTCTCCTAAATGGAAAACACCCCTCCACCATCCATTAGTTTGCACTGGTAGTTTATTGATTAATATGATACCTACTCTGGCAAGGGAAATTAATCAATTTTTCTGTCAATATGTGGGGAATCCTGCCACAGGATAAGAATGACTCCAATGGGATCTCAAAACTTAAAATGCTCAAAAGATTTCACATGGTTCAAAAGCTCGATGTAGAGGCCAGTTTCTGACTGTACCACAAAATGCCTAAGTTAATGTAGCCAGAAAAGTAAAGAGCTGGTGATACCTGAAAAGTGGATAGGCAAACAAACCTGATATATGCCCCAGGAGATGTTTGTGATTTTTTTATTGAAAAAAATACAGCTAAGATCTTTTATGTAAATTTGTGCAGACAGCCTAATAGGCATGAACTGAAGAGCCACACACTGATCACCTTCAAAGAAGAAAGACATGCCCTAGATTCATATCTGTGCTATGTACTCTGAGATACACAATACAGGAAAAAGAAAAGGAGGACTGGTGGCACCTTAGAGACTAACAAATTTATTTGAGCATAAGCTTTCGTGAGCTACAGCTGCAGGTGCCACAGGTCCTCCTTTTCTTTTTGAGGATACAGACTAACACGGCTGCTACTCTGAAACAGTATAGGAAGAATAATATAAACCTGTAAATTCTGCTGAATGATATGAAAGAATAAATCACTGAGCTTTAATATTTCACCAACAAACTAAACTGGATGATCACAAGTTTTACAACTGAAAACAGGTATTTAGTCTGGCATTAAATTTCAGAACATTTTAATTATAATAATGGAAAAGATTTACAAAAGGAATATTAAGAGGTATATCTTCTGGATTAGGGCTCTCAAGTGTATGTAATAAACATTATATCCATGTGTAAAATGTACATTGTCTTAATACTTAATTAATACTAGGACTGTTAAGTCACTTCTCATGAGCAAAACTATTCCTATATTTTCCCAAGAAGCAAGAAGATATGCTAAAGCAGAGGCTGTGGAAATGAATACGGTATAATAAAAAAATAAAGAAGGCCATCTCTTCATAATTATGTTGTGTGCTGGCCTTTTTAAGTTAAACTTACTTGATCCAATTCCATCTGGCTTGGAGTCTGGCTATAGTATAGAGAGTGCACTGTTGTGTTGGTATTTGATCTCCTCATTGTGATTAACATAGGTAATTTTTCCATGCAGAATCTTTCAGGACCATAAACATCTTTCTATACCTTGACCAAGAGGCTGTTTTTGTTTTAAACTTCCCTGTAGATTCTGGAATAATGAGGTGGGAGGCACTGCTCTTAAAAAAAATTTTCTCTGACAGCTCCCAGAGAGCAGTGTTGGACAAATTGTCCTTCTGCTCTACTGAGGCGACTTCCACCCTGTCAGTAGGCAAATGGAACTCAGCTCCGTGTTTCTTTTGTCAGACCCCGATGGTGCAGTTTCTCTTGGTTAGGAGAAGGTACAGCTACAGTCCCTCTCAAAGGATGTTGGAGAGATCTGGGGTTGGTGTGGTTCTGCTGTCCCTATGCACTAGCTAGCAAAGCTGGCTAACTGCATGGCGAAGAGTATGCTGCATCCCATGAAATAATTGTCCTGCCTCTGGGAGCTCCAACAAGCATTTTCCAGCCTTGCTTCCTGGCAGTGCATCTTTGCACCACTCCCAGTGCAGAGGTGAGCCTTAAGGTGAGCCCTTACCAAGCCGTGAAAGACATAAAGAACACATTAAACCTTTTATCCAAAGTATGCCCTGTTTTGAAGATGTGGATTTTGATTTATGAAGACTTATATGGTAGGATCTTGGTTACATTACAAACCATCTGTCTGTTGCTCCCTCTCTGTATTATCACAACAGGTGAGATATGTGACATTGCACTCCATATGCTTTATGGAAATATGCTTATGAATGTGACATAACTGGAATATACTTTACACTAAATACCCTTTGTATGGTGTCATTAGAAAACTTGTAATCTATGAAGTGTGTTCATCCTATTTGTTTGCATGTATTATTTCTATATCTGAAGTTAGAAAAATAAGATATAAACTTGTATTACCAATGTAAACATATTAAGTGGAAGCCATTAAGGGTGTTTCACAATCAATGAACTATGAATGAGTTTATTTACCTGCAAGCCTTCCTGTGTACCTGTGGGCCAGCTGATGGGTAATGAAGAATGAGGTCTTACAGTGACACGTGATCATGTCACCTGATACTGGAATCCATCTTAAATCTGGTACTTTTCCATTTAGAAGGAGGGGTGGGGACCTAGAGAGACAAAAGATTCCCACCTTGTGTCAAAGCTATAAAAGGGGGTGAAGCAGGACAAAAGTGGCTGGCAGTCTGAGACAGCCCCTGCTTACCACCTGAGATGTCTGCTGAAACTAATGATGACCCTGTACCAGCGGAAAGGATTGGGCCTAGACTAGGAAGGAGTCTAGTCTGTGAAAGAAGCTTTTTGAAACATCTCTGAGGGTGAGATATTACCTGTAATCAGTTTTTTAATGTATTAGGCTTAGACTTGCATGATTTTGCTTTATTTTGCTTGGTGACTTACTTTGTTCTGTCTGTTATTACTGGAAATCACTTAAATCCTACTTTTTATACTTAATAAAATCACTTTTGTTTATTAATGAACCCAGAGTAAGCGATTAATACCTGGGGGACCAAAAGCTGTGCATATCTCTCTATCAGTGTTATAAAGGGCAGACAATTTATGAGTTTACCCTCTATAAGCTTTATACAGAGTAAAATGGATTTATTTGGGGTTTGGATCCCATTGGGAGCTGGGTGTCTGGGTGCTGGACTTGCAGAACTGTTTTCACTTAAAGCCTGCAGCTTTGCATGTGTGGCCTGAACCCTGAGTCTGTGTTGCAGCAGGCTAGTGTGTCTGGCTCAACAAGACAGGGTTCTGGAGTCCCAAGCTGGCAGGGAAAATGGGCTCAGAAGTAATTTCAGCACATCAGGTGACAGTCCCAAGGGGGTCTCTGTGACCAAACCTGTCACAAGATCATCTGAGGTGTTTCTGCTAACAGAGACTGGATGAGAACTCTGCGGGGCCTGGAACAGAGTAGTCTTGGTGGAGTCATCAACTCTGGTAAATCACTTTGCTTGTTTTTCCACAAAGCCTCACTTTGTTGACTTTCAGGACATGATTAACTATAAGACTCTGCTATTTACTAGGATTTTTGTTTAATGAGGTTGCTGGTGGTACCAAAGGAGTTCAACCTGACACTGGCCAATAAATTGTTTTTATATTTATACCAGTACAGGTGCCCTAAACCTTAGACTAATAAATATAGGTTACATATTAATGGGCGGGCTTTTGTATTTCATTTAATGTTGTTGTCTCTTTTTATGTAGAGCAGGTGTATTTTATATCTTTCATATTATTTGTTGACGTTTTTCCTTTTTATATTTCCTGAGAGTGTTGTTATAGTGGGTGCCATAGTAACCAATATAATTAAGATTGAATAACAATTTCCAGTATAGGATTATATGCATGATTATATGTTCTGTTATGAGAGAAATAGTATGTGTTCATGTAAGTAAAGACTTGTCATAAGGTATATGCACAAGGGACAGAATTAAAGTTACCTATGAAACTTTCATTTTGTCACTTCCTGACCGTTGAGTGCTTTACGATACATCTTAACATTCCCTGTCGTTATGGGGATGGACTATAAAGCAATGTTATTTTCAGTATTAGGCCTCATCCAACAAAGCACTTAAGCATGTGCTTAATGCTTTTGATGGAGATGTACTCTCTCTGTTTATACTGTTAAATGCACATTTTAAATATACAGAGTAACTGATTTACTGTACAATTTACTACATATATTGAATGTAACATGTCACCAAAAATGTAAGCATTGTGTGCCTGATCCTAGACCCCATCCTGTGCTCTTTGCACAGCTCTGACAGCAGAAGGCTGACATAAAGCCAATTTAGGTAGCCAGTTGAGAATTCCTCAGAGGGAAATCCTTCAGTGGAATAGAGTCGTCTCTATAAATAATACTTCCATTCTTTGTCACCCCCATGGCACAGGAGGCATGTGCTTACCCTGGACACCTTTATACCTGGCACAACTTAGAGGGCTACAGGCTGGGATGTGCAGCCTAATGACCAAAAAGCTTCAACATAATGCTTTGCAGCTACCCATCTTTTGGGCTCACTCCTTGACTTGTGCTAGATGCCAAACAGATAGTCCTGAGTATCTGTCTCCATAGTACGTTAGGTATCAGATTGTAGTTCATAACTTTCAGTATGAAGGTCATTCTCATCCCTAGTGTTATACTGTGTCAAATACCACTTGGTGGCAATGCAAGTAGGTGAAGGTTTATTTATCATTCTCTTTTGTTTTGAAAGTTAGGGGATATGTGTGAGCTTCCATCAAATTTTTGCAACTGAATGTGACTTCTGGAATTAGTTTTTTATATCAAAGTTTCCATTTTTACTCCTGAAATGTATATTTTTTCTGTGATTTCCATTCAGATAGACACTAGTTTACCCTGGACAGGAAAATTAACAAACATTAAAATATCATCCATATTGTCTAAAATCTGCAAAATTAATTGAGAACTAAGATCACTGAAGCAGAAAATAAGGCTGGCCTTGAGTAATGAACGATGCCTGGTTAATGATACTGGAGACAATTAAAGCAGGAGGGAATCTGTTCCCTCAGTGTAGGATGATTGGGGAGTGTGATAGACTTGGCAGGAGCTGAGAGTAGATACTGACGGAGAATAATGTGCTATTCAATACAGGCTGCAAAAAAGGAAACTTGAGAAGCAAACGAGAAAGCGAGAGAATCAAAGAAGGTCAGAAAGAAAAATTGGAAAAACATGAAGGAAAACAAAAGTATTTTAGAAAAAGAAAGAAAGGTGACATGGCTCACTGGCAATGCTTGTTCATAACAATTACTTCAGGTAAGAGGGGATTTGAGCTTTGCCTGACTTGAACATGCTTTTATTTATAATACTTTTCTGCTTTAATAGAATGGTAGAAAAGCCTTGTTATATTATTATATCTTATAGCTTCTTGGTTACATTTTCTGTTATTGAATTAGGAATGATATATATAGTATCTAAGGTGATCCATATGCTTTTGTTTGGCATTCCAGTTTACATGGACAGTGGCAACACTGAAACATTGTTAAGCAACTGCAATTTCTTACCTCTCCCCACTTAATTACATGGTCTCAGATTTTCAAAGACACTTAAAGATTTTTGACCTAAATAGAAACTAATAGGCACTGGGCCCCCAATCCCCAAGGTATCTCTGAAAATCCCATCTTCAGGCATCAGACAATTTTAACAATAAGAAGAAAATGGTTTTGCAAATAAATTCCAATCAATTCTCTATCACTACAAAAGGTCCCACCCCCCCAGCTCTCCTGCTGGTATGAGCTCACCTTACCTGATCACTCTTGTTACAGTGTGTATGGTAACACCCATTGTTTCATGTTCTCTGTGTATATAAATCTCCCCACTGTATTTTCCACTGAATGCATCCGATGAAGTGAGCTGTAGCTCATGAAAGCTTATGCTCAAGTAAATTTGTTAGTCTCTAAGGCGCCACAAGTCCTCCTTTTCTTTTTGCGAATACAGACTAACACGGCTGCTACTCTGAAACCTATCACTTCTATGTTATCCATAATGAACATTATGGACTTGTATGTTAGGGTAACTTCCAAAGTCCCCCATCAATCAAACTGTATCACCAACAATAAACATTTTGCCATTGGAACTTAGTTGATTATACAGGATCTGATTATACGGGAGTAGAGCAGAATCCAGATCACTCTCCCATGCTGTGTTGGTTCTGCAAGTCTGTCAAGAGTAAGCAGTTGAAAAGTAATCAAACTGACACTGAATACTTGTGGTATGCGTACTGATCTGTTAAGTAAGAAGGAGGCATTTTTACATCACGTTTCTGACCGTGCTTGCATTAATAGTGGCTTCCCTTTGTTTTGGGAATTGATGCATGTATATGAGTATGTTAATTCAGTGGGTAATCTCTTCCTGATTGCTGCATCCAGAGAACTCAGAAGTTTGTTGTCTTCTAAGGCTTTCTCTTTCTTTCACATGCATTTTCATTTTTTCACCCTTTCTCATACGAGTTGATTTTGGTTTCTCGGGCTGTTAGAATTTTTTTCTCTCAAAGTCAGGAAGTGACAAAATGAAGGTTTCATATATACCTTTAATTCTGTCACTTGTGTTTAAGTGTAATAGGTGCTTCAATCTGTTCACACTATCCCCTGCCAGGACAAGAATATAACCTTTTGTAACTGTCCCATGTGGTGTGAAGGCAAATATAAAAATTAGAGGCTGAACAGCCCTCAAACACACCACTCCCTCATTCCAGGAAGATTTTTTCTACTTTTATTTTTCTGTATTTTTCCTTTTCTTATTCCTATGCTTTTCTGAATGAAAAGAGGAGAAGAAAAAGTAAAGAACATGTGCCATTTATTTCACTATATGAACGCCTCCATTTTGCCAAGCCTATTCTGCTCTTTCCCTGACTCTTCCTAAGTTTAAAGTTCTATTCCTTTCAAATTTTCCCTTCAGATCCTTATTTCTTTAGCAAGTAAAATTCAGCAACCTCAGACAACGTGATGTGGTCTGGAAACAGGAATCAAACAAGTACATTTCCTGTGTACGTCAGGAAAATGACCGGTGTTTGCACAATTATGCCAACCATATATCCCTCTGTGTTCCTCCTCAGGTGGGATTAAAAACTGTTTGGCCTCTAGTGTGGTACGGCCAATCTGTTTTCAATACCCATTGCAGTCAGTGCTGTCTTGGTGAGAGCTGAGCAAGTTGTAGAGAATTAGCAAATATTCATTTGACCAATTTTGCCTGTTTTGTTTATGAATGTTACATTTAGGGCTGATTGATTGAAAAAAATTCGCAGGGAAATATGGGGTTTTGGCAAAATCAAAATTTTCACGGGAAAATGTTGATTTCAGTACAGTTCTCTGATTTTTGACAGGGAAGTGTGAAATGAAATTGAATACTTTGTTTTGCAAAAATGTTCAGCTTTTTGATTTTTCACCCTCTTTTGGGATGAATACAAATGTTGAAATATTGGAACTTCCTGTCAGATGCAAATTCAGTTGAAGCACTCTAGTCATGATTCTGTCATACTTACTCAGACAAGAAATCAGATTGGTTTTAATGGGACTATTCATGGAAGCACTGCTCACTGAGGGCTAGGGTGACAGGATGTGATCTCAAATACTCCCTGCAAATAATTTGTGGGCTGTAGATTTTAACAGTTCATTGTACGCATTCACTATTCAGTGCTCTATGTTTGTGAAATTAAATTAATGGGCTCTGCATAGGCACAGGGGTCCACTCAACAAAATCCAATTGAAGCCTTAGACTTAAACTCTTCAGAGCTGGACATGTTTTTTTTTCATCATTTTAAGGTGCCATGTAAAGTTATGGTGTTATTAGAAATATATAATAAATAATAGATCTTCACGTAGGCTGGGCACAGATTCCTTCATACAGAATGTGCCAATTATATATTATTATCGTTGTTTGTTTGTTATTTGATTGTCTTATGGTAGTGCCCAGGGCTCCATTGTACTAGGCCGTATACAAATACGTAACAAAGAGATGGTCCCTGCTCTGAAGAGCTTACTATCCAAGTGTGATGGGTTGGATCACAGAAAACACCTTGGGAACTTCCAACTGATGTGCTGAGACTACCCCTGAGCCCTGCCAGCTTGGGGGTTCAGTGCCCTGCCTGGTTTGAGCCAGACTCGCTAGCCTGCTACAAACCCAGACCCAGGTCTGAACCACATTCCCTAACAGCTGCAGGCTTAACTGAAAATGGTGTAAGAAGTGTTCCTGTCTCTAACACTCAGAGGCTCAGCTCCCAGTGGGGTCCAAACCCCAAATAAATCTGTTTTAACCTGTATAAAGCTGTTTGCCCCTCCCCCGGCCAGCTATTAATGCATACTCTGGGTTAATTTATAAGTAAAAAGTGATTTTATTAAATACAGAAAGTAGGATTTAAGTGGTTCCAAGTTGTAACAGACAGAACAAAGTAAATTACCAAACGAAATAAAATAAAACACACAAGTCTATGCCTAATACAGTAAAAAACTGAATACAGATAAAATCTCACCCTCAGAGATGTTCCAGTAAGCCTCTTTTACAGACTAGCCTCCTTCTAGTCTGGGTCCAGCAATCACTCACACCCCTGTGGTTACTGTCCTTTGTTCCAGTTTCTTTTAGGTATCCTTTGGGGGTGGAGAGGCTATCTCTTGAGCCAGCTGAAGACAAAATGGAGTGGTCTCCTAGGGGCTTAAATAGAATTCCTCTTGTGGGTGGTCCCCCTGCATCCCCAGTATAGAATCCCATCTACAAGATGGAGTTTTGGAGTCACATGGGCAAGTCACATGTCCATGCATGACTCAGAATTTACAGGTAGCAGCCATTGTTCACATGCTACCTTGAACGCCCTCAGGTAGACTTCTTACGTGGATTGGAGCCTTCCAAGATCCATTGTCCATTAAGTGTTTCTTGATTGGGCACTTAACTTGCAAATTCCTTTCTGAAGAAGCTGCCCAAATGCCTTACTAAGGCTACTTAAAATCAAACAAGTACACAGCCAGTAATCATAACTTCAAATACAAAAATGATATATGCATACTAATAGGACGAATATATTCAGTAGATCATAACCTTTGCAGAGATATGTTACATGATATATGTAGCATAAACATATTCCAGTTATGTCATATTTACATTCATAAGCCTATTTCCATAAAGCACTATGGGGTACAATGTCACACCAAGTATAACACAAAAGGCAACCAGGTGAATGTAACCAACAGCCTGGGAGAGCATAAGGGAACAATGAAACAATACTGGTTAGCATATAAATAGTGGCTGCAGCCCACCATAATTCTGAGCCAGCCAGATTCCATAGACACTACCTACCTGGCTGCCTCCTAAAAAGTACAATCAAAGATAGAGTAGGCTTACTCCAAGGAAATATACCCCACATCATTAATATCTTTTAGTACCTCAGATGTTGTGGATGTAACCTGTATGTCCAGCACTGTAATATGTAATCTAAGTGAATATCAACCTGCATGGTGGATGTAAAGTTCTGTTGTGCTTTCGTATGGAGCCAGTGATGTAATTTTGTTTTTGTTCCACTGTGGCCTAATGAATAGATGACAGCAGAATTGTGGGATACTTCAGATTTTTATTGAGTTTTATAGTGAGTTTAATGAGTTCAATTCTCATTTCAAATGCACCCCTTTAAGTGAGAGAGAGAGAGAGAGAGAGACTAATATTAAGTATTTTTCAGCAAAAAAAAAAAAAAAAAAAAGAAAAGATTTCAGGGTTTTTTAAAGAAGCAATATGTCAGCACATTCTGGGGAAATTTAATCAAATTCCTATGTTTCTCACTTTTTTTTAATGGGACCAATGGATATTACTCCTTAGGGCTTGCCTGCATACAGATTCTTACCCTAAATTGGTCTTCTATCTTAGTTAATATGAGGACATTCTCTCCATATACATGGACCCTGCCAGTGCAGTCTGATTCCTTTAATTTTTAAAAATAATGAAAAAAACACCCAAATATACCTTTTCTTTTTTTAGTACAGTTTGTTAGCACAGTTTCCCTCCCCATCATTTGAAGTCCCATACCATTCACTGTAGTCAATGTGGGTATGCCATTTTATACAGTGGAGGATCTGGCTTTCTGTATTTTAAAAGAATATAATTTCTTCTGTGTATGAAGTGATTTGTACATATAAAATATTCAACCTTTTTATAGCATGGTAGATTTTTATGAATCATAAATAATGCATCCATACACTTTAGAGCTTGAGATTATGAAACCCTTATATCCATTAGTCGGTAGTTATTCACATAATAGTCCCATTGACTACTTGTTCAAGTAACTCCTCAGTGGGTCTAGTCCAAAAGGTGTTACAAAAGTTGGTAGGCATTACTGTTCCCATAATACAAGTGGGTAAACTGAAGCATTGAGATGTTAAGTGATTTTTCCAGGATCATACAGTGATCTGGCAGATTTGGGAAAAGATCCTATCTCTCCCACTAGCTAACCTAACATCCTTCTGCTGGACTACACTTTCTGCCCTCACTGGAATGGTGTTGGGAAGCACAGTGCATGGGAATAGCTTTGTGTAGGTCTTCACTGCAGAGTTAACTCAAGTTATCTACCTTCAAGTTACTTCTCTTGAGTTAGCCTATGTCAAGGTTCCTCCCCCACTCTGAACTCTAGGGTACAGATGTGGGGACCTGCATGAAAAAACCCCCTAAGCTTATCTTTACCAGCTTAGGTCAAAACTTCCCCAAGGTACAAAATATTACACCCGTTATCCTTGGAATGGCCGCTACCACCACCAAACTAATACTGGTTACTGGGGAAGAGCTGTTTGGACGCGTCTTTCCCCCCAAAATACTTCCCAAAACCTTGCACCCCACTTCCTGGACAAGGTTTGGTAAAAAGCCTCACCAATTTGCCTAGGTGACTACAGACCCAGACCCTTGGATCTTAAGAACAATGAACAATCCTCCCAACACTTGCACCCCCCCTTTCCTGGGAAATGTTGGATAAAAAGCCTCACCAATTTGCATAGGTGACCACAGACCCAAACCCTTGGATCTGAGAACAATGAAAAAGCATTCAGTTTTTACAAGAAGACTTTTAATAAAAAATAGAAGTAAATAGAAATAAAGAAATCCCCCCTGTAAAATCAGGATGGTAGATATCTTACAGGGTAATTAGATTCAAAACATAGAGAACCCCTCTAGGCAAAACCTTAAGTTACAAAAAAGATATACAGACAGAAATAGTTATTCTATTCAGCACAATTCTTTTCTCAGCCATTTAAAGGAATCATAATCTAACACATACCTAGCTAGATTACTTACTAAAAGTTCTAAGACTCCATTCCTGTTCTGTCTCTGGCAAGAGCAGCACACAGACAGACACAGACCCTTTGTTCCTCTCCCTCGTCCCAGCTTTTGAAAGTATCTTGTCTCCTCATTGGTCATTTTGGTCAGGTGCCAGCGAGGTTATCTTTAGCTTCTTAACCCTTTACAGGTGAGAGGAGCTTTCCCCTGGCCAGGAGGGATTTCAAAGGGGTTTACCCTTCCCTTTATATTTATGACAGCCTAGCTTGAGAGAAAGCAGTCACACTGCAAAATACCACTTGGACTGCTGTGTCCTCACTGCAGCTGCACTCACTTGTGTGTGGCACCTCTACTTTTGGGGGGATATCCCACAGTACTTTGCACTGCAGTAAGATGAGCTGATCTATGAAGTCTTTCACAGTGCATTATGGGGAAAAATCTCTCCTTTCTGGGCAGAAGGGGTGAATTGTGGGAAGGTATTGGGGGACTAGTGGCAATTGAGTGGAGTTAACCTGTCCCCACACTTCAGAGTGGTCATGTTAGCAGCTGATAAGTCGCTTTAGCCTGAACTCCCTTATGAGCCATGCAAATTGAGTTAAAAGCACCACTACAATGAAGTTAAAGGTTAATGCTTGTGGACCAGGCTTGCATTAGAGGACACTCAAGTTACAACTCCTGTTAACTTTACAAAGAAGACAAGCCTGTTGGGGAACTCTACTAACTTTAAGTGTTCTAGCTGTCTCTTCCTTGTGTCAGACAGGGACAGATTTTAAATATTACAAAAAATTGTTAAATAAATTTAACTTATATTAGTGTTTTAATTCTGAATAAGGAGGACCTTTCTCTCACTGACACCTATTTTACTCTGATGTAACTAATGATTT
Source organism: Caretta caretta (assembly GCF_965140235.1). Lineage (NCBI taxonomy): Eukaryota > Metazoa > Chordata > Testudines > Cheloniidae > Caretta > Caretta caretta. The sequence continues at coordinate 86,209,146 of NC_134209.1, forward strand.
CACTAGAGTTATTCCTGTTTTATACCAGTGTAAGTGAGTGAGAGGTGAATCAACCTCTGGCTGTACAGAGATCTCTCTGCAATCAAATTGCTTGGCAGTTCTCAAAATGAAAATGAAAACAAACAAAAAACATTTCCCTCTCTTATTTAAAGACTAGTCTAAAACTAAACAATAATAATCAGCATCATTTTTTTGTTTTTTGAAATAAACTGCTACATAGGCCTACCATAAATCAGAAAAAAGGAGCATGCAGTTGGGGAGTTTTACTGACAAAACTGATAACAAAATGAAATAAAATGCAGATTGGGAATGTGCACCCTCAGAAACAAACATTCACAGTAGCTCCAGGGAACATACAGCCTAACGTGAGTGAGATTTGGCCCAGTCTAGGTAAAGTAACTTGTGATTCTGGTTTTACTGAAGTTCTTTTTTTCTAGTGGAATTTTAAAAGTTTAAAATCGATTTTTACTTCTAACTAATTTCTAATAACTCACCAATCCTAACTAGTTGCCACCACCACATGACTATCCATACCCTCTGTCAGTAACAACATACTAACTCCATCATTAGAGATACAGAAAACATCCTTTTTCTGTATTTCCAGTTCATCTGATAATATTTGATAGTGACCAGGATGGTGGGGATGGGTAAGGAGATGGTGAGGAAAGCTGGTATGGCGCTTAGATACCATTCAGAGCAGGACTGTAGTATTAAGGAAAACCAGTTATGACTCAGGAAACACCTGTTCCCTTCAAGTAAAAAATGAAGCTTTTGTCACATTTTTAATATAAAAGCAAGAATCCGTGATTCAGAATTGTTTATCCTTTTTTAGTCATCTTTTCACTGAAAGCTCATTCAGTGAAAATGATAGCACCTGCAACTAGCTGAACCTAATTTACATTTTTACTTAATAAATTCATTGTTTAGTTTCAGTGTTATCCTAATTAAGGCCTGGGCCAGTATCCATGGACACAGGCTAAAAGGCTAGCGAGGCAGAGCAATAAGCTGCCATTGATGCATGGCATGAAGCTGGAGGCACTGGTGTGGGACATAAAGAAGATAACTTTATGGCGCAGCCTAAGAGGCTCCAGGGAACAATGATATGCTGGAAAATGTGACTAAAGTACTGTAGAATGAAAATTACTAGAGAAAGACAGATGGATGGATGGCCAATATAGGAGAAAAATCCTTAAAATGGCTGGTTTGAGGGAATTGGTAGATAGCGTCTATCAGAAAAAAAGCCAAAAGTGGTTGATCATTGGAACAGAAGCAACTGCTCGAAATTACTGGTGTATGATACCAGGTGATCTTTCCATCAGCTTGATTAGTAGAGCGCAACAATCTCTCTGCCCCTGAGTGGGTCAACTAAAGTAAACTTTGAAACCTAAATACCATTCAGATTAGCCAGGAGGCCAGAATACACTTTCAGAATACACAGGGCTGGAGATGTCATACTGGGGATAGAAAATCCTACTCTGTTTTCGTTAGTGTTCTCAGTGTGCAGAGCTAAGGTGATGATGCTCATTCAAATGGCAGACTTTTTGCTCTTGTGCGTGCAAACCACAGCAAGCCATGGTGGATATTAGGCTAACGGAAAGATACACATCAAATGGGTTAAACTTGATGCTTTAGTAGATTTGCATGTGATGTTATGTTGCACATGCAAATCTACTAAAGCATCAAGTTTAACCCATTTGATGTGTATCTTTCTGTTAGCCTAATATCCACCATGGCTTGCTGTGGTTTGCACGCACAAGAGCAAAAAGTCTGCCATTTGAATGAGTTATGTTATGTTGCACTGCTTGGCCATCTACAACACCAGCCAACCAGAGAGAAGGGAAGGGAGGAGGATTCACCTCACTTCCCTCCAGCCTAGAGGGGGAGGTGGTGAAGTGACACTGGGTTCCAGAGTCTTACTTCCCAAAACAAGGACCCCTCACATCTTCCCTGGCAGATTGTAAAATGCCCTTGCTTCTCTGAATAGCCACAGACCTGCCAGCAGGTAACCAAGAACCATGGAATTTAGTAGCTTCTTCAGCAGGGACACTGATCCAAGCAGCCTGACCCTATCTCCCTTTCCTCCCCCGCTTATCATGTAAGTCATTTCCCCACCAACACCACCAGCAGTTTTTCAGGGGTTCAAGGGAACACTTTACTGAAGAAGAGTTCTAGATGAAAATCTGGACAGCTCACAGCCAGGGCCAGTGCTAGACCAAATGGTGAACCAAGTTAGGAGCATCTTCGGTGCCCCCCTCCATTTGTTAAACTTTTGAATACTTTATTTTTATTGCATTTGTAGTCCATTTCCTGACTTTGATGCATGATTTATCCCTGTCATATAGGATGATAAATTTACATTTGCATGAATCTGTATTTATTCATGCCATACATAAGCAAATAAAAAAAATAATTTCCTCTAAACATATAAACTTTTTAATTTGAAGAATAACTGTACTAACATCAAGAAATTGAATTGTGTATCATCATTGGGTGGATCAGTATTAAATAGTGTTACAGTAGGTGACAGCCTTTAAATGTTAACCCTAGTCCTTTAGTTCAAAAGATCACTTTTCTCACCTTTGCCCTTGTGAACTGAAGTACAGTGTCAGAGAGATCCAAAGATTGGCCAATGGCAATTTCAAGGGATAAAATAGCAAGCAAAGTAGTCTCTTGTTGGCCATTGTCGATCGAAGGTATGTTTTGATAAGCCTGAGCCTCGAAAAGCTGTGCTCACCACTTGCGACTGTGACTGGCACTATGAGCAGAATCCTTAAAGCTAGCCACACATTAGCCAAGTGTCCTTTAGCTTTGCATCATGAATGAATTGGAGGACTTGGAGTGGAGAGTGCTTCCTGAGTTGCAAAATATGATGTTGTCCAATTCAACATGGAGGTCTTTATCATGGACGTCTGAACATTCCCCACATGTCAGCATCTGGTGAAAGTCTGCACAATTGTTCAGGAGTGTTTTCCTATCTGTCAGCAGCTTATTAAGGTCTTAAGAAAAAAACAGGTCCTTCTAAGGTTCTTCATTTTCCAAACTTTTCTTCTATGGACACTCGAGCAGTGTCAACAAACGAGCAATAAAACTCCCTCTTGAATTTTTTTTCTGAGCTTCCCATCATCTCATCTCTGCCCTCATAACCAAACTGTCTCTTCTTCTGATGAACATGAGTTTCATTGAAGACAGGATCAATTCCTAAGTTTTCTGCCATTTCTTTGGCAGCAGTGATGGCATCTTAAAATCTACTGTCTCTGTAGGCCACAGTGAAATCAAGACAGCTTCTCATCAAAGTAGTAGTGGTCAAAATGTTCATCAACTGAGTTTGTAATGCTTTGCTTTCAATGTTTTCTTGTAACAGGTGTGACAAAGTTCCTCCTCTACCTTGGTGGGTCTTGCGCTTATTGGCGGATTTGCTCGCCTTGGAGGTTCATGGCAGCCCTCAGTTTGGCCGTTTTCGTGAACCCATAGTCCAGGTCAACTCCTTCTGTGTCTGACCAGGAGTTGGGAGGTTTGGGGGGAACCCGGGTTCTAGGTTCCAGCCCAGGGACTTGTGGAATGCAGCTGTCTAGAGTGCCTCCTGGAACAGCTGTGCGACAGCTACAACTCCCTGGGCTACTTACCCATGGCCTCCTCCCAACACCTTCTTTATCCTCACCATAGGACCTTCCTCCTGGTGTCTGATAATGCTTGTACTCCTCAGTCCTCCAACTGTCTGCATTCTTGCTCCCAGCTCCTTACATGCGCACCACAAACTGAAGTGAGCTCCTTTTTAAACACAGGTGTCCTGATTAGCCTGCCTTAATTGATTCTAGCAGCTACTTGATTGGCTGCAGGTGTTCTAATCAGCCTGTCTGTCTTAATTGTCTCCAGAAGGTTCCTGATTGTTCTGGAACCTTCCGTTACCTTACCCAGGGAAAAGGGACCTTCTTAACCTGGGCTAATATATCTGCCTCCTATTACTGTCCTGTAGCCATCTGGCCCAACCCTGTCACACAGGATATCATGCCAAATCACAACTCAGACCAGAAATTTGAAGTCAGTGATCTGGTTTGCCAGGTTTTGCACCTTGTATAGGATTCCGGCCTCAGTTTTACTTGATTGCACCAATTCCATCAGGGCGTCGTAAACCTCAGTCACTTGGTAGCTCACTGGCCTTGTGCTGTCAATGTGGCTCTCCTCGCAAATGTCACTTAGCGGCTTTACGGTCAGATTTGTAACATTGTCCATGAGGATCTTCCATCTGATAGTTGATGCTAACAACAGGATACATATCCTTTGTAGTACTCCAAAGAAAGATACTGAATCTAAAGAAGATGATGCTGCATCTGACACAACTAGGTTGAGGGAACGGCAGTCACCAGCATGAAGGAAGCTCTTGGATTCACACAAGGATCCTTGTCTGGATATCTCTCTTTCTGCCCTTCATGTTCATGCTGTTGTCGTAGCCGCAGCAGTCCTGAAACTTTATTTTAGTCTCATTCAAAACATTCATAAACAGTTTTGTTAAGCATTTTCCAGTCCAGTAGAGTCATCCACAGACCGGAAACAGGTAAAGTGTTCCTTTTACTTGGATACAGCCATCCTTGTCATCAACAAATCTTATTGTAAATGGCATCTTTTCATTGTGACTAATGTTGGGAGTGCAGTCCATTATTACGGCATAGTACTTTGCTTTGCCGAGCTGCATCAATATGTTATCAAGCACTTTCCTAGCCATAAGGTCAATCAATTGTTCTGAATTGTTTTGCAGCAGTAGTGGTCCATACCTTCTTTATGAACTACTTGACATAGGTGCTCATGCATGATATCATCATATTTTCCCAGGAGCTCTACCAAACCAAGGAAATTACCATTATGTTCAGTGAACAATTTATCCAGTGGGCCCCAGAAAGCAAAATTATTCTTTGCAAGAAAGAGGATAATTGAGATCAGGTGCTCAAGCATGTTCCTCCAGTGCTGGGTTTCTACATTAATAATGAGCTGAGTTTCTGTGTCTATCCATTTAATCAGCTTGAGCCTGGACTTGACCTCCATGCATTTGGAGTAGACCATAAAATAGCCAAGTGACTTTTCACGTTGCTTCAGTGCATCAGTTGAGTTATGCCAGTAATTGTACCCAGAAAGTGCAAGCAATGATTTTGCATTCTTGTCAAATACTTTGCAACAAAACCAGAATACTTTGTCAGTTGATTTTGAATAAACTAGCCAACGCTGATTCAGTTTCTCATCATTCTTTCACAGTCTTTCGCAGTGTGACTTTGAGAAGTGTTGCTTCTGCTCATTTAGTGGAAACATCATATCCATGATTTTGCCTGCCCCGTTCAAAATTGTAAGATCAAAATCAGCAGAGTTTAGGATCACTGGCCATAAAGCAGGATCTGGTATATCGATTTGTGGTGTGCCATTTTTCTCACTGCTATTTCTGTCATTGTGTAAGGCTGATTCTTCTTTATCGTTTTTTTCCTTTTCATGTAAGCCAGATTTTTCTTTGTCATTACTCTCCTTTACATTCTTTTTTGTCATCACTTTCCTTTATGCCACTAGGAAAACTGGACAAATCTCCACCACTTTCCTCCCATTTCCATTCCTTATCTTAAGGCAAATCTGCTAATTCCTTAATACGAATAGTAATAGGACTTCCATTATTTATGCTTTGCTCCTTGATTTCTTCTGCACTGGGAAAATTGCTACTACCTAACTCCTGGTATATATGTTGTGTTTCAGATATTTTCCCATCAAATTTGTCCCTTGCTGAAAACTAGATTTAATTTCCTATTCTGAACTCCTGAAGGGGGCATCTTTTATTTTCTATGGGGGAAAACAAACAGTATTTGGGAGAGCCAAAGTCTAGTTCCACAGTCTTAGAAAGTCAAACATCATGTGTTCAGCATGGCAAAAGAAGTAACAATATTTCTTTATATTGTTGCGTAGATAGTGGTTTGATAGATATCTCTGGTGTCTCAGTAAACACATCCTTTATTAGTTACTACTTACACTCTTCAAGTCTTAAAAACACTTTCACAATTACACAATAAAACAAGGTTCAGAATATCACAGCTGGGCTCTCACTTTATTTTTATATCTCACTGACTGTCTGGCAACACCCCACCCCTTATATACTCATGACATGGCATGGCTGACAACCTTCTACAAGGTTCAAAGAAAAGGTAGTTCTCAGAAAGTCTGGAAGCACCCCGAATCCAGTGCCCCCCAGCTCAGCACCCCAAGTAATCGCCTTCGTCGCCTTCCCCTAAATTTGGTCCTGCTCACAGCAAGGGATATTGTGCTCACAGACTGTTCACAGAGATAGTACCATGCAATGTGTCTGACCATGCAGCTCTGGGTGGAAAGAGAATCTCCCAAACCAGTTACACAAACATGCAGAGGATGTCCTGTCCACATTGCAAAGGTGTGTTGAACTGATTAGAAGAAGACAGCCATGTGTTAGACCCCTGGGTGAAACACTGTTAGTTGACCATGATTAACTGAGTTTTAATTATGTTGTGCCTGTTGATGTGGACTTGTGTCTGCAAACAAGAACCTACCAAGCTGGTAAGTGGTTACAAATTCTTTAGTTTAGGAACCAGATGATCTCTCACTATTTCCCTATCTTCCTTCCTGTGCCTGCCACGTTGTTAGAATTTACATGTGTATTGTGCCTGGAATTAGATTGTTAACTCTTCACTTCTGTTTGTACAGAGCTTTTCAATTTTTGTTAATGTTAATATTTTTCAATCCCTGAGATATCACAAAAATAACCGCATGAAAAAACACAGGAAATAAACTGGCAATTAAGTTTGCAAGGCTTTCTGCAGTTTTATTTTTGGCTAATTTTGTCTCTCTACTTCCCAATATGATTGTATTTACAAAAGAGATCTGAGACCTTTTAGTTCTGTGTCTGCTTTTAAATTTGGCCTTAGGGATCTTGTAATCCTTTTTATTGTATTATTTATATGATGATCAAGTGTTCTGGGTGTTTTCAGAAGGAGAATATTCCCTGCCCCACAGAGTTGAGTGGGCAATGTATGGATGGAAGATGGTAAATGGGGGTTAAAATAAATATGTATTTTTTTTTAACACTGCTTTTTTGAGGGTGTGTGGGAAATGGACTAGGGTTTTTAAGACCCCGGGAATTAAATGTGTTTTAAAGACTAACTTGAAAAGGGAGGGAATGAAGGTAGGATCCACATTTATAATTCAGTACTACAGTAATCTATAAAATAAGAAACACGATTAAATCAACTTGAAATAAAAAGATTGCTGTTAGCCAAGCAACCATCACTCACCATAGAAGCTAAGTGATCCTTGAACTAGGTGAATCAATCTAAGAGGCTGCCAAGGTCAATGAGTTGCCACGCTCTAGGAAATATTAACAGACGTGTTAGGAACCTGGAGATAAAATGGTCCAAAGCCTGCAGTTCCTACTCATTTGGAGTGTTGGTTGAATGAGGACTGCAGGCTTTGGGCTAGTGAATTGAAGCTGAAGTTTGGAGTAGACTTAGAGGGATGGACTGAAAGAAGCATTATAAAATAGTAATGATAGATCCTATAATAACTATTGCAAATGGCAATGCCCTTAAACTAGGGGTGCTATTGAAAATTACAGCAAACTGAGATTTTAGTACCACTTTTCACCTTAAGAAGTTGTAAGAAAATTGTTACTCTTTGAAATAAAAGGTTTGGAGTACTATTACTTTATTTTCAATCAAATTAGAAATATAGCTTGAAGGTAAAACCAGGAAGTTGATCTCTTCAGGCCCTTACCCTAGCACCTCAACAGAAATATTTTTCTTTTCACCCTTCAGCTCTTTGTGATTAATTATTAATTATTATTATTATTTATTTTAAAAGTTTAGCAGCCTCCTTTCCCTTTCAGTCTGAATTGTCCCATCACTCTTGTCCCTACTTTGGAAAATATGATTTCTATAATGAACCATTTTGCAGAGTTTCAAAATGTAAATGAAATGTTTCTACCACTGAAGTGATATGAATTTTAAAGGATTCAACATCAGAAACTGGCTTACTCAGTAGAAAGTTGAAAGTTAAGCTGCATGGAAAGTGAAGAACTCACATTTCTCACTAATTCCCCCCCGCCAAATTTTTTTTAACTGATCATTCTTAATCCATCATTCAGAAAGGAAACCCTGAAACATGAACTCCTAGTGAAACACTGTGGCAAAAAGGGATAATTGTGATCCTTTGGTGTGTAAACAGGAGAACAGTGAGTAGAAATAGGGAGGTGATTTTATCTTTGTATATGGCACTGATGAGACTGAAATTCTGTGTACAATTCTAGTGTCCACAGTTTAAAAAAGGAAGCTGGAAAATCAGATGCAGAGAATGCAAAAAAGATCCACAAAAATCATTTGAGGGTTGGAAAAAGTACTTTATTATGAGATATTTAAAGGGCTTAATATGTTTAATTTCTCAAAAAGGAGACTGAGAGATTACCTAGATACAGAGTATAATTATCCTCAAGTGGAGAAAATGCCAGCTACAAAAGGGCTTTTTAATCTACCAGAGAAAGGCATAATAAAAACCGAAGGCTGGAAGCTGAAGCCAAACAAATTCAAATTAGAAATTAGGCACAATGATAAGGGTGAGGGTGATTAACCTCTGGAGCAAACTACCAAAATGAGTGGTGGATTATCCATTATTCTTCAGATCAAGACCGGAAAATATGCTTTTAGCCAAACAAAAATTATGTTTTAGTCAAACAAAAGTTATTGCACTCAAAACAGAGTAACTGGGTGAAATTTTATGGCATGAGTGGAGGGCAGACTAGATGATCTAGTGGTCAATTTTGGCCTTAAAATCTATGAAGATATTGATGACATCTCATACTCTTTTGAAAATGAACAAGCTACTAGATCGCACACCCTGGTTCTCATGGGTGACTTTAATTTTCCTGATAACTGCTGGGAGAGCAATACAGCGGTGCATAGACAATCCAGGAAGTTTTTGGAAAGTGTAGGGGACAATTTCCTGGTGCAAGTGCTAGAGGAGCCAACTGGGGGGGAGCTTTTCTTGACCTGCTGCTCACAAAACGGGAAGAATTAGTGGGGGAAGCAAAAGTGGATGGGAATCTGGGAGGCAGTGACCATGAGTTGGTTGATTTCAGGATCCTGACACAGGGAAGAAAGGTAAGCAGCAGGATATGGACCCTGGACTTCAGGAAAGCAGACTTCGACTCCCCCAGGGAACGGATGGGTAGGATCCCCTGGGGGACTAACATGAAGGGGAAAGGAGTCCAGGAGAGCTGGCTGTATTTCAAGGAATCCCTGTTGAGGTTACAGGGACAAACCATCCCGATGTGTCGAAAGAATAGTAAATATGGCAGGCGACCAGCTTGGCTTAACGGTGAAATCCTGGCGGATCTTAAACATAAAAAAGAAGCTTACAAGAAGTGGAAGGTTGGACATATGACCAGGGAAGAGTATAAAAATATTGCTCGGGCATGTAGGAATGAAATCAGGAGGGCCAAATCGCACCTGGAGCTGCAGCTAGCAAGAGGTGTCAAGAGTAACAAGAAGGGTTTCTTCAGGTATGTTGGCAACAAGAAGAAAGCCAAGGAAAGTGTGGGCCCCTTACTGAATGAGGGAGGCAACCTAGTGATAGAGGATGTGGAAAAAGCTAATGTACTCAATGCTTTTTTTGCCTCTGTCTTCACTAACAAGGTCAGCTCCCAGACTGCTGCGCTGGGCATCACAACATGGGGAGTAGATGGCCAGCCCTCTGTGGAGAAAGAGGTGGTTAGGGACTATTTAGAAAAGCTGGACGTGCACAAGTCCATGGGGCCGGACGAGTTGCATCCGAGAGTGCTAAATGAATTGGCGGCTGTGATTGCAGAGCCATTGGCCATTATCTTTGAAAACTCGTGGCGAACGGGGGAAGTTCTGGATGACTGGAAAAAGGCTAATGTAGTGCCAATCTTTAAAAAAGGGAAGAAGGAGGATCCTGGGAACTACAGGCCAGTCAGCCTCACCTCAGTCCCCGGAAAAATCATGGAGCAGGTCCTCAAAGAATCAATCCTGAAGCACTTACATGAGAGGAAAGTGATCAGGAACAGTCAGCATGGATTCACCAAGGGAAGGTCATGCCTGACTAATCTAATCACCTTCTATGATGAGATTACTGGTTCTGTGGATGAACGGAAAGAAGTGGATGTATTGTTTCTTGACTTTAGCAAAGCTTTTGACACGGTCTCCCACAGTATTCTTGTCAGCAAGTTAAAGAAGTATGGGCTAGATGAATGCACTATAAGGTGGGTAGAAAGTTGACTAGATTGTCGGGCTCAACGGGTAGTGATCAATGGCTCCATGTCTTGTTGGCAGCCGGTGTCAAGTGGAGTGCCCCAGGGGTCGGTCCTGGGGCCGGTTTTGTTCAATATCTTCATAAATGATCTGGAGGATGGTGTGGATTGCACTCTCAGCAAATTTGCGGATGATACTAAACTGGGAGGAGTGGTAGATACGCTGGAGGGCAGGGATAGGATACAGAGGGACCTAGACAAATTGGAGGATTGGGCCAAAAGACATCTGATGAGGTTCAATAGGGATAAGTGCAAGGTCCTGCACGTAGGACGGAAGAACCCAATGCGCAGCTACAGACTAGGGACTGAATGGCTAGGCAGCAGTTCTGCGGAAAAGGACCTAGGGGTGACAGTGGACGAGAAGCTGGATATGAGTCAGCAGTGTGCCCTTGTTGCCAAGAAGGCCAATGGCATTTTGGGCTGTATAAGTAGGGGCATAGCGAGCAGATCAAGGGACGTGATCGTTCCCCTCTATTCGACATTGGTGAGGCTTCATCCTGAGTACTGTGTCCAGTTTTGGGCCCCACACTACAAGAAGGATGTGGATAAATTGGAGAGAGTCCAGCGAAGGGCAACAAAAATGATTAGGGGTCTGGAACACATGACTTATGAGGAGAGGCTGAGGGAACTGGGATTGTTTAGTCTGCAGAAGAGAAGAATGAGGGGGGATTTGATAGCTGCTTTCAACTACCTGAGAGGTGGTTCCAGAGAGGATGGTTCTAGACTATTCTCACTGGTAGAAGAGGACAGGACAAGGAGCAATGGTCTCAAGTTGCAGTGGGGGAGGTTTAGGTTGGATATTGGGAAAAACTTTTTCACTAGGAGGGTGGTGAAACACTGGAATGCATTACCTAGGGAGGTGGTAGAATCTCCTTCCTTAGAAGTTTTTAAGGTCAGGCTTGACAAAGCCCTGGCTGGGATGATTTAATTGGGGATTGGTCCTGCTTTGAGCAGGGGGTTGGACTAGATGACCTCCTGAGGTCCCTTCCAACCCTGATATTCTATGATTCTAAGATAATGCAGCACAATTAATACAGTATATTGTCAGTTAGAATACTGACTTTTAAGACTGATGGCATATTACACACTCGGATCAGTTGGAAAACAAGAATTCCATTTCTCAAAAAATGTTGAGGTTTCAAAATTTGTTTTATTCCACATGGACCTTGATTCTTCTGTGAAAAAAAAACGTGAGTGGGAGAGACTGGGGGCCCAGAATAGCCAGGTAAGGCATTCACCTGATATGTGGTCACTGCAGCCGTAAGTTCTTACTCTGCCTGATTCAGATCAGGGACCTGAACCTGCGTTGACCTCCTCCCAGTTGGGTATTTGAACCACTGAACTATTGCATCAGTTACTTTTGCAATCATTGGAGCTGTTCCACTTTATGTAAATAATTAAATATTCATTACACCAGAGAGAGAGAGAGACTTACTCAATCCCAGTGGTTAGGGCACTCATCAGGTGTGACAGTTTGAATTCCAGTTTGAGATTATGAACTTTCTGTATATATCTTTATCAAAGTGCAATCTGCAATTTTATTTTAAGGCTGGTTTGTCTTCTCTGCTGTCTTTTTACCTCCATTTTGGGATGAAATTCTGGGGGGTGCTTACACAGGGATAACAACGTACGGCCATTAAAGCTTGATAGACTTGTATTCAAATGGAAGCCCTCTTGGAGAAAGAAGGTGTCCAGACCAAGAAAACCAGTCCATTCAGGTTGGCTGGTAACTAAGCAATGGATCACCTGGTGAGGACTTTGAACACCTGGCAAGGCTGAGCAGAAGGTCACATGACACAGGGGACTGCAGCTTTATAAAACAAGGACATCCTTGACAGCCATTTTAAAGAGAGAGGGAGAACAGACCAGGAGTGGGAGGAGTAGCTATCAAAGCTGTGCAGCAGGAGAAATGGGAGGATCCTAGACATTCTACAGGACTCAGACCTAAATTAAAAGATCAATTTAGAATGGTGAGAAAATGGAGGCAGGCAGGGTGAGTAAGTCTGTTGTTGTTTTATGTGGATCTCTCTTATGCAATCTAAAGCACAGAGTAATAGTATTGGAACCCATGTGCAAAGTCTTTGTGTTATGTGCATTAACTATCCTGTGTCCTGGGAGAGGTAAATAGATCCAGAGTAATCCTGAGCACTCAGAAAGTTGGAGCTCTGGCACAGTGTGACACGAAGCACCCTTGTATTCACACCCTGCAAACAATTGTAATAATCTTTGTACAAAATATGTCTTGTGAGGTGTGATTTGAAAACTAATAATGAACTGATCATTAATACTCTTGCATGATGTGTGTACAGAGTACATATTAAGAGTTATGACTATATACTGAAATTATAATTCAAGTGTTTGTAAACCAGGTATGCCAGGGACAGTTGGTAAACAGGTGTGCACTAGACAAAGGAATGTGTTTTCCCCACCTGGGAGTAACTTCCAATATTCTTTGAAAGCCAAGGAGAATGTATTTGCATATTGTATAAACACATCTATGGAGCTAATAAGGGGTAGAGGCAAACCTCACACAAACAAGTGGGAGAGACGACAGCATGGCATCTACACCTGATAGGAAAGGGAAGCTTGGTCTAGGTTTTACTTTTCAAAGACTATGTTACAAAGTCTTTGGCCTATACAAATGGGGTCTGAAGCTCAAGTGATAAGCAACTGAATCAGCTGGACCATGAAGTCCAATTTCCATGAAGGCAAAACAGATAAGAGTCTGTGCTTGGGAAACATGCCAGAGAGGCCAAAAAAGAGACAGTGTTGCAGCCTACTCAGACCAAGGGAAGGTTGAAAGCACACTGGCCCAGTGTGTGGGACCCTCACATTTGCCTAGTGATTCCCGGAAGGGGAGGGTTGAGACCGCTGGGGTGTGGGAGAGTACACTTACCTTACCTGTTAGATGTTCTGGATTGTCTCTCTAGTTTTGAGCAGAAGTTCTATCCTGAACCTGAGAAACTTTCCTGATGCAGTTTTGGTCAAAACCAATACGTTTCCAAGGAGAGTTTCAGTTTAGGCAAATCAGCATTTTCTGACAACAAATGTTTTGTGGAAAAATTACCATCCAGCTCTACTGTGCTCCATTTATGAAATACAATCAGCCTATCACACCACACAACATAGTGGTGACAACAAGCATTACTAATTTAATAAGAAGTTAGTTTCCAGGAGATAATATTAGTGTCTTTATCTATTAGTATCATTCCCTCATCCAGTTGAAATAATGGATAGCAGCTGAAATGTAGGATCTTGTCATAGGTATTAATGCCACTTCTGTATAAATTTACCATACACAACAGAATGCTATAAGGCTGTATCTCTATCAATGATTTTTGGTGATAATATACATCACCAAAGCTATCATATTTAGTTTGCATATGATGTGAGAATCCTGTGACAAAAATAGCTTTATAATATGCAATTTGGGTATATTTTATTATTTATAATGTGTAAGAACCAACATCTAGTAAACCTACACATATGACTCAATTGTGAAAAGATAGCTATGATATTTTAGCTGACAAAGTACATTTGCATGTGAAAACATTATGCAATGACCTATAAGTGAAAAGGCTAGGCTTGCATAGGTAAATCATTGGTTGTGTGTGCAATGGACAAGCATTCACTTTTTGCTGTCACACCTGTTGCATACTAGTTTGAAAATATATCAAACAGTTTACGACACTTATCTAGAGATGGTCAAACTAGTTTGGAAAAATATTTCAGCCATTTTTCTTCCTAGCTTAGCCAAACCAAAATTGTTAAAGGATCAGATCAGATAATCCATATATTGTTCATTATTACATGAATGAAATGTCAAAGGATGATTCAGGAAGCTGATGAGTTCATGGACAGGACATACATTCTCTAAAAATGCCTCAGTAAACTAAAGCAAGACCCACTTCATTGACCTAAACTTCCGTGAATAACCTCATCAAAATAACTTTAAAAAAAAAAGAGTCTCCCCATAGAATAGGAGAAGAGGAGAAAGATCACTTTAATCAATATGTGCTGATATGGTGTGCCGGGTTTGAAATAGGAACATACAGATTACATCTGCTACAAAAGTCAAATGTTCACGTTTCTTTAAATATTCTTCTAGTAGCAATAATGGCCGTGATGTAGGGCATAGTTAGGGATTAATGAGCAATTGGTTGTAACTCTTTCCATCCATTCTCTGCTTTCTGGGAAATACCGTTGCCATAATATTCCTTAATTAATGGTCTGGTCTTGTCTACCTAATCTATTGTCCCCTGCCTCTTCATATTCAAAGTTCCTTCTCTAGCTCCCTGCCTTTAATGAAACCCTTATAAAATTATTGTTCTGAATCACTATTGCTCTGGCTGCCTTGAACTTACAATATCACCAAAGTACATACAATTAATTTGCAGAGCACCTTAATGTAACAGTGCAAAGCCTGTGACTATAGTACTAGCACAAGGCAGAAGCATCTTCTGAGACTACCAAACAAATGCCAGTTGACAGTGATGGGTTCTTGTCTGATAGTGTCATTTTTGGTTGCCTTTGACTGTAGACTTATTTATTCTGATGACCTGTAGCTGAAAGACACCATTTTCCTGAACCGTCCAGTCTTGCCCACATCTTTAAATTATAAGATTACATGTGGTTGTATGTTCTTTTTCTGCATTGTTGTTTCTTTAAACTTTAATACCCACAGTGTTTGAAATTGTTTGTGCCTTAAAGTCTATTCAAAATTGTATTCAGGATATTGCAGCTTTTTCGATGAACTCTTTTATCTTAGCGATTTGTAGACAAACATTTAACAGCATTAAGAAGGCTTTGAGGAAGCATAAGGGGATGGCAGAAGAACTAGGTGAAGGGGACTTTTTAGTTTGTATCTTTAATGACAAATTCATTAAATATAATGTGGTTTTAAGGGAATAACTTTTGTTTGAAAAAGTGGGATGTTAAGACAAAGAATAAATGGGGCAGAAGAAGGGATAGAGAGAAGTTCACTCATAAAATCATTGAGAATTAAATTTAAATATTTCTATAATTGCTGGTGCACTTTACTCTAAAGAGTATTGTGGTGTGCTAAAATGAAGAGAGCAGCTGAAATGAGTACAATTTTTTTTAAAATTAGACTCAAAATTACAAGTATTATAAACCAGTTGGAAAACATAAGATATAGCACAAAAGTCCTTTTGAAGAATATAAATAGCTTTAAAGACTATGAGGCAAATTCTTTGCTGTGTCCAGCTTCTGCCAGCTCTATGCCCGTTGGGGACTCTCTCAGCCAGATTTAGGGCTGCTTTGCCTAAGTCGTTTGTTGCTGGCACCCAGTGCCCAGAGGCAAAACAACAGCAGGGGTTCGTTACCCAGTGTGTTTCACTCAATAATCACAATGGGGTGGAGAAGCAGAAAAGTTTATTTGCAGCTGCAAACAAGGTACAGGGAGAATAGAATCTCAAATCCTGCACATCAGAGCAGGTCATTACACACACTTTTATATTCCTTAATGCTACTGCACTACACATTCGCCAATCAAAACTTTACACAAATACTCTACCTTCCTTATATGGGTTACAACAATGTTTATTTCCTGCAACCTCTAACAAGCATTCCTAGCAACTTAAACAACCAGCACATTCTGTCTGGCCTTGTCTCTCCTATTATCTTTAACTTGGCGTCAGCAAACCTTACACTATGTGGCATTATCTACAACTGCAACATTGTTTTAAGAGCAAAAAAGCTTACTCAAACCAGCCAGGCCTGAATTCTATTAAGGGGGGTTGAGAAGAAGCCCTTAGGCATTCAGCAGGGAGGCCTCCTCGACCCTTATGGCCTTCCATCCCCTCAACTTAACTAGTGGCCATGCCCTGGGGTCTCCAACAATTTAATACAAAGTGCCCTTAATAGGCAGAATCTGGGCCCAAAATAATAATAGTAATGAACCAGGCACTGGATAGCTCAGGGTGTTGCTAATAAGTAATGGAAACTTCAAGCTCCAATGCACAGCTTCAAATTTAACTTAACTCAATAGTAACGAAGAGTCATTACTATTTGATGGCTGTTTGGTAGCCTGCATGCATATGAGTTGGTTGTCTCTGGTTGTTCCTATATATTTTAGAAATTTCCATAGTCCCCATCATGCTAATGTGTAAGGCCCAGATTCTCAAAAGAATTTAAGTGCCTAAATACTGGGCCTAAGTGCTGAATACCATAAAATAGCCCTGGCAAGGTGTTTTCCACAGCAGTCTTGATAGTGGGTTCAGTGCTTCAGATTAAGGAAGGACCTTTTACAGATTCTAGGAAGTACTGCTTGTCTTTGTGTGAGTGTTAAAGGAAAGGTTCTATTTTTTCCTAAAGGCCAGACATCCTTTCCCCCAAAGTTGTTTCCTATTCCTTCTGCCCAGGTTGCCAAAAAAAAAAAAAAAAAAGAAAAAAAATCCATTGCCTTTGTGACTTATTGGCCTGCTGATTGGTAGTAGTATCAGAAGAGAGACCAAGAAGTGAATAGACGCAGAGATTGAACTAACATTTTATTCCTAGTGGGAAAACATATTAGTCTAGCAATATGGAAGAAATTTGTACTATTACTGTTCTTGGTGTAAACAGATGACTTCAGTCTTCAGGGCTGTCAATATTGTACTGGTCCAGCAAAGTTCAGGTTGCTCTGGACAATAAGGTATTAGAAATTTCTCTGAGAAGATGTTTGTGGTGAGCTCCCTGTTGTCAAGCAATTCTGGATTTAAGTGCCCTCTATATGTCAGAGTTGGGAAATTTTAACCTCTTAGTGTCCCTTCTCTTTTTCTAGTACTACCACTTATTGTTGGGCAGGAAGTACTGTGAGAACCACCTGTTGTAATAATTAGCATTAGCAATTTGGGCATCCAGTTCTGTTTCCTTTACTCATGTGTGTAACCAAATTCTTGCTAGTGAGGCTACTACTCCCAAATGTAAAGTCAAAGCACATTATAACTAATTAATCCTCACAATAATCCTGTCAGGTAGGTAACCAATATCATCCCAATTTTACAAATTAGGAATTAGAAGCATGAAGGTTACATGTAATTTGCTCAAGACTACGAAGTGAGCCAGTATCAGAGCCAGGATAAAAACCTGGATAAAATTCCTTTTTTCCAGTCCAATGCTGAGACCATAAAATCTCACCACTTTTCCGGTACTTGTTCTGGTCTCAGCAGAAAATTGAAAGATAAGCTTAGGCTATGAAAATGAATAAATAATACATTTTTTAAAAACAAGCATTTCAAGGGATTTTTTTGGTGGGGAGAGGGGGAGCAGAAATTCAGTCCTTATTTTATTTGAACTTATTTGCCCATCCTTAATTGTTAATGGCAGAAGATAAGGGGGAAAACACCAAGTAAATTTAAGCCAAAATGTTGTGCAGTGTGCATACGATGACTTTCATTCCTAAAGAATCTTATGGTAAGTTGTCATAAAAATAAAGGGAAGGGTAACCACCTTTCTGTATACAGTGCTATAAAATCCCTCCCGGCCAGAGGCAAAACCCTTTCACCTGTAAAGGGTTAAGAAGCTAAAATAACCGTGCTGGCACCTGACCAAAATGACCAATGAGGAGACGAGATACTTTCAAAGCAAGAGGGGGGGGGGAAACAAAGGGTCTGTCTGTCTGTGTGATGCTTTTGCTGGGAACAGATCAGGAAAGCAGTTTCAGAAACTCTGTTAAGTTAGTAAGTAATCTAGCTAGAAATGCGTTAGATTTCCTTTTGTTTAATGGCTGGTAAAATACGCTGTGCTGAATGGAATGTATATCCCTGTTTTTGTGTCTTTTTATAACTTAAGGTTTTGCCTAGAGGGATTCTCTATGTTTTGAATCTGATTACCCTGTAAGGTATTTACCATCCTGATTTTACAGAAGTGATTCTTTTATCTTTTCTTTAATTAAAGTTCTTCTTTTAAGAACCTGATTGATTTTTCATGGTTCTTAAGATCCAAGGGTTTGGGTCTGTGTTCACCTGTACAAATTGGTGAGGATTTTTATCAAGCCTTCACCAGGAAAGGGGGTGTAGGGCTTGGGGGGATATTTTGGGAGAAGACGTTTCCAAGTGGGCTCTTTCCCTGTTCTTTGTTTAACACGCTTGGTGGTGGCAGCATAGGGTTCAAGGACAAGGCAAAGTTTGTACCTTGGGGAAGTTTTTAACTGATGCTGGTAAGAATAAGCTTAGGGGGTGTTTCATGCAGGTCCCCACATCTGTAGCCTAGAGTTCAGAGTGGGGAAGGAACCTTGACATAAGTCTTTGAAGCTGAACAGGGCTGAGGTTTTTAGGAGCAATGATGGGGAAAAATAATGTGTTTATCATTGTGAAAAGGGCAAAAGTCACTGTAATATAGCTTTAAACTGTCTAAAGTCACAGGCATTACAGTTTATCTGTGAAAAAAGACCCAGTAAATATTTTAAAAACACAAACCCTCTTTATGCTGGGGGAGAATTAATATGGGCCTCTAACTGGTTTCTGTTGATAAAAGGAATTTCAGACACAAGTAAAAAACACAAATGTCACAGTCAGCTGAAACTCTACTTTCATATTAAAGAACCCACCTTTTTGCGGGAGATGCTTGGTTAAACCAGTTGTATAATCAAAAGAAGTTCAAACCGTCAGTGCTCTCCACATTTCATCAAAATCTGAAACACTTCTGCTGTGTGAAAGACTTCTGCTGTGAATAGAAATATCTTGGCATCATTCTTATAAACTGATATAAGTTAAGATTCTATAAAGTTGTTTGCAAAAATACATACATTTAAAAACTAGTTACAGCATGCCAACAAAACGTAATGGAATTCCTTGTATTATCTTAGAAGATAAAAGAACTAGGCACTGTTCATTTTATTTCTAGAAACAGAAAGAGTAAGTTATGTTGAATCTTTAATGTTTCTGGAACATAAGCCAAGAAAGAATAAATATGTAATTTAAAATTGCCCTAAAGAAAATAGTACTTTAGAACAAATAAAATATACTTTGAACTGATTAAAGGTCCATAAGTAAGCATATTCATGATTGATTTGACATGACTGAAATTGGGTCAGGCCCTTAGAAAGCTTTAAAGGCCATGTCATACCAGGGTTCCTAAAGTTAGGCTTCTAAATCCACATTTAGGCTCCTAAGTACAAATGGTTTGATTTTTCACAGATACAGAGTTCCTGTGACTCCTACTGACCTGCAGGGTATGTCCAGCTGCCTATTACTTAGAAGGGGACATTCTGGCAGCTGGGAATCACTGGGACTCAAGGATATTCTGGTTAGCGGGGCCCAAAGTTGGTGTAAGAGCCACCCAAGGATTCCCTGATGCTGCCCTGCAATGGGGTTTGTCAGGGTTCCCTCCACACTCTGAACTCAAGGGCACAGATGTGGGGACCCGCATGAAAGACCCCCTAAGCTTATTTCTACCAGCTTAAGGTAAAAATTCCCCAAGGCACAAACTCTTTGCCCTTGGAGGGTATGCTGCCACCATCAAGTGATTAAACAAAGAATCAAAGAAAGACCACTTGGAGTTCCTATTCCCCCACAAGACCCCCCCAAGCCCTTACACCCCCTTTCCTGGGCAGGCTTGAGAATAATATCCTAACCAATTGGTTACAAAGTGATCACAGACCCAAACCCCTGGGTCTTAGGACAATAGAGAAATCAGTCAGGCTCTTAAAAGAAACAGAACTTTATTAGAAAGAAAAAAGGTAAAAGAAGCATCTATGTAAAATTAGAAGGGAAACTAATCTCACAGGGCAATCAGATTTAAAACACAGAGGATTTCCCTCTGGGCAAAAACTTTAAAGTTACAAAAAGAAAACCAGGAATACACCTTCCTCTCAGCACAGAGAAAACCACAAGCCAAAACAAAAGTAAACTAACGCATTTCCTTGCTAGTACTTACTAATTCTAATGGAGTTGGATTGCTTGCTTTTTTGATCTCGCTCTGGCAAGCACACAGAACAGACAGACAAAAGCCTTCTCCCCCTCTGCACACCCCCCCCGCACAGATTTGAAAGTGTCTTGTTCCCTTATTGGTCCTTTTGTTCGGGTGCCAGCCAGCTTCTTAACTCTTTACAGGTAAAAAGATATTGTGCCTCGGGCCAGGAGGGATTTTATAGTACTGTATACAGGAAGGTTGTTACCCTTCCCTTTATATTTATGACAGGGTTCAAACCAGCCCCTAGAGCAACCTAGTTAGAGACTGACACAAGCCACCTTCCCATAGTCCTTTTTCAAAAGTGGGTTGATTCCTGTGTACCTAAATAAATGGCCTAATTGTCAGAAGCATTGAGCATCCAGCAGGTCCTGACTTCATTTGAAAACAACAAACTGCTTACAAATGGTCTTTTATGCTTTTACACTATTTGACTTGCTGCATTACTGGTTGTCATCTCAGCAGGATGCACATTTTCCTAACCATAACCACTCAGAGGTGCTCAAATACTGCAATATTGAGTGTAGTATAAGTACCTATCTAGCTAGATAATGTACTTCCAATTTTCACTACTGTCCTTTGGTGATTTTAGTTCCCTTTCACCAGGTGCTTCATTTGCCAAACAATCCAGAAATATATTCTATCTATGGCAGTAGTTTTGACTGTAACATGACCTAATAGTCACTCATATAATAAAACCAGTCTGAATCTTAATATTTTAAAGATTCCTGCTCAGGATATGGCTTTCCAAATACTTATTTCTGTAAAGCTTAAATGTGTCATCTACTGTTCTTTTGTCCTGCAAATTTACTGCCTCTTTAGTTTGTGCATATCCCCACTGATCACTCCTACATGCATCTGTTTTACTGAAACAAAATGATAAAAAATAAAACTAACTTATTCATCTATTTTCCCTTCCTTCCTTCCTTCCCTCTCCATTGGTAACTCTAACCAATACATTCAGATACACACTTTATGGCTTATTGTTACAAGGACTGGGATGCAAATCTGATTGTTATATACAACACTGCATGGTGTATACATGTCTTGGAATTATGATGCTGAGGGAGTCTACAAAATAAAGGATTTATGGAATGTTAGAGTCCTAATTAAGTTCAGGGGCCATGTGAAGTTTCCCTCTTCAAAAATGTATCCAAGTACAAATTTTTCTCCCCTGATCCTGAAGAGTAGTTTCACCTCTGACTTTTCATTAAATGTCAAATCCTCTGTCACACAAAGAGGCATATTAAAGTAATAGTCTTTCTCGGTAGAAATAAATACTTCAGCCATGGTAGGATAAATTTGGGTACAGGAAAAACTCTGCAGTGCAATAAACTGAAGTTAGGGGACCGGAGGTTCAGGTAACTGGGAAAAAGAAAATCATAGGATTCAAAGTCTCAGGTCACTGCATACTAAGAATGCCTTTCAGTTCTAGAATTTCGGGAGAGACCTGGAGTGTCCCTGTTTATTTTTAAATTGAATAGTTAAAAAAAATCTTTGTGCCAACGATGGGGCTAAAAATAGATAATAAAAACATTGTGTAAAAACTAAGCAACCAGCCAAACAAAAAACCTTTGGTATTGATTTGGAATATGAGGAGAGGCTGAAGTCCAGGGGAGAGACCAGAGACAACTGTTTAAAATAAGTCTCCTGCCCCCATCACATATACAAATGCAAAACAATTGAATAGAAATAAGCCATTTAAAGCTAATAACATTAAACAGACCGGACAAACTAAACCCACTTACAAATAGCCGGAGAGAGTTCCATATAGCTTCTGAATGGCTACTGAAAAATATGTACCAATACTTGCTCTCTCCTGGGAGGGTATTCAATTTATCTGCAAATCGTCTATCTGTCTCCTGGGTGACTGTTTATCTTGTATCTTTGTGTCTCTTTTATCTCCAAAAGATTTCTCTCCTGGTTGGCTATTTGTTTCCTATATTGTTCCTTTCCTTGAAGATTGTTTATCTCCAAATATTCTCACTCTTGGATGGCATGTACATGATTTTTGTTTGTCAACAGACGTGACCACATTTTCTTATCTGCTACTAATGTTTCTGTGTAGGAAGATAAAGGAAAAACCTTTATGAAACCATGAAAGCTCTTGACATGGATAAATACTGATGGAGCATGGCATATGTCTCTATTTGTGTTTTCATTGTATATGATCATATTTGCATTTCTACTCTAACTTTCCATTTTTTCTTAATATGTGTACAGTTCCATTTCTGTTTAACAAATTTTAATTTTCCCAGAACATTTTTATGTTGAGACCAGAACTCTCTAGTTCTCCCAACAACTGAAGAAATGGCAAAATGTCACCTTTAGAGTATCAGACTCCAGCCATTTGACCAGATCTGTGGCATTTTGATCTGTTTCTTCCCCTTGACCCTAGCAGTCTAATTCTCTTTCCTTTCATCATAACTGCAGAGATTGTCTCCGAGCTCTGCCCTCTCTTTGAAGCCTTGTGGGATTTTTTTGGTAATGATGAGAAGTCGACTAACCTATCTATCTTAACAGGAGTACTTGTGGCACCTTAGAGACTAACCAATTTATTTGAACATAAGCTTTCGTGGGCTACAGCCCACTTCATCGGATGCATGCAGTGGAAAATATAGTAGGAAGATTTTATATACACAGAGAACATGAAACAATGGGTGTTACCATAGACACTATAATGAGAGTGATCAGTTAAGGTGAGCTATTACCAGCAGGAGAGAAAAAAAAAATTGATCACTCTCATTAGTGTCTATGTTAACACCCATTGTTTCATGTTCTGTGTATATAAAATCTCCCTACTATATTTTCCACAGTATGCATCCGATGAAGTGAGCTGTAGCCCACGAAAGCTTATGCTCAAATAAATTGGTTAGTCTCTAAGGTGCCACAAGTACTCCTTTTCTTTTTGCGGATACAGACAAACACGGCTGCTACTCTGAAATCTATCTATTTTAGGTATTCCTATAGGGCCAGATTCTGCCACCTTTGCTCGCATTGGGTAGTACCTTTCTCTGAGCGTACTTTCACTAAAGCAAGTGGGAGTACTAGCAAAGAGCTGTACTGTAACCCTGCAATCCTGCCTGGCTATGGCACAGCACATAGCTGTGCTGCTCCAGGAGCAGCGCAGTGCTTGTCTTGTGACTCTGGGGGCATGTCTACACTAGATTTTAACTCAAGTGTTTTGGCAATCTTGACACAAGTTAAAAACTCTAGAGTACACATACCATCAGAGTCACAACCTGTGCCTGTGTCTCCCTCTGAAGTCGCTCCACTGTGTGAACTGGTGTGCTGAAGGGGCCAGAGCGAAGGATCTACCCACACTCTGCCCACTTGCCTGGGAATGGGAGTAGAGGCCTTGCAGGGGCCCCCCACCCAGAAGAGTCCAGTGATAATGGTAGCCTGCACAAGGGTATAACATGGCTTTTTATTTCCTCATACTCTCCACACGAATACACAGCAGGACTTATGACTGAACCCAGGGTAACGTACTACTCTGCATGAACAAGGGTGCCAGAATCTGGCCCATAGTATTTATCACCATAGTATCTAAGGCCAATATACTGTATCAAGGTGGCTCCAGGGACTTAGTTTTGGGCATTTCTGTGATGTCCCAGGCATATTCTGATACTAACAGTGAAGGCTGGATTTTGCAAGATGCTAGGCGCTCTCAGCTCCCATTGAAGTGAATGGGAATTGAGAGCGCTCAGTGTCACAACCTGGCCCCTGTCCTCCTCTTAGGACAGACACCAGACTGCCATGATTGGATCCAACCTTTGAATCTCAGGGGCTTCAAAGCCCCCCGCCCCCATGTTTGAGCAGTAACTGGTCAATGTTCCTAGCTCTGTCACTCAGAGCTAGGAACATTCCATTCTCCCAGGTGCAGACCAAATGTCTTAACACCCTAGTTGGGCGGTGGGACTCTGTAGTCCATCTGCCTTAAATCCTGGAACCAGTGTTACTGCCCTCCCAAGCTCCAGTTGCTTAGACAAGTTCCCTCACAGTATCCCTGGCTGTAGGAGCTCTGGTATCTCCATTAAGCTGTGCAGGGAACACGTATCAGTAATGCAAGGAAACACAGGTGAAACAAAGGAACTTCTTAAACACACTCACTTTTAAGCAGCATTACAGTTACAGATCGTAGGAAAACAAAACAAAAGTCCTGAATGCAATCCCTCTCAGCATGACCTCACACCACCCTGTGAATTTTGGGTTTGGTCTGAATTCTTATGCCAGGTAGCTCTTTCTGCCTATTTGGCCTGGTCCTATACATGTGTCAATATAATCACTTCACAGAGAACACTCTCCTTTTAAAACATGGTGGTCCCACTTGGAATTTCCCAGAATCCCTTGCTGGCTTCTGGGTAGGGAGCAATTCAGAGTCCATGGCCCTGCTGGTAGCAAACCAGCTGTTCCACAAGGTTCGAACCAGTGACTATTGATGGCCTTTGATTGCCCTGTCACAGCTTCCCACTCATAATCTTTCCACTAGGTGTCAAGTGCCTGCTACAAAAAGGATGCTGTAAGCCACACTGAATGTTATTCAGAATGTAGTTTGAAATACAACATGGAGTTCACAAAACAAGTGTAATTCATAACCGGGCAGTGACATAGCCCCCTGCTCCCCATCTGTCACGCTCAGCACCTTGAATTCTGGGAGACAACAACGATATCATATACTTGTTCCTGCCCATTCACGTTAGCACTGCCCCAGGGACTGCATTAACAATAGCACCACAGCTGGGGCTGCCGTGGTTCTGAACCCACTTGGCAGAGGCCCCTCCTCTCCCAGATAGGGAGGTGCAGTGGCATTCGAGCCCCTCAAGGAAAGGCAGCTACGGTGGAAGCAAAGGGGGCCCCAATACTTATCCCAGCTGCTGGGAGGTATCTGTTTGAGCAGGTGGGCCAGACCCAATTCTCTCCTCTCCTCCTCCTCCAATACACAGTCATTGCTTGAGGTAATGTTGTCAGACCCCCAGAGCAGTGGATCTACATAGGGGAGCCACACCTCTCTGAGCCATTGCTTCAGGCTCTCTGCAGTCTTCAGCAGGCATTACTGAATTCCTTCAGAGGAAGGATGGTCCAGTGCTTAGCGCGCTGTTCTAGGACTTAGGTTCAGTTCCCCCTGGTCTTCCACAGATTTTCTGTGTGATCTTGGGCTATTCACTTAGTCTGTTTGTGCTTCGGTTTCCCATGTATAAAATGGAGATAATATTCTATCTCACAGGGGTTTTGCAAGGATAAATATGTTAAAGATTGTGAAGAGCTCAAATTGTATGAGCATGGGGGACTTACACCTTAGGTAAATAGCTAACTGCATTAGTTACTCTCTAGTCACATTTAAAGGTTTTTTTTGTGCAACCAGGAAGGCAAGGAACTTCCTTTTTAAAAAAAAAAAAAATCAAAGCTTAGAGCCTGATGTGATTACAAGATTCCAGGATTTTTTTATTTTATTTTATTTTTTACAAGAGGGCTTTATTTCTGTTTTTAGAGAGACTTCTTTTTATTAGTGTGTTTTGGGGGGAAAAGTACACACTAAGAAAATTAAACAGAGAAAATTGTGCTGTTGATAACGTCAAAAGTAAACTAATACCTGAAATATGCACACCCAAAAAGGACTCTGCTTAAGTCAATCACATTTTTCATAATATTTAAGAAAAAAAAAAGAGAAGTTAAGCAGCAAAGGAAAGCAACAGAGAGCTGACAGCATTTCTCAAAGTAAAAATGGTGTTTCCTTAAATAATTATTTAAAAATGTAATATTTTTGAAATCCTGAATTAGCTATTGCACTGAAGGGTCTGATTCAGATCCCAGTGAAGCCATTAATATATTTCCATTAACTTCCATTGGAGCTACATCAGCCCGAGACTTGGGCAGGAGCAGCCCTGTCATACTGTATGGGTGATTAGAGGTAAGAGGAGAGGCATGTTTCCAAGGCTGTGAGCATCTAAAGCCATAGTGCAGTGACAGTGTGATTCTGGCCATAAACTTTTTTATTTTTTAATTTTAGATATCTGGCTGTGGGACTCAAAAACATCGTTGGGTATGATTTGGTCTTTGTTTAGTATCCCACACAACACAGTATCTTGGTAGTGGATTGTTTTCCTGTGCTGACAGCATGAGCTGTTCTATTAATAACCTGTGCTCACACAGCCACCGGCTAACCAAGAAAATAAGTGATGTGATGGCACAGTACAAACAAGAGCTTTTAATCACACCAACAGTGTTGTCTGGAGGGAATGAGAGGAGGCCAGTGCTAGATGTACACAGGAGGTGGAGAGGGGCTGGAGCAAGCCCACTGAGAGTTTTATAATCATGAAGTTCATTGTGCACTGCATTCCGAAATTAATGAGGAACAGTGGAATTGTCTGACAATGGGGGAGATATGTGTTTGTGTTCAGAGACTATGGGAGTTATTCTGAACCCAGACATACTGAGATGTTCATTGTTTTCTCCCACTAACAGTTCTCATAATTCAAACGCTTCATCATAAAGGATGATCAAGTTGTTCTCTTTCTCTGCTTTGTCTGCTATCTCTTTCAGCTTCCAGATTGTACCTCAGCTAATAGGACTCATAGTCTCATCCCCTCCTCCCTGCTCAAACACAATATACACCCCTATCTTCCAGTTCTCTTCTCCCTCAGCTCCATCCCCTTCTCTATATTATGGCGGTCTTTTCTGCTCCATACTCCTGCAGCTACCCCCTGTCCTACTGAATATTTTTAATACCCTCTTAGAAGTAAGGACTGAAGGACCAGGCCCTTCTTTCCACCTCCCCCTATATTTCCTACCATGTACCGTCCTCATTCCATTTCACATTGTGATATGCTCTTTTGAATGTCACTTGTGGCATCTTTTGCTGCCTCTTTTCTTTGTGCCTCTAGTTTTAGCCCTCTTGCTATAATTTAATTGGCAGCCTGGCTTGGGGAAATTTCATTCAAACTTACTACCCAAAAAACAGCTTTAAAAGGACAAATATCAAAATATCATTCTCACTAATCCCACTCCTCTCTAAGGCCCTGTTTTTTTTTTTTCAAGTTGCTTTGACCAGGCAGACCCTGCTCCCAGGCAGAGTCCTACTGGCTTATGTGAAGCTCTGCATGGGTTGCAGCCATATGGATCCTTCTTGCAGGATGGAGACTTAAAGTTGTGAATCTTCTGTTTATGCCTTCTGTGCTATTTCAAAAGTCACATAGGATTTTTAACATAAAACTATCAGAAGGCATAATAAGAACCGAATTTTTCATTGCAGCTGGGATTTCTGCCTGATTGCAAAGCTCTGTTTCATAACAGCATATCACAATAGTTTTATAGAAGGGAGAGCTTCATGGGTAATATCCACCAGGGAGAACAACTAAAAATATCCTTGGAACAAGCAACTTCAGATTTACTTCTGTGATTCAAATTGCCCTGCATAGCAAACAATCAGATCCAAGATGTTCAGAAATCAGGGTAATTATTTGGTTTTTTTAAAAGAAGAAAGCAAAGAGAGGCTATCCAGACACGTACAAAGATGTCATGAATTTTCAGAAGGCTTAGTTAACTCATGAGTCAAACAGCTTTATCAATAGAAATAAAAATGTGCCTATTTGGAGTTGGGGCGGGGGGAAGGGGGGAAGTATTCTAGTCCCATTGGCTTTAAAAATGATAAATCTTTGACACAAAAAGGGCTTTTTTAAATTAAATTTTCTTTACATCCAAGGGCTTTTTTGATTTATATTATCTAGCCCCGAGCAAGGGTCTTAATTAGTTTTGATTTATTTCCTTCATTCCTGAGAAAGGTCCCTCAGTTTTTCTTTATTATTATTATTTCAGGTTTTTTTTCTTCTCTAGGCGTATCCATATTTCTTAGCTTTTATTTATACTATTAACTTTTCATGTTTTCTTCCCCTCTGGGGTGAAATATGTGGGTTAAATCCTTCAGGTTTTGCTTAAGCAGAACTCCCCATGGATTTCATTGAGAGTTTTGCCCACATAAGGAATGCAGGATTTGGTGCTTTTGTTTTTCTTCTTAATTCCAGTTAATTTCTTTTCTTTCCTTAAGTGTTTTTATGTACTTTACTGTTATTGATGTGTGCTGGCTCCAGTACTAAATATAAATTGTTCTCTATGATTGATACAGTTCTGTTTATTCTCTGAATTGCTATTTTATGTAATATATATTATACAAGCATACTGTATTTTTCTTAGCAATAATAAGTCTTTATCTTCATTTTTTCCCTTTTCACCCATGAATAATGCTGTTTTCATTTTGTGATGTGACAGAATGGGAAGATATTTTTTGAAGAAATGCCTTCCAGTTTTTTGTTTGCTTCACTTCTACATGTTTTTGTTATGATTGATTGTAACAGGTTGCTTGCCCCTAGGCTGGAGAGCCTTGGGCTAAGCCAGCACTGGTTACAGGATGAGCCACACCTGAATTGAAACAGGTGATCCCAGGATAAGATTAGCATGAAGTTAACAGCAAAATTGGGAAAGATAAGGAAAGTACAGCTATTTTGGGAGATGGTACAGGGAGCAGTAAGATGATTCCTCCATGGCCCTGAGTCTACAGAGGAAAGGCACCAGTTGAGAAAACTCTTTCTGAAGGAAGGCATAGGAGAGACCCTACCCAAGAAGCAGTGCACAGACAAACAGACAGACTGACTGACTTACTTACTTTCAGGGAGTAAGGAGCTGTGCCCAGCTGAAAACTGAGATGAAGGCTCCATGAGTTAGTGTTTTTGTTTTGAAAGACTTTGTGTTGGATTAATGAGAGAGAGACACTGAACTAGGGTTGGTGCCTGAAGGGCCAGTGTGCACCTGAGGACTAAATAAATGGGATTATTTCTGGGGATTGTTTGAATTACTTTGTAAACTGTCAGGTTTCAGAGGAACAGCCGTGTTAGTCTGTATTCGGAAAAAGAAAAGGAGTACTTGTGGCACCTTAGAGACTAACCAATTTATTTGAGCATGAGCTTTCGTGAGCTACAGCTCACTTCATCAGATGTTTACCGTGGAAACTGCAGCAGACTTTATATACACACAGGTATTGTTTCATATTCTCTGTGTGTATATAAAGTCTGCTGCAGTTTCCACGGTAAACATCTGATGAAGTGAGCTGTAGCTCACGAAAGCTCATGCTCAAATAAATTGGTTAGTCTCTAAGGTGCCACAAGTACTCCTTTTCTTTTTGTAAACTGTGGGTTCTTAAAGAGGCCCCGAAGAGATGGAATGTTCGGAGAAGTATGGTCTGGTAGAATGACTTCTGTTCACTAGGGGGTAGTTGAGAGACTAACAGTGGTCACATTGCTACACTAACGTTTCTAATAAGATGAGTCCTTCCCAGTATGTAACTGCCCCATTGCCAGCTAGCACTGAATCCAGGCAAAAATGGAGTGGTGCTGGTAGGACCAGGGAAGACCTTGGATTTTCCATAATCTTCTCCACTAGCCAAAATGTCTGAGCTTGAGTTGTTAAGTCAGTCTGCAGCCTTAGTGCTACTTGATGCCCAAATAGCTCCAGAAGCAAAAAAAACATCCACTTCTATCTGCAACTGGCTAGAAGATTGAATGTCATCTTAGCGAACTCCGAACTGGTCTGTAGTGATCCTTGCATTTGTGACCTGCAGGCTTCATTATTGACTCCTCATATCTAGGAACAAAGCCACGCAGTCTGAAAAAGTGGTACAAATAACAGCTGTCCTTCAGAGCAACACAATATACCATGAGAACCTCATCATGTTACTCCACTCTCTGTTCTGGTTCCTCATTGAATACAGAGCCTGTGAAAGGTCTGTCCTGAAATTGAACAGCTGTGTTCTGCCAGAACTGGGAGACTGTGAACAAATGAGTTAACGAGAGTCAGCTTTTACAGGAGCTGGATTTAGATTATGGAGCTCCCACAGGTCCATAACAACCCCAAGCCTCAGTATATTGGGAACATTAAGAAAGAAAAGTAAAACTCACCTCTCTGACCTGGTTTTCAGTAAGCCTTTGCACAGACACACAGCCACTCTCACACCAATTAAAACCAAATTTGATTAAGCTATTTCTTTTACAGGTTGAGAACACAGAGAGAGATTGTTATGGCTATTTTTAAGTACTTAATGGATACTCATGGTGATATGGGAGCATTCAAGTACTTAGGCAGATTCTCTCTCATGTGTATGTTTATAAACTGATTAAGGAAACAGTCCTTGGAGCAAGAGAAAAGATTGGTGAAACAGTGGTATGACCTGCTACATCTTTAATTCCCACTGTGTAAGAAGGAATTTAAATTTAGGCCTTTCTCCTGCAAAGTGCAGCACACCTTCAGCGTTCAATGAAGACAACTAAGATCTAGCAGCAGGTGTTCTTCACTTTGCAGGAGCAGGATTTTAATCTCCTTTTTGTCAGCAGAATGATCCAGTCCCAGAACTATCACTACCTCAGTCAGTATCCAGTTATTTTTCTTTGCTGGACAGGGAACTAGAGAGAGAACCTGCAGTGCTTTCTGCACATAGAGAAGCAAAGAGAGCAGAACTGTAAACAAAAGCTGGCAATACAGGTGGAAATGAGTTCATTGCGGGTAACCATTTATGGCCTTGTTTTCCACCATTATTGTGAACCATTTGAGAATTACAATCCTGGTGTTACTTCAAGTCTCATAAAACTTCATTTAAATGTGGTTTAAATAAAGTTTGTCAGGTTGTAGGATGGTATCAGTGGAAGCTGTAGTATTCTTTTTTCACTATAACCCTTCCATCAGGACATCCCAGCAAGGAATCTGGAATTCTACAGAATGAAAAAGGTGAGATACATGAAAGGCCCTATTCTATTTTACCCTGACCATATTTTATGTTGCATTTAAGCATGGCAGAGAGTAAGCTATGTATATCAAAAACTGAGTATAAGGAGTTTGAACTCTGGTGTACAGGTAAATTCATGTTATCCCTGCAAAGCCCAAAGAAATGGGGTTTTGCGCAAGCACCAACATGGGAACAGAGGCAGGGACTGAACTCTCTCCCCACAATGCAGAGCATTTTAATAGATTGTCTCCAGCTACTGCTGTCCATGAGCTTGTGGTCTGCTGTGCCTCCTATGCAGAGCTTGTGGCCAGCAGATCCCTGTAGTTTGTGAACATGCTTCCTGTGCCCCTGTCACTTCCAAGCCCATCCAGAACACCAGAAGGAGTTGCAGAGTACAACTTCACTAACTTCTTCTCATCACTGATGTAGCAGAAGCACCAAACTGGACCATCTGCAGCTATGGAGATGGGTCAAAATTCACCCAAAGAATGTACAAAGTGGAAATGTACACTTGCACAGAGCTGTAATGGTGACGGTTAAAGAGACATGATTGCTCTGCCATATGAAACTGGGGTTAATACAACAAAATCTCTTTGGCAGTCATAAGTTTAGTTTTTTCTCTGTGATAAATTGGGCTTTAGGGAGCTGGAGAGGAAGGGGAGAAATGTAATATAAAGATGACCTTTTCATTTTTTGCTCAGGTTTCTGTAGACATTGAATTTAGTTCTTTATACTTCCACAGAGAGAGAGAGAGAGAGAGAGAGCGAGCACAAAATTCAGAGCTAGTGGATCTGGGGCGTGAGTCACCATGCCATTGTCTGGGTGATGAAAAATACTGAGCAGATGAGGCTGAGGGATAGAATGTGCCTTTATGGGATTTGGAGCTGGCTTAGCAGATGTAACTGATGTGAGAAGGGGATGGTGCTGGAAGGGCTGGGCATATGTGTGGGAAAATAACGTGTCTAAATGAAAGGGGCTGGGACAGGGATGGATGGAAATATGGCAGTTCTGCATTTCCTGTCAAGAATGCAAAGCTATTGTGCACTTATACCCTACATCAAGTAGCATGAAGAATGTGAGGAGAATGATAGTCTCTAAACCACAGAGACAGACACATACACACACACACAAAGCAGGTTTCGAATAGTCTCAAAAATGCAACCCCTGTTTTGTCTTGAGACACCAGTTGGACAGCGTAAAAGCCAAATCAAAGCCTAGGCCTGCACAGCACAGGAGGAGTGTCACAGGCAATTAAGACACAACTGAAGCCAGCTATAAAAGTTAGATTCAGACTGTTGAAAATTGAGCTGCATATAGAAGTAATAGCTTCATGGCAAAGGTCAGACAAAAACAGGTTAAAGAGGTGTGCACTTCCATCTGGTAGTCAAACAGGCAACCAGAGTTCAGAGGAGTCTGCTCTGGGGGAAGCCACTAGGTTATGCCATCAAACATGCACAACTCAGCACATGGTTTTATTTGGTATTTGCTGAATGATTAGGCTTGGAGTGAAAAGTGTCAGGTAAGACATTGAGGACAGTGGCTAAAACCACACAGATGTTGTCAAAAGGCAGAAAGGAGCATGTAGGTCTAATGTTTTGAGATCTCCTATGTGGGTACTCAGCAAAATATAGCTTGTACACTGGACTGCTGTAGATTCAAAGGGTATGTCTACACTGCAACTGGGAGGTGTGATAGCCACATGTGTCAATCAAAGCCAGCTTGAATAATAATAGTGAAGCTGTGGCAGCAAGTCTGGTAGCCACTTGAGTATGTACTCAGGTTCCTGGGTAGGTGGGACTAGTTTGTACAGCCCCTCATTGTGCTGCAGCTCTACTGCTATTGTTACTTGAGCTAGCTTTGATCTAACTAGCTCAAAGCTAGCTCAGGTATGTGCATGTGTCTTGCAACCAACCAGTTAGCCTCCCAATTGCAGACATGCCCATACTCAAAGAGGGAAATGAGTGTGCACTGATTGAAATCAGAAACTTAATGGAAAACAGGAGACGAATATATACACAGCTGATACAGACAACACACTCCATTGAAATACACACAGCTAACTTGCTTAGATAGAATGCTAAGGGCACACTTTCATGGAATGTCTGTGTTTAGCCAATAGCTAGACACCTGTAGTCTGGTGCTACACCCATTGAAGTAAATGGCAAATATCACACTGCTTTAGTAGGAGGCGGAGTAGGCCTCTGGGCTTTAGTGCTTCATCTTTAAAATAGAGCTCACAGTACTAGCCCCATGGGGTATTGTGAGGAGGATGAATTAATTAATATTTGAGATGATCAGATACTATAGTGTTAGTGGCCTTATAATTACTTAGACATGTGGATTAAACTGGCTGGACTGAACATCTGTGTTGCAGCCCCTGGTTCAGGAACTGTGGTGCATAATGTCGTCCCTGCTGCACCAAGGTGTGTGCTGCATCCAGAGCACTGAATTCCACATCCCTCTTTAGCAGGTGCAGGCAGGTGTAAATGGACTGACACTGGAGGCACCTTAACCTTTTTTTAGCTGACAACATTTCTGCAACTTTAGACACTGCTTCCTGAATATTGCACATAATTTCTGCTCTTCTGTTCCCCCAATACTTGGGAAATCAAGCTTATGATCTTTAGTAGAGCCATGAAAAATGTTACTTCCTTACTCAGGGTGAGTAATTGTTTAGGCTGGTGAGCAAAATATCATTAGGGGTTTTTTCATCATCATTATCATCAAGGTGGGTGACTAGATTTTGATCTCCAGCACTTTGGGAGCCTGGTAGTTTCTTGTCTGTCTGTGTTTTTTTCTTTCTTTCAGACCTTAAGGCTGTTTAATTAGTTCTCTGCAGCCTTGCATGAGAAACCTCTTTTAACCTGACACAGTGTGTTGTGCTATATATAAATATATTTATTTACATCAAAAGGCTTAGCCCTGAGTGATGAGACTTATTTTAGTTTGTGTTAAAAGTATTTATTTTGTCTTTGTAAAAAAAAGTCTGTATTTTCTCTTTTCAGGTATGAATGCAAAGGGTTCATGTTTTATCATCTTTCCTTTAACCTTTAGAGGGTTCATGATTATTATTGTTTATCTCCTGCCAAAAGCAGTTTTTAAATCTAATTTCTTTAACCTTCATTCCAGCTTTTACTTTGTGCTCTTCAGCTGTGAGAAATGTTCTATTATCATGGAGCTGTGGCAGAGACTCCATCAGTAAGACTATAATTAGCTTTATAAAACTAGCCTGATTTTGACCTATCTGCTCTTACACAGAAAGATTTCACTTTATGAAAATTAGATATGTCTCATTGATAGTCTCCTGCCAAAGGGGAATTTTGAGCAGGAGTTTGACGATAATTGGACAAACCTTTTTGGAAAAAAAAAGAGAAGACTTTTTTGCTTTCAAAACTCTCCTTTCTTGTGTTCTATTGTACTAACCATTTGTGGTATGTATATGGGAGGGGAGTAGGGCAGAGTGCTAATCTCTGAAACTACTCTTAAAGTCTTGAAGAAATTTAAGAAGTGCACAAGGAAAGTTTTGAAGACAGTTTGCTACAGTCCAGACAGAGGAAAAAGAGATGCTACTTAAGGTAATTGTCATATAATTGAAATATTTGGTTGAGAATTAAAAGCTTTATATGAAATTGTACTACTAGTTTTCCTTCCTTATCAAAAATCTTAGGAAATTCATAGACAAAATAATCTAATATCTTGTTAAAAATTATACATATGTAGCTATTTCTTAAAATACCTTATTAGAATTATTTAGTTACTTTAAAAAATTTAAAAAAATATTTGAAAGGCAGGAAGGTCTGGAAACTTAAGGTTATTTGGGAAGCAATGTCTATAACTTTGAGCTTAATTCAGTGCACATCTTTTTACATATTTGCCAACATGCTTTTTACACTCAGCTTTTGTGCTGCCTTAGTGTGATACCACAGCCACAAAACCTTAGTTCCTGTATTATAAATACACATCTGCATCTGAATGGTGACCTGCACTTTGTAGAACAGTAATGGAAGGAAAACCATGTACATATCAACCTGCCCATACACTAAGCGTGAGAAACACTGACATCTCATTTCTTTTTTTCATATACATTCCAGAGACAGCACTCTTTCAGATCTACCATTCCATGTGGGTGACGCACTCCACTCCTTTCTCATTCACTATCCCATGATTGTAATACTGCACAATACTTCCCTTATTCACCTGAACCATCTGACAGAACTTATCCTATGTCTGCGTAGCCTCTAGAAGGATGGAGAGTCTGCAACATAAAAAATTCACATCCATTTTTATATAATAGTAAATCCCAATTTTACAAATGTACATGTAGGGTTTAGAAATCGGAGTTTACTTAGATCTATTGTAATAGTTACAGTGGTAGCTGCACCTCAGACCCCTTCTTGGGCCTCTCTGAGTGCACTCCACAGATATGAGGCCTTGTGACCTTAGCTTTTCTGGGGTGTAATCCCTCGATTGTCCCATTCTCATACTGGATTCTAGGCTTCAGAACCCTATGTGTCAATTGTGCTTACCCTAACAATGGGCCTGGTCATATTTAAAAAAACAAAAAAACAAAAAACTTCTTCTTCATGGAAAAAATTCAGTTTTGAAATTTTGTTCCATTTTGCATTAGTACAAAACAGAGATCCTTCAATTTTTTTCATGAACGAGAGAGAGAGAGACCACAACAACCAGTTGTTTGGTGGCTAGGTATTCATCTGGGATGTGGGTGACCCAGGTTGGAACTGTTCCACTTTGTATCAATAATTAAATATTCATTGGGACTGAGCAAGAGACTGACTCTATGGTTTGGTGATTAGGGCACCTAAGTTGGGAGGTGGAAAACCCAGGTTAAATCCATGCTTTGCCTGATTCAGAGAAAGGTCTCTAATATAGGTCTCACTCATCCCAGATGAGTGCCTTGACCACCAGGCTCTTGGCTGTTCTGGGGTCTCTCGCTCTCTGACCAGAAATTCTACCCTGGACCTGAGAAACCTTCCCTACAAAAGTTTTGTCAAAACTGATAAGTTTCATTTTCAAGAAATAATTTTCCAACAAACTACTTCACCAGCTCTACCCAATAGGTTTGACTAGGTTCAGGTACATACCATTTTCCTTCAAGAGTTGTGACCAGTGGTAAATACAGTGACTCAAAATACCCTTTATAAACCAGAGTAATCTTAACAGTAGGAACAAAGCATAACATAAAAGAAAAGGCTTTTAGACATGCATGTAGCCCTTCTATTGTTTTATCTTACCTATGGTTTATCATCATGCGTTGGAAGATTAGGAATTCTTCACTGCCTCAGACCCCCCAGCAGGGTCAATCTGTTTTTGTGTTAGTCTGTTCCTCAATTTTCTGACTCTTACCTCCGGACATGGAGTGGAACTGTATGTAGTCATTTTGATCTTTGGGTTTGCAGTCTGAGCAAACAAATCTTGTAATAATGCTGGAGCTTAGAAGTCAGATGTTCACAGCTCATTGCTCAGATATTGTCTCTTAATGAACCCCAGGAAGCTGCTTATCTGGAGTCATTGGGTTGTCTTTCTGCTTATTTCCCAAGTGTGTACATACAGTAAATATTCCAATAACTCAACATAACCATACAATAACTACCTCAATAACAGTCACATGTAGTATTCGTAAATTGCCCATCCTTCATTCCTATAACCTCAGGTAAACAAGGGCCAGCATTTAATCCTGAATATACATCATGGGGCTCTGACTTGCACTGTGGTGAACACTCAGCTCTGAAATGGCAAAAAAGTTAAGCACACACTTAGCTGAAAGCAAGCTAAGTAGTCCTATTGAATCCAATGGGAGTATAGTGAGCAATGATTCAGGGTCAGAGTTAAGGCTATTTGGTGAGCTATACTTATGAATTTCCATACTCAAATACTTAGATTGTTTTAAACAGTGTAATCTTCACTTTGATTTCTGTGACTCCGGGTATTTTGTTTTCTTGTTTATATTATTACAACCTTATAATAAAGTATTTTACAAACTTAATTCCATCTTAAGGGTTTTTGCCTGGGAGTATTTCCTGTGGGTTTGGGAAGACGTCTACTACTATTTTAATGAGTTTATTTTCTTTGACTTTAAGTGGGTGAAAGTCTTAAATTGTAATTAAAGTACATTTTTCAGCCTGAAGACCTTCACCCCATACACACTAATTTTTTCCCCCCACACAGACAGTAGTTTAATTTCTATAGCTTTGAAATGACTGTAGTATTTTTTTAGATATGTGATCAACCTCTGGCCCTCAGAATATTACTTAGCTTTGTCAAGGGTACTTCGTAGTTCTTGCTTAATTTTTCTCAATCTTCCTCCAGTTCTTTCTGTTCTTAGTTTCTTTAGCTCTATATAAAGCTGCTCTATTCAGTTCGGAGAGCTCTTACATTGGTACAGGAAAGATATTTTAAATGTTTTATAAAAAATACAAGCAAAAATTAGTATGATAAGCATGAGAAAAACTCCGATTAACCCATTTCACTGTAGGTCTAGCAATCGTGTATGTGCATGTGTTTATGCTAATACTTTTGACTCAGCTTGGAGGACAATGCTTTGGGATAGAAACCTTATCCAAACCATGCTGTTATCTCTTGAACTGAAGTGAAAATATTTTTCTTTTTAATTATCTTTTGGACTTTTTTTTTCATGGATGCTGTTGGTACCAGTCAGCTCTGTGTTCTTGGGGAAACCAGGGTGCAGTATCTAGCCTGTCTGACTCATGAAGGACACCCCCCTGACACACTCACAGACACCAGTCTCTGCTTGAACCAAAACCAATTAGAGAAAAGACTTGCAGAGAGCAGTGAAAGGCATTGGGAGATACACCTAGAGTCCTCCTGACAAGGGTGACAAGATTGAGACATCTCAATTTGCATTCAGAATATAGAACAGAGAACCAAACTGAACTCTGGGACCAGAAAGGCAGGGAAGCACTGCATCATGGTGGATCTCTGCTCCAGATGTTAATGAACCTACACCTGCACACACCCAGCTCAGCAGTTATCTGACCAATTCTAGTAATGAATCCTTGATTGGTATCCAAAATACTGAAGCAGTCTAATTGTATTGTGAACTCCCTGGAAGAAAACACCCCACATAGCCAAGAGTGATCAGCTCCTATTGTCTAGCCTAAAGAAAACCCTTGAGTCATCAGTTTACCAATAAAGAAATCTAGTGTTCTTCCTTGAACCACTGTTGTTTCTCTACAAAACCCCCTACCTATGTTCAAGTAAGGGTTCTGTTGCGTGGATAGAAACTCTGCATCAGTTCCACTGGGACTCCATCTCCTGACTGACTGTGCTGGGGGCTCTGCCTGTCTCCAGCACTCAGGACCCTGAGCTACCATCATCACCTGGGAACCCCTACCAGTTCAAGCTCCATGGAGTGGGTGAGATGTCTCTCTCTCTGTTTTCTTTTCTACCTCAGGTATTAACCTTTAATAATGTAACTGTCATGTTGGTTTAGGGTCTCCTTGTGTAGTTATCACTATTATTCAATAAATAACTTTTATGGTTAAGCTAATTGTCTGTCTGTCTGTCTGTCTCTCTCTCTCTCTGAACTTTACTCTTTTGTGTTTTTAGCTTCCCCCATTTACTCTGTAGCAACGGTTCTTTTACCTAGGCTAAAGATCCCTGCAGCGCCCAAAATACTGTGGGGTTTGCTCATCAAGAGAGTTACTACCTGTACAATTGTGACGTGAAAGTGGGGATAGGGACATGTTAAACCTGTGGCATATAAGGGTGGCAGCTGAAAGTACTGCTTGACCCAGCCCATTGAGTACAGGGACATATAAAGGGGTCAGCCTGAGAGTGCTGATTGACCCAGTCTGCTCAGACTTGGTCTGTGAAAGAGAGAGAGAGATAGTGTGTGTGTGTGCACATGCACACACGTGTTCATCTGGATCTAGGGCTGGAGGAACCCAGTCCTGGGGAACCTAGCTCATGCAGGACAGCTCCATTGGGAGGGGACTTGCAGAAGGAAGAAGTAGAGCTCCATATGAACACTCAAGTGACATAAGCAGTACATTAATAGAATTACAGAACTGGCCCCTCCCCCCCAGAAGAGTAACCCTAATAAATGAGCATACCCCAAACTATTCCTAATAAATGAGCATACCCCAAACTAACAGGCACATCTGGTAATACTGTATTTATTTGTGTTTGAACTGGCTTTCAAACTCAACAGCTTCCTGTTAAATATCTTC
Organism: Caretta caretta; assembly: GCF_965140235.1. Taxonomy (NCBI): domain Eukaryota; kingdom Metazoa; phylum Chordata; order Testudines; family Cheloniidae; genus Caretta; species Caretta caretta. The sequence goes on from NC_134209.1 coordinate 86,248,351, forward strand.
TTTATTTTTATTTTAAATGTTTATAGAAACTTTTATGCACTGACTGCCAGCCATTTTGCACCTCTTGAAATATATATTGTTTGTACAGTTATTCTCTTTTGGATTCTGCAATTCCTCTTTTTATTTTTGAGCTTTTATTTCTTTTCATTTATGTTTCTTGGAATCTTCTTCCCATGAAACATTTTCTATTTGGTGCCCAACCTGCAGTCCTTACTCAGGCAACACTCCTATAGTAATCTGATGCCCTAAAGACTGAGAGACAGGATTTCCTTTTCCTGGGGACATCTTGTTTACTTATCCACAGTCCTACAGATCTAGTACAAACATACCTGGAATACTATGTTCAAACCTGGATAGCACATTGCCAAAAATATATTGACAAATTGGAGAAAAGAGCAACACCACATTTAATTCAGGGCAGCGTGGCTAAAATAATTGGCTTATGGAGGACAATTTAAATAGTCAAATATGTATGTGTTTGGCTATGGGACAAAATTGGGATGTGGCAGAGTTATGAGAATACTTAAAATATCTGAGTTGTGTGAACACCCAGAAGAGAAGATAGTACATGTAGGAATAGGATTAATGGGATGAAATTAAGAAATTTAGACTATTAGGAAGTATTCCCTGCAGGGAGAGGTATTAAGGTGTGAAATAATTTCCAAAGGCAAGTTGTGCAAATTTCATAGGTTGGGGTACTTAAAACCATACAGTTTAAAACAACAACAACCAGAAAAACCCAAGAAAATATTAGAAAACAGCTAATTCTGAATGGGTAGGAAGACTGCCTGATCTTTTCCATCTTTTATTCTGTGAATAACAAAAACAGGCCTTTATGGAGACTTTAATATCCATGTCAACATTTTTTACTGATTTCCCCCCTCCCCCATATTTTAAATATTTATCATTTTAATCAGTATGAAAATGTCCCTGAAGACATTAAATGACACATTCTTCAGGTCATTAACTTCTAGGGTGCATATCCAGTTACTGTTCTATCTCACTTACAATGACCATTAATTGATTGCTCTTTAGCTCTTAATTTTCCTCTCATATACCACTAGAATGCCTCTTCCCTCTGTTGGCACATTCTCAGTTTTACTGAGTTTTACAGTGGGGTGGGGGTGGAGGAATAAACATGGGGAAATAGTTTTACTTTGTGTAATGACACATCCACTCCCAGTCCATATTCAAGCCTAAATTAATTGTGTCCAGTTTGCAAATTAATTCCAATTCAGCAGTCTCACGTTGGAGTCTGGTTTTGAAGTTTTTTTGTTGAAGAATTGCCACTTTTAGGTCTGTAATTGAGTGACCAAAGAAATTAAAGTGTTCTCCAACTGGTTTTTGAATGTTATAATTCTTGACATCTGATTTGTGTCCATTTATTCTTTTACGTAGAGACTGTCTGGTTTGGCCAATGTACATGGCAGAGGGGCATTGCTGGCACATGATGGCAAATATCACATTGGTAGATGTGCAGGTGAACGAGCCTCTGATAGTGTGGCTCATGTGATTAGGCCCTATGATGGTGTCCCCTGAATAGATATGTGGACACAGTTGGCAACAGGCTTTGTTGCAAGGAGAGGTTCCTGGGTTAGTGGTTCTGTTGTGTGGTGTGTGGTTGCTGGTGAGTATTTGCTTCAGGTTGGAGGCTGTCTGTAAGCGAGGACTGGTCTGTCTCCCAAGATCTGTGAGAGTGATGGGTCGTCCTTCAGGATAGGTTGTAGATCCTTGATGATGCATTGGAGAGATTTTAGTTGGGGTTGAAGGTGATGGCTAGTGGTGTTCTGTTATTTTCTTTGTTGGGCCTGTCCTGTGGTAGGTAACTTCTGGGTACTCTTCTGGCTCTGTCAATCTGTTTCTTCACTTCAGCAGGTGGGTACTGTAGTTGTAAGAATTCTTGATAGAGATCTTGTAGGTGTTTGTGTCTGTCTGAGGGGTTGGAGCAAATGCGGTTGTATCGTAGAGCTTGGCTGTAGACAATGGATCGTGTGGTGTGGTCTGGATGAAAGCTGGAGGCATGTAGGTAAGCATAGTAGTCAGTAGGTTTCCGGTATAGAATGGTGTTTATGTGACCATCGCTTATTAGCACTGTAGTGTCCAGGAAGTGGATCTCTTGTGTGGACTGGTCCAGGCTGAGGTTGATGCTGGGATGGAAAATGTTGAAATCATGGTGGAATTCCTCAAGTGCTTCTTTTCCATGGGTCCAGATGATGAAGATGTCATCAATGTAGCGCAAGTAGAGTAGGGGCATTAGGAGACGAGAGCTGAGGAAGCATTGTTCTAAGTCAGCCATGTTGGTATACTGTGGGGCTATGTGGGTACCCATAGCAGTGCTGTTGATACGAAGGTATACATTGTCCCCAAATGTAAAATAGTTATGGGTGAGGACAAAGTCACAAAGTTCAGCCACCAGGTTTGCCGTGACATTATCGGGGATACTGTTCCTGATGGCTTGTAGTCCATCTTTGTGTGAAATGTTGGTGTAGAGGACTTCTACATCCATAGTGGCTAGGATGGTGTTTTCAGGAAGATCGCCGATGGATTGTAGTTTCCTCAGGAAGTCAGTGGTGTCTCTAAGATAGCTGGGAGTGCTGGTAGCGTAGGGCCTGAGAAGGGAGTCTACATAGCCATACAATCCTGCTGTCAGGGTGCCAATGCCTGAGAAGATGGGGCATCCAGGATTTCCAGGTTTATGGATCTTGGGTAGCAGATAGAATACCCCTGGTCGGGGTTCCAGAGGTGTGTCTCTGCGGATTTGCTCTTATGGTTTTTCAGGGAGTTTCCTGAGCAGATTGTGTAGTTTCTTTTGGTAAACCTCAGTGGGATCAGAGGGTAATGGCTTGTAGAATGTGGTTTTGGAGAGCTGCCTAGCAGCCTCTTGTTCATATTCTGACCTATTCATGATGACGACAGCACCTCCTTTGTCAGCCTTTTTGATTATGATGTCAGAGTTGTTTCTGAGGCTGTGGATGGCATTGTGTTCTGCACGGCTGAGGTTATGGAGCAAGTGATGTTGCTTTCCCACAATTTCAGCCTGTGCACGTTGGTGGAAGCACTCTATGTAGAAGTCCAGTCTGTTGTTTCGACCTTCAGGGGGAGTCCACCCAGAATCCTTCTTTTTGTAGTCTTGGTAGGAAGGTCTCTGTGGGTTAGTTTGTTGTTCAGAGGTGTGTTGGAAATATTCCTTGAGTTGGAGATGTTGAATATAGGATTCTAGGTCACCACAGAACTTTATCACATTCGTGGGGGTGGAGGGGAAGAAGGAGAGGCCCCAAGATAGGACAGATTCTTCTGCTGGGCTAAGAGTATAACTGGATAGATTAACAATATCGCTGGGTGGGTTAAGGGAACCACTGTTATGGCCCCTTGTGGCATGTAGTAGTTTAGATAGTTTAGTGTCCTTTTTCTTTTGTAGAGAAGCAAAGTGTGTGTTGTAAATGGCTTGTCTAGTTTTTGTAAAGTTCAGCCACGAGGAAGTTTGTGTAGAAGGTTGTTTTTTTATGAGAGTATCCAGGTTTGAGAGCTCAATCTTAATCTTTCCCTGTTTGCTGTAGAGGATGCTGATCAGGTGGTTCCGCAGTTTCTTTGAAAGTGTGTGGCACAAGTTGTCAGCATAGTCTGTGTGGTATGTAGATAGTAATGGATTTTTTACCTTCAGTCCTTTTGGTATGATGTCCATCTGTTTGCATTTGGAAATGAAGATGATGTCTGTCTGTATCTGTACGAGTTTTTTCATGAAGTTGATAGTTTTCCACTCCATACGGCTAAATTCAGTGCCTTGCATAATAACAGGTTTCAGAGTAGCAGCCGTGTTAGTCTGTATCCGCAAAAAGAAAAGGAGTACTTGTGGCACCTTAGAGACTAACAAATTTATTTGAGCATAAGCTTTTGTGAGCTACAGCTCACTTCATCGGATGAATGCAGTGGAAAATATAGTGGGGAGATTTTATATACACAGAGAACATGAAAATGGTTCCACCGAACTCTGACAGCATTTTAAATTCCAGTTCCTTCACTCGTTAAAACCAATGTATTAGAGACATATCCTTTTCTGTAGACTTTCACACAGGATTTCAAATATGAGTTCTTTCAAGAGGATGACAAGCCAGTAATATTTTGCTTTTAGTATATTAAAGATGTACCACAACCTGTGCAATTACTTTTACATTTTATTAGAGCACTATTATACATGAAGGGCTAGATTATTCATGACACTTAGAAAATTTTTAAAAAATCCTGTAAAGGACTTGTCTGGAGAATCCCATATCCCAAAGCAGCACAAGTGAAGGATAAAATATGCTTGAGATGATGGTTTGGAAGGGAGAGTATACAGAACAGTGTGAAGCTCTTCAAAATGAAATTTAATCTGATCTAAAATGTTAATATAATATAGCACTTTGCATTCATGTGCTGCAGTGGAACATCTGTTATACACAAAATTAATAATGATGCCAAATGATTTTTTTTATCTCCAACATTTCTAATGGTCTATTTTGTAAAAGCTTCTCTTTACAAAACCTAAAATGTGGGTCAAATTTGACGCAACAGTGTTTCTTTACGAAAAAAACCTTTATTTGTTTTTAGATATTTCCTCACGTTGACCCCGATTCACTTTAAGCACAGGATTAAATCCATTCCTGTTCACATAAGTACGTGCTGAATTGGGGTCTATGCCTGCTGTTCAGAAGCAACAATTATAAAGGAGGGAAGATCGTGGTGACACATAGGCCTCTTGGCAAAGGGTCCCCTGTTCTTTGCAAACAACTCTTGTCTCAGTTGCTTACAAGGTATTTGTTCATGAAGGGTAACACATAAGGTCTCTGTTGAAAACTTGCAAGTTACAGATGTTCATAATCATGGCATGATGTGTGCAGAGCTAATATTTAAGGAATAATGTAACTACATTGATGTTTATGCCATTGTGGTCTTAAGGTTAAAAGGAGTCACCAGGGAGTAATATTCCTAGGTGATGACCTATTTATGCAGGAAGGAGTTGTCAACCCTCCCAGGCTAGCTGCTGATGTAAAGCAAAGCTAAGTTACCTACCACTGTCCCATCCCAGAACACTCAATGGAAACCTAGCAAAGACAACTGCAAACGATCAAAAACCGCTGGGAGGTTTAAAAAAAAAAGGACATTTTGACAGACAGGAGATCACCCTGCCTTGAATAGAGACAGAAAACTGTTTCAGTATAACAGAGTGGGGAAAGGGACTGTGGATCCAGTCACTGAGGAGACATCTTGTTGAGGGAAGGTGTTTTTCATGAAAAATTGACTCCTGGTTCCTGTAAAGCCAGTCAGCTCTGCAAGAGACTGAACTGTTTTTGTGGGGGGAACATACTTTATTAGATACAAAAGGTAACTCTTAATAAAGTGCAGGCCCTAATTCATGTTTCATGATTTTGTTTTGTATTGTAACCATTTGTTTTCCATCAGTCTCTCTTCTTCCTAGTGGAATCTCTGTTCTTAGCTAAATAAACCTTCATCACAAGTGGTGTGGTGCTGTGTGTTATGCAAGAGCAATGGTTTAAGGTGACAGTAGTAAAGTGGGATACAATTTCCTTTGGGGGCAGAGGATCTGGGATTTCTGAGAGTAGCCACTGTCAGGGGCTGGATAGCACAGGGGAATGCTTCAAGGGAACTCAAGGACTGGAGTGTGCCTCTGGTTAACCTGCAAGGCATAGACAGGTGTGGCATGGTCCAGAGGTGAGTGACTGAGTGGCTGAAATGCTGATGGTATTAGAGAGTTAACACTCATTCACCACTAGTCAAGGCTCTCTCATGCTGGAGGCAGTGGGTAACAAAGTGACTCT